>NC_041381.1:169022986-169025853 GCF_002162155.2 Triticum dicoccoides
GGTGCACCGCTGCCTCGCCTCCGCGCCCGCCCGGCCATCTTCTCCAGCCAGATTCGGCCAGGGGCCGGCCGGATCCGTTCTTCCCCGGCCTCCCCGACCTCTTCCTCGACCTCTGCCGTCGTCCCCATCGTCTCCGGCGAGCTCTCCGACGAGATCCATTCGAGGTTGACTTCCCCCCCCCCTCTGAAAACTGGCAAGTCCCCATGCCTGCAGTAATTTTCATGCCATGTTAGTCATGTCGTATCTCTGCATCCGTAGCTCCGTTTCGTGCGTGTAATATGTCAAATTGTTTGCCTGAACGAGTACATCATTTCATTCCATTGCATCATATTCATTTGAGCTCATTTTGATGCCTGAATCATCGTTGTAAGAGTGTTTCATGATGTTTTCTGCTGTCTGTTAACAGAACGAGCTCTTTTGTCATTTTTGCCATGATTGATGTGTGCATCCTATGAGGTTGATGTCTTCATGTGTTTTGAACTATGTCATGTCTTATTTACAGTGGTGTATGCCATGTAATTTTGTGATCAATGTGGTGGCTAGCACAAGCATGCAAACTAGGCATCGTGATGTTGCTGATTTTAGTCCCTGTTCTGCTGTTATTTTGATGCCATGTAAACTTGATGCTACAGAGAGATCCATGCATATTTTGAGATACTTCAGTAAGGGTCTTTTGAACATGTGGTTATTGTCTATCCATTAATGCCCTTTGTTGCAATTATGGAGTAGTCTAGCATGTCATTTGAGTGCTCTACTTTTGCTTCAAAATGTTTCCTGGCAGATTGTTGTTATTCAATTTGGCCAAGGTTGCTATAGTTGATCCTTGCATGCTATGAACTTGTTCTTGACTTGGTTTGTTTCAAAAACATGTCTTCTTGATGATGCTATGCTTATATTGTCATGCAATGACTTGTGGTGAGTGAATCGAGCTTGTTAAGTAGGGTTCATGATGTTGCTATTTTACTAGGCTGAATCTGTTATTTCGTGATGCTATATAAACATGTTACTACTAATCATTCTATGAATAATCTGGAGATGTTCTATAAACATGTTTTGTTCTACATGTCATGCTATATCCAGCCATTCCCATGGTAGCATTTATAGTTTGCTGTAGCTAGTTGTTTCCTTGCTCCAAAGTTGCTTCATAATGTTGTTGTCAGCCTGTTAACATTAAGTTCAGTTGTTACCATGTGTTTTGCTAGTGTTCCATGCACCCTATGAACTTGCTATTGCCATGCTTAGCTTCACAAATATGTCTTCTTACTGTTGGGTGCCTTGCCATGCCATATTTTGCTCTGTAGTGAGTTGCACAAGCTCATCTACATGCCTTCATAATTATGTTCCTGCCATGTATGAATCTGTATAATAACTTGCTATGTTTACGTGGGTGCCATCATATTTTCTGATCCTTTTTGGCTTATGGTCAGTAAAGGACCCTTGATCTATGCTTTGAGTAGAATCATGCCATGCCTTTGTTTGCCATTATAAGTTCTTGTAACATGTTGTTTGATAGCTCTAAACATTGCATCGTGATGTTATTTTCTACAAAGTATGAATTGTTATAACTTGCAGTCTTTCCATGTGTGTTTGAGCATGTTCTAGTGATTTATGGAGATAGCTCAGTGTTCATGTTTTGTAATGCTTTACCTGTACATCATGCCCATGTATTTTGTTTTCATGTTGAGATGTTGTAGCATGTTGTTTTGATGCTTGCAATATGCCTAGTTGCTGTTTTGGACAGATTGTTGCTATAACTTGTTGAGAGTGTGTGTTGAACCGTTGCTCCGTTTTGAGTGTGCTCTATATGAAACTTGCTTAGAATTGCATGTAGTTTCATATTATCATGTTGCATCCTTGTTTTGAGGTGTTTGCTTGATGTTTGGGTGCATTTTGCATCAATGCCATGTTTAACTTGTTTTGCTCATATCTTCTAGGCCGTAGCTCCAAATCTAATGAACTTTATATGTAACTCGACTAGAATCTCGTGTAGATTATCTTTGTGCATCTTAACTTGATGTTTAACAACTTGAACATAAGGTTTATTCAGATCTGGACCAATTTCGAAATATGCATATGAGGACTTACCGGAATTGTTATATGTTGTTCCCGGCCTCATTTAAACTTGTCTTGATGTGTTGCTCTTGTTTGCATCATCTCTTGCCATGAGTAGCTTCATGTAGCATTGTCATGCATCATGCTTGTTGTGCATCATGTCTTGTTCATGTGTGGTGTGTTTACCATGTTGTGTGCTTCTTCTTGTTAGTTCCTGTTTCGTTGCGATCGTGAGGATTCGTTCGTCTACGCTTGGTTCGGCTTCATCCGTTCGTGTTCTTCATGGACTCGTTCTTCTTCCTTGCGGGATTTCAGGAAAGATGACCGCTACCCTGGATCTCACTACTATCATTGCTATGCCAGTTGCTTCGTTCTATCGCTATGCTGCGCTACCTATTACCTGTTTATCAAGCCATCCCAAATTGCCATGAACCTCTAACCTTTGACACCTTTCCTATGCAAACCACTGTTTGGCTATGTTACCGCTTTTGCTCAGCCCCTCTTATAGCGTTGCTAGTTGCAGGTGAAGTTGAAGATTGCTCCATGGTGGACAGGATTTTGGTTGGGATATCACAATATCTCTTATATTATTAATGCATCTATATACTTGGTAAAGGGTGGAAGACTCGGCCTTTTGCCTGGTGTTTTGTTCCACTCTTGCCGCCCTAGTTTCCGTCATACCGGTGTTATGTTCCCGGATTTTGCGTTCCTTACGCGGTCGGGTGATTTATGGGACCCCCTTGACAGTTCTCTTTGAATAAAACTCCTCCAGCAAGGCCCAACCTTGGTTTTACCATTTGCCTCACCACCACATA
>NC_041381.1:169026100-169031806 GCF_002162155.2 Triticum dicoccoides
CGGGCCAATGCTTGTCTAAGTGTTGGTCCGAACCGAGCCGAGGTCTGGTTTTACTCGTAGCCTGTCTCATCCGGTGTTGCCCTGAGAACGAGATATGTGCAGCTCCTATTGGGATTGTCGGCGCACCGGGCGGTCTTGCTGGTCTTGTTTTACCATTGTCGAAATGTTTTGTAAACCGGGATTCCGAGTCTGATCGGGTCTTCCTAGGAGAAGGTCTATTCCTTCGTTGATCGCGAGAGCTTGTCATGGGCTAAGTTGGGACACCCCTGTAGGGTATAATCTTTCGAATGCCGTGCCTGCGGTTATAGGCAGATGGGAATTTGTTAATGTCCGGTTGTAGATAACTTGACACCAGATCCGAATTAAAATGCATCAACCACGTGTGTAGCCGTGATGGTCTCTTCTCGGCGGAGTCCGGGAAGTGAACATGGTTTCTGGGTTATGTTTGACGTAAGCAGGAGTTCAGGATCACTTCTTGATCATTATTAGTTGACGACCGTTCCTTTTGCTCTCTTCTCGCTCTTATTTGCGTATGTTAGCCACCATATCATGCTTAGTCGCTGCTGCAGCCTCACCACTTTACCCCTTCCATTCCCTTTAAGCTTTGCTAGTCTTGATACCCATGGTAATGGGATTGCTGAGTCCTCGTGGCTCACTGATTACTACAACAACAGTTGCAGGTACAGGTTATGCGATGATCATGACGCGAGAGCGATGCTTGCTTGCGTTGAGTTCTTCTTCTGCTTCTTCGATCAGGGGATAGGTTCCAGGTCGGCAACCTGGGCTAGCAGGGTGGATGTCGTTTGCATTTCTGTTTGTGTTTCGTCCGTAGTCGGATGATGCTCTTATGTATTGTGATGTTGTATTCCTGTGGCATTGTATGCCTTATGTATGTATCCCCATCTATTATGTAATGTTGATGTAATAATATCCACCTTGCAAAAGCGTTTAAATATGGGGGTCTATCCTTGGTGGGACCTTCAAGTTCCTTTTGGATAGGGTCGCATATTGGGCGTGACAGAACAATACAAGGAAGAACTGCCTCGCGAGGGTCTGTTCTTGGCCGGTGCGATGAACTGCTAGGAGGAGTTCAGTCGCCTCTCTCTCTCTCTCTGGTTACTCTCTAGATGCTGATCCAGATCATGATCCAGAGATCCCCCTACCCTGTGGGTGGATAGTCCTATTTATAGGTAAAAGGCCCTGGGCCTCTTCCCAAATATTGAGCGGGAAGGGCGCCAACAATTGGCCATTTTGAAGGGGAACATCTGGTACACTTATCCTGACTAAAGTTGGTCCTCGCCTGCCAAAGGCTCTAGTGGTGTCGCCGGCTTGGGCTCCACGATGACCTCCATCCTGCCGTTGGGCTGGTCTTGGTCTTGTTGCACCGAAATGGATGCCTTTGTTTGATGCTATCACCTGCGCTTGCTCCCTTTGCACCAAAGAGGAAAGGAGGACACTACGCGGGCTGGCGCCCGCCTGGCCCCCTTGGTCATCATGCTTGCGTCATGGGCACCTCGTCAGGTACCCCGCCTTGATCTCTCCGCCTCCTCACGAGCCAGCCTGATGAGGCCGCGCCTGAGGAAGCTCCTTGTCGTCCGCCCCACGAGGGTTGGCCCCTCGTGAGGGTCTTGAGCTCGTGTTGATGAAGATGGGCCGTGCTGGGCCCCCCTTTGAGCCACACCGCAGGCCGTAGGCAGGCAAGTCTGGGGATCCCCGTTCCCAGAACGCCGACAGGCGCCCGCCTGGCGCCTGCCTAGCTTTGGTCGGCATGGCTTGCGTCACGGGCACCTCGTGAGGTACCCCGCCTTGATCTCTCCGCCTCCCCGCGACCCAGCCTGATGAGGCCGTGCCTGAGGGAGCTTCTTGCCGTCCGCCCCACGAGGCTTGGCGTCTCGCGAGGGTCTTGAGCTTGTGTTGACGAAGATGGGCCATACTGGGCCACTCCTTGAGCCACGCCGCAGGTCACACGCAGGCAAGTCTGGGTACCCCCGTTCCCAGAATGCCGACAGTAGCCCCGGGCCCAAGGCGCGCCTGGACTTGGCTTAGCAGAGAAGCGAAGGGGCAAGTGCAAAGCACCGCGGGCCCCAACAGCCTGCGGCCTTGGGCGCCGTGTGGCGGTTGATTGGACGCGGGCATCCCTGTTCCCCCAAGCCTCCTTATTTCGCGCCCGGCTAGGCGGACCCGTAGTTGCACACAGTCATCCCTCTTCTCGCCACTTGTGCGTCCCCTGCTCTTCTTCCCCCAGAGCTCCAGCCTCCGCTTCCAATCCAATCTTGAACCCTCCCCTTCCTGTCGTCATGGCGCCAACGAAGAAGGGGAAAGGAAAGAATCCTGTGCCCCCGCCCCGCTCGCTGGAGTCGACAGCTCCCGTCGTCGACTAGTCGATTATACTCAATCTGGAAGCCTTGGACAAGGTCAGTTCCGCCCTTGCCACCACCTTCAACGAGTGCGGGAGCACGACGGTCTGGCCCGCGTCTCACTTCTCCATTGACAGAATAGCCACCGAGGTCTGGTACTTCGCCGACGCCCTGTGGGCGGGGCTGGTTCCCCCTTTCTCTGATTTCTTCAATGCCATGCTTTCCCATTACCAGATTTACATGATGCATCTGGGTCCCGAATCCATTGCTCTCCTTGCCGTCTTCGCTTTTGTTTGCGAGGTGATGATGGGCATTCCTCCTTCAGTTTCCCTGCTGCGCCACTTCTTCTCTTTGCGCCTCAGCGATCCCACCCAATGTTCAGGGTGTGTGAGCTTCCTTGCCGCACCAGGGGCGGCAGCCTCGGGGATTGATTTCAGCCTTCCTCCACCTGCGACTGGGTTTCGAGAGCGGTGGCTGTATGTGGATGTCAGAGTGCCCAGCCCTCTGCTCTCGAAGCCAACCTTGCCCGCTGTCCCCAACTCAGGCTGGGGCCACGAGACGCTCACGAGCCCCCGGCTCGCCTTCGTCTGGCGTTGCTTCGCGAACTTGAGGGCGCTTGGTGTGACAGCGCCCAAGGTGGTGAAGGAGTTCCTCCAGAGCCGCATTGCCCCTCTCTAGCGTCATTCCCGCCGGATGTGGGCCTTCGGGGGACGTGAAGACCGCATGAGGCTCCAGAAGGAAGATCTGGCGCCTGAAGTGCTGAGGAAGGTTCTCGTGATTCTAACCGGGGATCCTTCCCATGGCAGTGTCCGCCAAGGGGGTGCCTTGCTGTACCTTTGCTCCGGCAGGGCTGATTTCGTGAAGCAGATGCCCAGCTTCGATGAATGGGGGCTGCGCCCAGCGGGCCTCATGGGATCTCGTGAGAACCCAGTTGCGGTGGTTGCCCTCCCGGTTGCCCGCGGCGGTCCTTCCTCGAGTGGTGGAGCTGGGAGGCAAGGGCTGACGGGGGCTGAGGGGGCTGCCGCCGGGATAACTACGCCGCGCGGAACTCCTTAGATGGCAGGTCCTAAGGCCTGTCCTCCGGCGACCGAAGGCGTTGAGCCGCGGCTCGCGGCTTCCGTAGCTGAGGCTCCTGAGGCCCCTGCCACCCTCGACGGGGCGGCGTCCGGCGGCGTGCGCTAGGGCAATGTCCCCGACGCTAGTCACCTTGGTGCTTCTTCCTCGCCGCAGACTGATCCTTGCGCCGAGCTCCTAGGTCGTTTCTGCGTGGACTTCGAGGCTCTCCGAAAGAGAAGGGAGGCCCTGGGTGGCGATGATTACCACCGCCGCCTACTGAAGCGCAGGAAGTACTTAGCCATTTATGAGTAAGCCTTCTCCTTTCTTAATCCCTTACTTTCACATTGCTTCATCTGACCATTGCCCTGCAGGGCCCTCCCTGCCAAGTTCACGGAGACGGCCGATGAGCCATCTCCCTAGGCCACGCCCTCTCCACCGACCCCAAGCGTCCCGAGCTCGAGTGCTACCCTTGTTGTGAGGTCGTTTGGAGAGGTGAGCCATCCTGCGGTGCGTCCTGATCCTGTGCTCCTCGCGACCCTCCTTCGTGAGCCCTTCCGGGGCATAGCCAGCCTGCCCCAGGCCTTGGTTGCGGACGGCGACTGGCTGGGATCTACCTCGCATTCTTCCTTGGAGGGCGAACAGGCTCTGTGCCAAGCTTCTGGCGAGGTGCGCCCAGCCATCATGATGGAGCCAGCCCCCAGCCCCCTGCCTAGAGGGGGTGTGCATGTTCGTGGCCCTCTGCGCGAGCCAGGGGCGGAGGATGATGCAGAAGATGTGCTTGAGCGCGCTCGGGAGTGCCGCGCCCTTCGCCAAGGGTTTCTCCAGAGGAAGGCCAACGCAGTAAGCCAGCTCTGTGTAGAGCTTGCCGTTGAGGACGCGTGCCTTGAGGCCGAGGGCCTGCGTCTTGCTGAGGAGAGGCGCAAGCTAAAGGTGGCCGTTGCCCTTGCACGCCACCGACGTAACCTCGACAATGCGAAGGCCGAGGCATCGCTGGTGGCTTCTCGAGAGGCCTGCTCCCAGGCCGTCGAGGAGGCCCGGGAGGCTGACCGGCGGCGCGAAGCTGCAGAGGAGCGGGCGCGGGAGCTCCAGGCCTGGAGTAACTCCCTAGAGCAGCATGTGGAGCTGCGTGAGGCGGCCCTTGCATCGATGAAGGGGGCTTCGGTCGACCAGGCGGAGCTCCAGAAATGTGAGGAGGCACTGACGCTGGAGGCCGCCGAGCGCGCCCGTGACCTTGAGCGGCTGGAGACGACGGAGCGCCTGGTGGCACACGCGGAGGATGATGTCGCTGTGCGGGAGACCCGAGTCCTAGAAGAGGTTGATCGCCGGGTGGCGGAGGCACGCTCGAACCTCGAGCGTGTGTACGAGGAGAGGCTGGAGCTGACCAGGGTCGAAGCAGAGGGTAGGACCATCGCCCTGAGGGCCAGGCTCGATGAAGCGACGCGGCGCGCGGATGCTGCCAGGGCTGCCCTTCGTGCGGCACAGGGGGAGCTGGCCTCCTCCCGCGCTGAGGTGCTTCTTCTCCAGCAGAGGGTGGATGTGGCTGGGGCCATCGCACGGCGGAACGAGGACGAGATATGCCAGCGGCAGACCTTGAAGCACATGCATGGCCCCATGCTCCTCACACTCCGGGAGAGAGCTAACACGGCCCTGGGCAACATCTGCGAGGCAGCCGTTGGGCAGCCTCATGTGGTTAACTATGCCGGTAACCTTCAGTTCTTCACTGATGTAGTGACGCAGCTAGAGGCTCGGTCGGGCAGAGCCAACAGGTTGGTGGAGGAGAGGAGCCGTGCCGTGCTCGGGCGCACTTTTTCTTGTGTCTTCAGTCATCTTCGGAACATGGATCCCCACTTTGACTTCGATGCCGCCATCGCCCCGGTACCCCTGGCCATCCTGGACGACCTGGCGCATTGGGTGGAAGACAACGTAGACGCCCTCGTCAGGGCCTTCACCACTGATAGCGACGGCATGGTCGTGGCAGCTGATGAGGGCGGCGTGGTGAACGGCCCGGATGCTGCTGACGGCGACGCAGAGGGTGATGGCGAGGCCAGCGACGCCAGCGACGATTCAGGAGGTGCCCTTGAGGATGCATTGGGGAATTTATCCGATTGACCGCGTGCTGTTCCTGCTTTTTACCCTGCGCAGAGAGAGTTCGGGCTTGGCCGTGAAGGTAGTGAGAGCATTTTGGGGAGGGGGAGCCCCTCGTGTAAAAACTTGCAGTTAGCGTAATTGTAGACATGATGTTGCCTGCATGCCTGCGTCGAGCGATTGGTCTGGCGACGAGTCAATCGGCTTG
>NC_041381.1:169032021-169126412 GCF_002162155.2 Triticum dicoccoides
GTGGTGTCCTGAGTGCCTCCTGAATGAACCCGTTGAACCTGTAACAAGAACCTCCTGAGAAGGCACGGCGACGACAGTCCGGGCTGCGCGTATGCTGGGCCTGGCCTGACTCGCGAGGGGCTCACGAGGGGAGGCAGTTGAAGCTAGATGGACGCAAAGCAGTAGCCAGAACATGGGAGATTGCTCGAACGAGACTAAACACCCCTTCCCCGAACATACCAAGTCTCAAGCTCAAATCCAACTTAAATTCAATCAGGGGGAAAACGACAACTAAGGCAAAAAGCAGAAAGGCCGCGTCCGGCACCTAGTCTAGTCTTCAACGTCTTCTCACCAGCGCGGAGCTAAGTGCTGCCACTGGGCGTGGGCGGGAGCTAAGTGGTGGGGCCGATGACGGTGCAGAAGACGTACTCGAGTGCGCCCGAGAGTGTCGCGCTCTTCGCCATGGGTTTCTTCGGAGGGCAGCTGACGCGGTGAGCCTGCTTGGTGAAGAGCTCGCTGATGAAGACGCGCGCCTGGAGGCTGACGGCCTAGGCCTGGCTGCAGAGAGGCACGAGCTGGAAGGCGTTGTCTCCCTTGCACGCCACCAGCGTGATCTTGACAATGAGGAGGCCAAGGCGTCACTGGCGGCCTCTCAGGAGGTCTGTTCCCGAGCCGTCGAGGAGGCCCGGAAGCTGACAGGCGGCGAGAGGCGGCGGAGGAGCGGGCACGGGAACTCCTGGCCCGGTGCCGCTCACTGGAGGAGCAAGTGGAGCTCCGCGAGACGGCCCTTGCGTCGATGAAGGTGGCTTCGGGTGACTCGGTAGAGCTGACCGTACCTGCCGCAGCGTGAGAGCTGACGCCGTCTGACTGCGGGCTGCCTGGGGCACAGGGTTGAGGTTGCCCTGGGCGAGCGGCTCTGTGCGGGCGGGCCAGGCCTCCAAGGGATCGGGATTGCCCGTCGGGTCGCCGGACATGATGATGACGATGCGACGGAACGCGAGGTGGTGGAAGGCGGATTCCGGTGCGCCCCTACCTGGCGCGCCAAATGTCGGATTTCGGGTTCCGGCAGACCCTCTAGGTTCGAACTCTGGGGTGCACGCGGAGATCGCACCTCCTACCTACCTACGTCTTGTCGCCTCGCAAGGATCTAAACTACATGAAGAACAACTCAAGGGACACGAGGTTTATAGTAGTTCTGGCCACCATTGTGGTGTAATACCCTACTCTAGTTTGTGGTGTGGTGGATTGCCTCAAGGGTTGATGATGAACAATACAAGGAAGAACTGCCTCGCGAGGGGAGGAGTTCTTGTGGTGGTGGTGGTGTTGGCTAAGGTTCCAATTTCCCCTACCTTGAGAGTGGCTAGTCCTATTTACAGAGCAAGGCACTGGTCCTGTTCCCAAATATTGAGCGAGAAGGGCACCAACAATTGGCCATTTTGAAGGGGAACATCTAGTACACTTATCCTGACTAAAGTCGGTCCTCGCCTGCCAAAGACTCTGACGGCGACGCCGACTTGGGCTCCACAATGACCTCCTTCCTGCCGTTCTGCTGGTCTTGGTCTTGTTGCACTGAAATGGTTGCCTTTGCTTCATACTCTTGCCTGCGCTTGCTCCGTTTGCACCAAATAGGAAACAAGGACTCTACGCAGGCTGGCGCCCGCCTGGCACCCGCCTAGCTTTGGTCGTCATGGCTTGCGTCACGGGCACCTCGTGAGGTACCCCGCCTTGATATCTCCGCCTCCTTGCGAGCCAGCCTGACGAGGCCGTGCCTGAGGGAGCTTCTTGCCATCCTCCCCATGAGGCTTGGCCCCTCGCGAGGGTCTTGAGCTTGTGTTGACGAAGATGGGCTGTACTGGGCCACTCCTTGAGCCATGCCGCAGGACACAGGCGGGCAAGTCTGGGTACCCCCGTTCCCAGAACGCCGACACAAGCTTCTGCCAGTGCGGATATCGCTGCTTGGACTCAATCAGTACCTCACTGATGTAGTAAACCGGCCGCTGAACTGTGTGCTCCTTGCCAGCCTCCCTGCGTTCCACCATGATGACCACGCTGACAGCACGCGTGTTAGCAGCCACGTACAGTAACAAGGGTTCCTTGTCAATAGGAGCAGCAAGAACTGGCGGCTCAGCCAACTGTCTCTTCAGATCTTCAAAAGCAGCATTGGCGGCATCACTCCAAGTAAAGCTATCCGTCTTCTTCATCATTTGATACAGCGGTATAGCCTTCTCCCCTAACCGGCTTGTGAACCGGCTTAAAGCGGCGATATGACCCGCCAAACGCTGAACATCATTGATACATGCTGGTTTGGCCAGAGAGGTGATGGCCTTGATCTTCTCCGGGTTATCTTCGATGGCTCTGTTAGAGACCAGAAAGCCCAAAAGCTTGCCTGCAGGCACACCAAAAACACACTTGGCCAGGTTAAGCATCATCTTGTAAACCCTGATATTGTCAAAGGTTTCCTTGAGATCATCAATCAAGGTCTCCTCTCTGGATTTAACCACTATGTCATCCACATAAGCATGAACATTGCGCCCAATCTGATTATGAAGACAATTATGCACACATCGCTGGTAAGTCGCCTGGGCACTCTTGAGCCCAAAAGGCATTGAAACATAGTAGAAGGCTCCAAACGGAGTAATGAATGTCATCTTCTCCTGGTCCTTAACCGCCATCTTGATCTGATGATAACCAGAGTAAGCATCGAGAAAGCTCAAACGCTCACAACCCGCCATAGCATCGATGATCTAATCAATATGAGGGAGAGCAGAAGGATCAGCGGGACAAGCCTTTTTTAAGTCCGTGTAATCCACACACATACGCCAAGTGCCTTTTTTCTTAAGAACAAGCACCAGGTTAGCTAGCCACTCAGGATGAAACACCTCAATGATGAACCCAACTGCCAAGAGCCGGGCCACTTCCTCACCGATAGCTTTCCTTCTCTCCTCATTAAATCGCCGAAGAAATTGCTTGACCAGTTTAAACTTTGGATCGATATTAAGAGTGTGCTCAGCGAGTTCTCTCGGTACACCCGGCATGTCAGATGGTTTCCATGCAAAAATGTCCTGATTCTCACAGATGAACTCGATGAGCGTGCTTTCCTATTTGGGATCCAAATTAGCACTGGTACTGAACTGCTTGGATGAGTCGCCTGGAACAAAATCGACAAGCTTAGTGTCATCAGCCGACTTAAATTTCATGACCGGCTCATGCTCTATGGTTGGCTTCTTTAAGGATGTCATGTCCGCCGAGTCAACATTGTTCTTGTAGAATTTTAACACTTCCGTCGCGCGGACCGACTCAGCATAAGCCGCGTCACCCTCTTCACATTCCAGAGCCACCTTGTGGCTCCCGTGCACCGTAATGGTTCCCTTATGACCTGGCATCTTGAGCTGCAAGTACACATAACACGGCCGTGCCATGAACTTGGCGTAAGCCGGCCACCCAAACAGAGCATGATACGGACTCTTGATCTGGACTACTTCAAACGTCAATTTCTCGGCTCTGGAATCATATTCATCCCCAAAGGCTACCTCCAACTCTATCTTACCAGGTACAACTCCATGGAAAATAGTGTTGGACTTCTTAAGGTTTTTATCAGTTAGCCCCATGCGACGGAAGGTCTCATAACAAAGGATATTGATGCTACTGCATCCATCCATGAGCACCTTGGTGAACTTGTATCCACCCACTTGAGCGGCCACTACCAGGGCTAAGTGACCCGGATTGTCAACCCGGGGAGGGTGATCCTCTCTACTCCATATGATAGGCTGCTCAGACCACCTCAAATAACGAGGAATTGCCGGTTCAACCGCATTCATGGTCCTCTTATGAAGCTTCTGGTCCCGTTTACATAAACTGGTGGTAAACACATGGTATTGCCCACTGTTCAACTGCTTTGGATTGCTCTGGTATCCACCTTGTTGTTGCTGCTGACTGCCCTGGCCAGACTGTTGGTTATATCCACCCTGGTTTCCCTGGGAATTTGGAAAATTGGGATTTCACCTGCCGCCCGAGCCATGAAAACCGCCACCACCTGAGCCGCCCGGGCCATTGTTACCGTCAAACATGTTGCAATTTTTGAAAGTCTTCATAATCGTGCAGTCCTTCCACAAATGTGTAGCCAGCTTCTCCTTAGTAACATGTCTCGGACAAGGTTCATTCAATAATTGCTCAAGTGTGGGTCCTGACCCGCCAGATCGGGGAGGTGGCCTTCCCTTGCGCCGCTGGTTATTACCCTGTGCACTGATGTTGGCCACAAAATCCAAACTACCATCAGCCTTATGTTTATTACCTCCTTGATTTGTCGGGTTGTGCTGAGAGCCCTTGCCGTTGCCGTTCCTCTTTCCCTTACCTGCCTTTTCATCATCAGACTCGCGATCCTTGGTACTATCATAATCGGCGTACTTGACCAGAGCCGCCATCAGCGTGCCCATATCATTGCACTCACGTTTGAGCCGCCCCAGCTTTTGTTTCAAAGGCAAGAAATGACAATTCTTCTCCAACATTAAGACTGCGGAGCTGGCATCCATCTTATCAGATGAATGTATTATGGCTTTAACCCGGCGTACCCAATGGGTTGTAGACTCACCCTCTTCCTGCTTGCAATTCGTCAGATCCACGATCGACATGGGCTGCTTGCACGTGTCTTTGAAGTTCTAGGTGAACCGGGCTTTTAACTCCGCCCATGAACTGATTGAATTAGGTGGCAGGCCTTTCAACCAGGTGCGGGAGGTTCTATCCAACATCATGGTGAAGTACTTAGCCATTGCTGGTCAGTAACCTCCAACAGCTCCATAGCCATCTCGTAGCTCTCAATCCAGGCCCCGGGCTGTAAGTCGGCTGTGTAATTCGGCACCTTCCTGGGTCCCTTAAAATATTTGTGCAATCGCTCATTACATAGGGCCGACACTAGACATGGGACTCCTCCAGTCCGGGTGGCTATAAGTGCCTCAACAGAAGTCATCGGATAAACTGGATACGGATGATAAGCCGTCAACTGAGCCTCTTGCTCAGCCGCTTGTTGAACCGCCCGTTCAGCCTCTTGTCGTAGTCTCTCTTGATCTACCAAGTTAACAGCCTCATGATGTGTTGGGTTAATCCCACCTGGCTAGTCATGGCGTCTAACATTGCTTGACACGGCCGCTGAATCCATTTGCCTGCTATAACTCGGGCTTCAGCTTGGACGAGGGGTCGAGTGGATCCTGTCTCAGCTGTATGAGTACGCCTCCTGCTGTGCTAAGGCCGTCTGAAGAAGTCCCCTGACCCGGCGGGTTTCAACTGCGGCCGAAGAGTCACCATCAATTGGGAGAACCGCCAATCGTGTCGCTACCACTATCATGTTCTCCAATGGGTTAGAGTAATGACCCGGGGGTGTTGGTACGAACTAAGGTGGCGCCATGTTCACGCGGGGAGGCCCCATCACTGGCGGCTGAAACGGTGCTCCATCCCCGGTTATCGAAACATGGTCCAACTCAAGCAGCCCCCTAAGAGGCAGTTCGCTAGCGAAGAACCTCGGGAGCCGGATACAGGTGTCAGGAGGCATCACCACCCACACCACAAACTCACATGAGCTAGCCTTGGCGTAGGTCTGTGGCACGGTCGGCAAGGCAATGGCGGCCCTGCCACCACCGTCAGGGACCGCTCGACGGTGCACATCTTCATCCTGAGCTCGGGCGTACATGGGGGGAGGGAAGCCAGGCGGAGGCCTCGATTGCCAAGGCTTGGTAACCTCTCGTCCCGCGCCGACATCATGAGGGAGTCGGAGTTGCTTCTTCGGCGGGAGAGGATCGGGCCCCTCCCTAGGGGCCTTCCCCTTCTCAGCCGCAGACTACCTCCAGATCTACGCCATGGAAGCAAGAAAGAGAAGAAGCAGGCGAGAGCAAGACGAAAGAGAGATGGGCAAGGGGCTCTGCCCCTCCCTCACATTTATAGCCAAGGGAGGCCAACCTCCAGCCTCCACGACCTCATGCCATCATGATCTTCTGCATGCCGCATCATTCGGTCAAGTCAAACAGTTGCCGAGGCAGCATGGGCAAGTGGAGTCGCCCACGTCCCATCAATCACCACACATCATCAGGGCCGCAGGCGGTTAGGGCCCACGGCACTCCGCACTTGCCCTTTGGCTTTGCCTGGAAGCCAAGTCCGAGTGCGCATTGGGACCGGGGGCTACTGTTGGCATTCTGGATATGGGGGTATCCAGACCTGCCTGCCTACGGCCCACCACGTGCCTCCATCAACGGCCTAGTATGACCCAGCTTCAGCATCAACAGCTCAAGATCCTCGCCTCGTGAGGCGGACGATGCCAAGACCCCCGAGGGGATCGGCCTCTTCAGGCTGGCTCCCAAGATGCGGAGAGTTCTATGCAAGGTTTACCTCACGAGGCTCAGCTCACATGAGCCATGACGACCAAGGCCAGGCAAGCGCCATCGGACGCAGAGCGCATGTTTCCTCTTTGGTGCAAGGGAGGCAAGCCACAGGCGCAGAGTCCCGAGGAATCAGCCAAAGGTTTCCATTCCGGTGTAACAAGATCAAGACCACCAGGACGGCAGGACGGAGGTCATCGCCGAGCCCACCGCAGCATCACGACCAGAGGCTTTTCGTCGGCGAAGACTACTTTTGTCAGGAGAAGCTGTAGTACTTGTCCCCTTTCAAATCCGGCCGTTGTGGGATCCCTTCCCTCCAACATTTGGGAAGAGGACCAAGGCCACTATAAATAGGACTTAGCCACCACCATAGAGGGCATCTAGTTCACATCCCTCAGCTCTCTCGAGCTCAAGAACACCTCACCTCCTGAGGCTAGTTCATCCACCATACTAGTTCGTCCTCAGCCCTCTGAGGCAATCCACCAAAACACTAGAGTAGGGTATTACAGCGCAAGGTGACCCGAACCAGGATAAACTGCTGTGTCTCTCTGTCTCTTTGAGCTCGTGCGCTAGGCTTAGGAGGATCGCGAGGAAGCAGGTTAGGTAGGTTGAGATCTCCGCATGCACCCCAGAGTTCGAACCTCTAAAGGGTTTTGCAGAACCCGTAATCTTACAGTCAGTAGCTCGTTCCATTGTTTTGGAGAACAAAGTTTTAGTCATCTTGCCCATAAGACACAGTTCGCAAGCACCAAGTGATTCATAATCAAGTGATTCGAAAAGTTCATCAGTATGGGGTTTCTTCATGCGGTTTACACCGATATGACCCAAATGGCAGTGCCACAAATAAATTGCACTATCATTATAAACTTTGCATCTTTTGGCTTCAATATTATGAATATGTGTATCATCACTATCGAGATTCAACAAAAATAGACCACTCAGCAAGGGTGCATGACCATAAAAGATATTACTCATATAAATAGAACAACCATTATCCTCTGATTTAAATGAATAAATGTCTCGCATTAAACAAGATCCAGCTATAATGTTCATGCTCAACTCTGGCACCAAATAACAATTATTCAGGTCTAAAACTAATCCCGATGGTAGATGTAGAGGTAGCGTACCGACGGTGATCACATCAACCTTGGAACCATTTCCCATCTGCATTGTCACCTCGTCCTTAGCCAATCTTTGTTTAATCCATAGCCCCTATTTCGAGTTGCAAATATGAGTAACAGAACTAGTATCAAATACCTAGGCGCTACTACGAGCATTAGTAAGGTACACATCAATAACATGTATATCAAATATACCTTTCACTTTGCCATCCTTCTTATCCGCCAAATACTTGGGGCAGTTGAGCTTCCAGTGACCAATCCCTTTGCAGTAAAAGCACTCAGTTTCAGGCTTAGGTCAGACTTGGGTTTCTTCTCTTGAGCAACAACTTTCTTGCCGTTCTTCTTGAAGTTCCCCTTCTTCCCTTTGCCCTTTTTCTTGAAACTAGTGGTCTTGTTGACCATCAACACTTGATGCTCCTTGATTTCTACCTCCATAGCCTTTAGCATTGCGAAGAGCTCGGGAATAGTCTTGTTCATCCCTTGAATATTATAGTTCATCATGAAGCCTTTATAGCTTGGTGGCAGTGATTGAAGAACTCTGTCAATTTCACTATCATCAGGAAGATTAACTCCCAGCTGAGTCAAGTGGTTATGGTACCCAGACATTCTGAGTATGTGTTCACTAACAAAACTATTCTCCTCCATTTTGCAGATATAGAACTTGTTGGAGACTTCATATCTCTAAACTTGGGCATTTGCTTGAAATATTAACTTCAACTCTTGGAACACCTCATATGCTCCATGACGTTCAAAATGTCTTTGAAGTCCCGATTCTAAGACGTAAAGCATGGCACACTGAACTATCGAGTAGTCATCAGCTTTGCTCTGCCAGACGTTCTTCACGCCATATGTAGCATCTGCAGCAGGCCTGGCACCCATCGGTGGTTCCAGGACGTAATTCTTCTGTGCAGCAATGAGGATAATCCTCAAGTTACAAACCCCGTCTGTGTAGTTGCTGCCATCATCTTTCAACTTAGCTTTCTCTAGGAACGCATTAAAATTCAAAGGAACAGTAGCACAGGCCATTGATCTACAATAACATAGACATGCAAAATAACTATCTGGACTAAGTTCATGATAAATTAAAGTTCAATGTATCATATTACTTAAGAACTCCCACTTGGATAGACATCCCTCTAGTCATCTAAGTGATCGCGTGATCCAAATCAACTAAACCATGTCCGAGCATCACGTGAGATGGAGTAGTTTTCAATGGTGAACATCACTATGTTGATCATATCTACTATATGATTCACGTTCGACTTTTTGGTCTCAGTGTTCCGAGGCCATATTTGCATATGCTAGGCTCATCAAGTTTAACCATAGTATTTTGTGTGTGCAAAACTGGCTTGCACTCGTTCTATGTGAACGTAGAGCTTATCACACCGGATCATCATGTGCTGTCTCGGCACGACGAACTATAGCTACGGTGCATACTCAAGGAGAAAAATTATACCTTGAAATTTAGTAAGGGATCATCTTATAATGCTACAACCGTACTAAGCAAAATAAGATGAAAAAAGATAAACATCACATGCAATCAAAATATGTGACATGATATGGCCATCATCATATTGTGCTCATGATCTCCATCACCGAAGCATCGTCATGATCTCCATCGTCACCGGCGCGACACCTTGATCTCCATCATATCATCGTTGTCGTCTCGCCAACTATTGTTACTACGACTATTGCTATTGCTTAGTGATAAAGTAAAACAATTACATGGCGATTGCATTGCATACAATAAAGCGACAACCATATGGCTCCTGCCAGTTGCCGATAACTTTGTTACAAAACATGATCATCTCATACAACAATTTATATCACATCATGCCTTCACTACAAAAAAAAGACACATCCGTGACATTTTGGGTCGAACGAATTTTTTTTCTGTCATACTTATGACACTTCTATGACGATAATTGTGACAAAACCCGGTATCATCATAGATGTGGTGGGCTCCTACTTCTATGACAAAAAATCATGACAGAAAATGGGCTTTTCATCCTGGGCGGGCCAGAGACGCAGCTGCATGACATTCTGTGGGTCGTCCATGACGGAAAAAACCGTGGTAGAAGCGAGGGCGAGGAAAATTTCGGGGAGTTCCCGGTTACGATGGGTGGTCGGGGCCGAGCGATGTGCGTTTCTCTCGTATCGTACACGCGTGGGTGCGAGGCGTTGGGCTCTAACTGAACTCGACCAAGGCGTCGCCTAACTGAACCCGAGTGATTGCACTGTAGGCTACGCGTTACTGAACCCGAGCGATCGAGCGATACCTTCACTACTGCTGCTAACTGAAGCCGATCGATGCTGCATCTGGATGAACAGTGAGCGTTGCTAGGGGGTTTGGATGAACAGTGAGCGTTGCAGCTGGGGGGTTTGGATGAATAGTGAGTGTTGCTGGGGGGTTTGGATGAACAGTTCCCGGTGGGGGTGGATGAATAGGACCCCGTGGTTGCCTCACGATGAACAGGACCCCGATCGATCGAGCCGGTTGGGCCTGGATGAACATGACCCCGTGGAGGGCTGGATGAACAGGACGACCCCGTGGAGGGCTGGTTGAACAGTAGCTGGTGGAGGGCTGGATGAACAGTAGCCCGTGGAGGGTTGGATGAACAGTAGCCCATGGAGAGGGCAGGTTGAACAGTAGCCCGTGGAGTAGTGCACGGTGGAGGCTGGATGAACAATCGTAGGTGGAGGCTGGAGGGGTCGGCGGTGGATGAACAGTAGCCCATGGAGGCTAGAGGAGGTCGACGGTGGAGATGAACAATATCCCGCGGAGTCCCGTTTTGCGGTATGCCACACCCCTACCGATGAACAGGACCCCCGTTTCGGCCGCAGTGCTCCAACACAAGTCCGTTTCCTCCGTTTTGCGGTACACCAAAGCCCTCCCGATGAACAGGATCTCGTTTCGACCGTGGCCGGTCGAATGCAAGGCCGTTTCCTCCATTCTGCGGTACGCCAGGCCTCGTTTCCATCTATTGTTCCGTCCAAGCCCTCCCGATGAACACGATGACGCATTCCGTACCGACCCAGCCGGTTGGCTCCCCATGAACACGACGACGATGCAGTTTCTCCGTTCCGATCAAGCCATGTACACGAGCCCTGGCTGTACGTATGCGCGAGTAGGCGTTCGAGACCCCGCCCGTATGTACGTACATGGCTGTATTTACTTTCTTCCACCCTGGCTGTTGTACGTACATGTACATGCTACGCGCGCCTCTACTACGACACGTGCGCGTCTACATCAACCAGTATGTACATACATGTTCGCGACCAGAATGACAACGCTACGTACGCTTCGACCAGGTGGGTCCTGAATATCAGGCACTTCCTTGCATGCGAAGATGTAGCTGGTGGGTCCCAGCAGTCAAGGGCAAATCACTTTTTTGCCCGGACGCACTTCCTTGCGTTCGAAGATGTAGCTGGTGGGTCCCAGCACTCACGGGGAAACGTTTTTTTCGTGAAATACAGTGGCCCGTCCGGTGGGTCCCTGCTGTTAGGTGGAGGAATAATTATTTTGCGTGTAATAAGGAGCCAATTACTTGCGGCTGCCCTGGACCCAGTTGTCATCCTATCAACGTACAGTACTCTTCCGATGGAAGTCGTTCCTTGACCATGTTGACCACGCCGCGCCTAGAGCACCACGGCGGTGGATGACGGCGAGGCCAAGGAAGGGGACGACGTGGAGCCGGGGAAGACGCGGCAGTGGATGCCCACGCGTAGAGGAGTATGAGGGTTCACTGGTTCGGCTGTGGTGTGAGGCTTCCATCGCCGCAGAATAACAGGGGGTGTGGGTGAGTAGAGGGATGGCCTGGCCAGCGGTGGGAGTAGTAGGGGGCGCTGAGGCCTCCGCGGCATCACAGCCGGCCACGGGAGGCAGGAGCATGTGGCACGACCGGCGCTGGTTTGGGCAGCTAGAACAAGAAGACCAGAGGTTGACGAAGCACTACGGCCGTTGGATGCACATTGTATGGTCATTGGAGCTAGAATCGTTCGTATTGACTAAGTTGACAAAGCCCTCTGTCCCCGTCAACTTAATTGGCCCACAAGTCAGCCTCCCACTATGGTGGGTCCCAGCTAGCTGGGGGTATTCATTTTTTTTTGTAATAAGGAGGCACTTCTTTGCGTGCAAAGATATAGCTGGTGGGTCCGACCTGTCAGCGGGGGGAACATTTTTTCGTGAAATAGAGAGGCCCTTTCCGGTGGGTCCCAGCTGTCAGGTGGAGGAATCATTATTTTGCGCGTAATAAGGAGGCATTTCCTTGCGTGCGGCCGTGGACCCAGCTGTCAGCCTCTCCACGCACAGTCTACTTCCGATGGTGTCGTTCATTGTCCATGTTGACCATGCCGCACCGAGCGCATCCAAGGTGGTGGACGACGGCGAGTCCCCGGATAGCAACGAGCCAGAGATGGGAAGACGCATAAGTAGAGTCGCAGATGGAGAGGTATACGAGGGTTAACTGGTTCTGGTGCGGTGTGGTTCGGCAGTCGGTGGAGAAGAACAGGAGGTGTGGAGGAGTGTAGGGATGGCCTGGCCAACGGTGAAGTAGGGCTTCACAGCGAAGCGTGCTAAGCAGAGCTACTAGCAGCAGGAGGAGGGAGCTGGTCCCGGCGGTGCTGGAGGAAGAAGACGAGAGATTGAATATGGATGCCGGTCGTTGGATGTAAATCCAATGGCTAACGATGTCAGAATCATTTGTTGACTAAGTTGACAACGACTTGCATTGGCTTCGACCTATTGGCCCCCATTTCAGCCTCCAAAAATGTGGCACGTATTCAACCCATTTTTTCAGAATTGACAGTCTTCTTTTTGCGGGGTAGAATTTACAGTCAATTTGATCTTTTTTTGAATTATAGTCCATTAGCTGGGCTGGGTAAACAAATAATGTACCGTCCATGCGGCCCATTTATTTTTTTCCTAAAAAATTACAGGCCATTTGCACTTTCTCAAAATACATGATTTTGCTGGGCTGATTCTAATTATCATCATGTTGGGTTGGGCCAACAATGTTATCAAAAAATTAAACATGGGCTGAGCATTCTGTTATAAATATATTTAAATAACAATTGAATTATTATTACATTCGTCCTTAAATCTTACCAAGCTTTTGCACACAATCACTAGGATTTTCGTGCCAAAAAATCCAAGATTTTATTGTTAAGAAATTATTTTTATAAGTTAATAAGATGTGGGATATTGTTTTCTTACATATGTATGTATCTGTTAAATATATGATGACAATAAAAATAATATATAATAACATATAAAATAATTTAAATATATATAATATAGTTAGAAGGGAAACATAAGTTGGATCAGGCGTTCCTATTCCTATATAGAAAAAATAGAACCGACCTCTTTCTTCAAAAAAATACATAAATTGGGTTGCCGATGTTTTGAGAAAAATAAAACTTCGGATAGGAGGTCCATATGCCGGTCGATACATGACGGCCCTCAAGAAAATACAAACCGGCATGTCGTGGGCTACGCATGTTAAAAAAGAAAGCCTAGACGGGGCAGCCCAAAACCCAGCTGATACTTGTAGCCCCAGTAATAATAAATGATACCTGCCAGCTCCCCGGCTTCGTTGTGAATTTATCTCCTATAGTAACTACATTGAAGCACATAAAAAATGTAACTATGTTGACAAACCCGTGGGCCCCAACGTTAGTATAGCATTAGGAGGAAGTATATTTTTGATGAGGCACTTGCTTGTGTACGACCATAGACCTGGTGGGTTCGACTGTCCGCCTCTCCACGTACAGTCCTCTCCAGATTCCTCTCGTTTGTTTA
Source organism: Triticum dicoccoides (assembly GCF_002162155.2). NCBI lineage: Eukaryota > Viridiplantae > Streptophyta > Magnoliopsida > Poales > Poaceae > Triticum > Triticum dicoccoides. The sequence goes on from NC_041381.1 coordinate 169,045,284, forward strand.
GCATGTTCACAATGGCAGACAGCGGCGTCGCGGTGAGTGCACAAAGGCGCGGGAGGGGATCCGACCACCTGAGGAAGTGCCTTATTAGTAACGAAACTACTGAACTAGCCTAGTGGCCAAGTGACACTACCCGACAGCTGCTTCGCACGGGTTCGATTCCACATGTGCAGGGAAAATATCTCCAAATTTTTTGCCTCTGCCTTTATTGATATGTGGATCCCCATTGTCATCTACGCACACCACGTCCAATAGTTGCCAAAACTTCATCCCTCATTTTCTCTGTGTTTCGCACACTCGACATTGTGTGGGCATTTTGAAAATAGCATATCTTTTTGATTGTGCATCATATGAAGAAGTGCTATGCATGAATGTTGATCAGCTTGATGTTAACTGGCTGGTAGTTCCATTTTCGACCATGATAAAACTTCCAACATGATGTTAACCATGTTTGAAAAGGCCGTGTTAATATAAATGCTTTGCCTCTGAAAGTTGCAGTTTCTTATCTGAAACTGAACTTGCAGTTTCTTATCTGAAACTAAAACTTGCAGTTTCTTCTCTGAGAATCACATTGTCTGCACTTTTATACTCCTATGAAACTAAATTTTTTTAAGTGCTAAAAATAGATCTCTAGAATTCATAAAATACTTCATATGATCAATACTACAAATCTGAAATTCAAAAGACATTCATATCTGAAAGTATTCTCAAAATACACAACACAAAACACAATTGACAACCTGCAAATACTGACAACCCTAAGCTCCTCCTGACAATTCACAACCTGCCCGACTATTGGGATAGGGGGGGCAGTCCCCTCCTATTCCTCGGCGGTAGACAGCCGCCTCGTGAGACGATGTGAACGACGAGGGAGAGGATGGCGGGGAAGCGTCATCGGGGCAACTGCTTTTCTCCTCTTGTAGTTGGGTTCGGTCGATGAAGACTCCACTGGCTCGCTCTCGCACAACACCCTCACAAACGGCACCCTGTATATGCTCGATCCTTCAATCTCTGGTGGATGCTCCATCTGGGATCGATACTCCCACCACCGCTCCCTCACGATCGGATTCGGTGAATCTGTTTGCTCCATGGCCCGGAGGAGCAGCTCTATGTACTCCCGCGTGACTCCCTCCGGGAGTATCACCACCTTTTCGCTCTGTTGCAGATATTTTGCCATGATGTCGCCGTCGCCGCTAGTTGGTCCTTGTTGTCAAACCAAGACTGTATCTCCAACATCCTAACTAGCTTCACAGGGTCGCTGTCTGCGATCCTCATGTATCGGTTGTACTCCTCCATCGATCTACTTCTCCACAGCACCTTCACTCGCCGGCGGTGGTTTTTGAATGGAAGAGGAGAGGAGCAGCCCTAGTTTTGGACTAGAACGGGAGAGGAGCGACGCTGGTTTGGATTGGAACAGGAGAGGAGGGGCGGTGGTTTTGAAATGGAAGCGGAGAGGAGCGGCGTTGGCTTTAGATTGGAACAGGAGAGGAGCGGCGGTGGTTTAAGAGGAGAAGAGCGGAAGAGTGGCGCTGGTCTTGGAATTATTTTTTTGTTTTGCGCATTTTGGGTCAAAGTTTGACCACGTACTGTATTTGACAAGCAAAATCTGAATGCATGTCACCAAAAATTGTATCTTTTGGTTCATATCTGAATGTACTTTCAAAGTATATTATTTTTGCAACGTATAACACATATTTTATTTGTGAAAATCATGGTCAATTATGACCCAGAATAAAAGGGAGACTAGTTAATGTGGGGTCGCTTTCTTAATTGAAGGGTAAATTGATTTTGATTTTGATCCACTCACAGCGCGTCGACCCTCCTGTCCAATCCTAAATCGTTGCCGCACACTCCTCTCCCTCTTCTCCATTGCAAAACCACCTCCTCTCCTCTCCATCATCTCCATTCCAAAACCACCGTCTCGCCTCTCCCTCTTTTCCATTGCGATAGTACTAGAGAAGTGTTCTACTAAGTCTTCATGCACGTGCCCCGGAGGCGCAGTTGTCGTCATTTTGATTTGAAGCACCGGATTATAACCTATAACACGAAAAAATGCCACATGACGAGAAATCATAACCTCGCTGCCCAAAGGAGACAACATGAATCCCGACGGACAAATTAGACGAGAATCAAAGCTCAAATTAAAGATAAACTCGTAGAAAATGGGTCCGTCGATAGATGTCCTAATTAACATAGCCGGCTTGACCTAGATGGCAGCCGAGTAGTCTTCGTGCATGTGCCCCCAATGACTAGCCCAACTCAGTTGTCGCTGTTTAACCCCGCCAGTGATCTGAAGCACATGTCCTAATTTTGCGAGATGACAAGAAACCTTTTTTAGATTTCTCACCAGAACTACAGACATGTACAACACAGCCTGCACGATATGTAGACGATAGCCAATCCAGGCGTGTCTGTTGGAGTCTGGTCACATGCATGGACGAACTGATCTTTTGTGTCTTGCAGGGATCGCCCAGGCACAAACGTAGTACAACACTTCTCTAGTACTATCGCTCGTCTCTCTCTTCTATTAAGTCACCCGACTTGCAGGGCCGGGGAGTGTGCCTATGGTCGGTTCTCAATTGCGGTCCCACATGTGTGTGCAAACGCAATATGTCGTGTGTTCCATTCGGAGAGCATCGTGCCAGACCGACTGACCATCTGGGGTGCGACACGAGTGCGATGGGCGTGTTGTATACTCCGTACATGTGTACCACAATTTTCCTAAGGCTTTGCTCCATGGCGCAATCCATGGATACAAAACTAGTATAATGTACTATTTAAAAGTCGATGGCGGGGCTTTTCCTGCGAGGTAGGGAGGGCAGTTCCGCCTAGTCGGTTCGACAAAGACGTGAGAAGATGAGAGAGTAGGCTGTTGCAAATGTAGGGCTGTGTGATTTGACAGCAAGTTACTGCTGGACAGGTGGCGCCCGTGATTTGACTTGCCATTATCATTTTAACTGCGGTGCTATGACCGGCGTGAGTCTCCCGATTCCTGACCACCTCCATACAGGTGCCTCTCCCAATGCTCCACGATGTAGAGGCTGGCTCTCGCATGAGAGCCCACTTCTCCACTTTTTCCTTGCCTCTTTCCTCCACATATGCAAAAATGCCATGTAAAGCAGGCTTATAGCCCACAATTGTACTTACTTGCTCCTATAGGTGCTAAGCTTGCCACATAGGCATAAAGTCTAATGTCGCAAGTTAATTGAGAAGAGAGAGACTAGTTTGGTGACCCAAGGAAGAAACGGTGTTAAGCGCGTGTACCTAGGTGAAAAGACAATTTTGAGTCTATAGCTAATTAAATGAAGCAAACTTAGCGACAAAAAACTAAGCACCTATGCATTGGGGACTTGATTGCTAAGCCATTTAATGCCCTTAGCACCTCATCTAACCACCATTTTATTGGAAGAGGTCACTCCTTGTCAAATGCAATAAATACTACAAGGAAAGAGATAGAGAGATGTAAAAAAATACACTTATAGCCAACCTTATAGCTAACCTTGTTGTAGTATGAGTGACTAAGTGATGACTATGTATGACATGCCAACATCAGACAACCTAATGCATCGTGTTAAATCTCCAAGGGTGCGACCGCGCGAGCGAGGCGACGGTCGTGGTAGGCGCGACCATGATACAGGTTGTTGGCAGCCCTTGGATCTGAGATCGAACGGTCGCATACTAAGTTGCTGAAAATTTGCAGAATAACCCTCCAGGATAGGATATTCACCCATAGGTGTAGAATCACGCCATGCAACCGTTCGATCTCAGATCCAAGGGCTCTCGGAATCCCATATCATGGGAGAATGGAAAGCCACTACCCTGCTATTCGCACGCTGGCAGTTCGCTCCTACTCGTCCCTACACGTCCTTTAACATTACGGCAGTTCGCACCTAGTTGTCACGTCCTTTCACATTATGACAGTTCCACTAATCCTAACCCTCCTCCCAAATCCATGGTGTCCCAAATCTCCATGATCGGCGGTGAGTACAAGGTTAGAACCATCACCGGCGATGAGTTCGACGTCATCTACACCCATTCTTTCGCGACGGTGAAAGGATGCCTTGCTCCCTTCAGACGCATGTTCGAAAACTCAAATGATGAGTGGGTCGCTAGGCTAGATGTTGAGTACACCACAGTCCTGGGATGAGAGAAGGATCTAAAGGAGGAAGAGAAGAAGAAGCTCGCCGTGATCCAGGTTTGCGTGCATGACTTATGCTTGCTCTACCACATATGCCATGCTGACGTTGAATACCAGGATTTGAAGAACTTCCTCAAGAGCGACCTAGTCAAATTCATCACCGTAGACTTTACGAACGACGAGAGAGTCCTGGGTCGGATAGGCCTCGTTGTAGGCAATCCCTTCGACCTCCAGAAGAATCTGCTCCTGCCCTCTAGTGGTTAGCCTTCAATGTTGACCCTGGCAGGAGCCATGGTTCATCCTTCATACGGTAATCTGGAGAAACCTCCGTACACATTTCATCGTCATGCATGCAGTGGAATGTACTAGATATAGACTACATCAACTACACTACAATGGATGTCTACCTTTGTTTCAATATCTACAAGGGTTGGATGAAGAGCAAGAGCCAAGTGTGCGGTTCAAGCAAAGAACTATCGGCCAAGAGGAAGAGGGACAAGGACGAAGTCCAGGATGTGGATGAGGACTCCGAGTAAGGTGGCAGTGTCGTTTCTCGTGGTGGTTCTAATGCAGTGTCTACCGGATTAGTTGCATAGTTTAATTTCAGGTGTGCTTAGTTTAATTTGAGGGGTGTGTTGTGCTGAGCCCCCAACAAAACTATGTTATGTTGATTCTTGTTACTTTAACTCTTCAGCACGTACATACTAGTATTTCTTACATTTCCTCTTTTAGTTGATATAGTACTACCACTCATTTCTTCACATTATATACGTACAATATATATGGCCAACATCATATAGCCAGCAGTTTAGTTGTCAAAGAATTTCAGGGTGCTTAGTTTTGTCAAAGAATTCTGGGGTGCTTAGTTTTATTTGAGGGGTGGGTTGTGCTGGACACCATTATTGTGACTAGCGCTCTCTATATGTACCACCTTTTTTTAATTTGAAGTTTTGCTCCATGGCGCAATCCATACTACTGTACAAAAGTATACATTTTTTAAAAGGCTAGAGGGCGGGTGATATGTCTCCAACGTATCTATAATTTTTGATTGTTCCATGCTATTATATTACCCGTTTTGGATGTTTATGTGCTTTATTTTACACATTTATATCGTTTTTGGGACTAACCTACTAACCGTAGGCCCAGCCCGTATTGCTGTTTTTTTATAACTATTTCAGTATTTCGAAGAAAAGGAATATCAAACGGAGTCCAAACGGAATGAAACCTTTGGGAGCGTGATTTTTGGAACAAACGTGATCCAAAAGACTTGGATTGCAAGTCAAGAAGCAGCTAAGGCAGTCACGAGAGGGTAGCCCCCTCCCCACAGGGCGCGCCCCCTATCTCGTGGGCCCCTCGGGCGGCCACCGACGTACTTCTTCCTCCTATATAAGCCTACGTACCCCGAAAACATCCAGGGAGCACCCGAAACACAATTTCCATCGTCGTAACCTTCTGTATCCGCGAGATCCCATCTTGGAGCCTTCGTCGGCGCTCTGCTGGAGGGGGAATCGACCACAGAGGGCTTCTACATCAACACCATAGCCCTTCCGATGAGTTGTGAGTAGTTTACCACAGACCTTCGGGTCTATAGTTATTAGCTAGATGGCTTCTTCTCTCTTTTTGGATCTCAATACAATGTTCTACCCCTCTCTTGTGGAGATCTATTCGATGTAATCTCTTTTTGCGATGTGTTTGTCGAGATCCGATGAATTGTGGGTTTATGATCAAGTTTATCTATGAGAAATATTTGAATCTCCTCTGAATTCTTTTATGTATGATTGAGTTATCGTTGCAAGTCTCTTTGAATTATCAGTTTGGTTTGGCCTACTAGATTGATCTTTCTTGCCATGGGAGAAGTGCTTAGCTTTGGGTTCAATCTTGCGGTGTCCTTACCCAGTGATAGAAATGGTTGCAAGGCACGTATTGTATTGTTGCCATTGAGGATAAAAAGATGGTGTTTATATCATATTGCATGAGTTTATCCCTCTACATCATGTCATCTTTCTTAAGGCGTTACTCTGTTCTTATGAACTTAATACTCTAGATGCAGGCAGGAGTCAGTTGATGTGTGGAGTGATAGTAGTAGATGCAGGAAGGAGTCGGTCTACTTGTTGCAGACGTGATGCCTATATACATGATCATGCCTAGATAATCTCATAATTATTCGCTTTTCTATCAATTGCTCCACAGTAATTTGTTCACCCACTGTTATACTTATGCTATCTCGAGATAAGCCTCTAGTGAAATCTATGGCCCCCGGGTCCATCTCTTATCATATTTGCTTCTAATCTACTTTTATTTGCATGTTTACTTTTTGCATCTATATTATAAAATACCAAAAATATATTTATCTTATCATATTATCTCTATCAGATCTCACTTTCGCAAGTGGCCGTGAAGGGATTGACAACCCCTTTATTGTGTTGGTTGCGAGTTCTTTGTTTGTTTGTGTAGGTGTGTGGGACTTTTGAGGAGCCTCCTACTGGATTGATACCTTGGTTCTCAAAAACTGAGGGAAATACTTACGTTACTCTTCTGCATCACCCTTTCCTCTTCAAGGAAAACCAACGCAAGCTCAAGACGTAGCAAGAAGGATTTCTGGCGCCGTTGCCGGGGAGGTCTTCGCTCAAGTCAAGACATACCAAGTACCCATCACAAACTCATATCCCTCGCATTTACATTATTTGCCATTTGCCTCTCGTTTTCCTCTCCCCCACTTCACCCTTGCCGTTATTTGCCCTCTCTTTCCCAATCTTCTCCTCTCTTTTCACTTGCTTTTTTTCCATTTGCTCGTGTGGTGGTTCGTTTACCTCGTCGTTGTGGCTAGTCCTCCAATCCTTATTATTACTCCCGAACATGAAATCCTCAATTTTAAGCAAAGGGACGGAGAAATTTTAAAAGATGCTTGGCATAGAATTTGCAATGCTCAAAATAGATCTACTAGGAAGCTTTCTACTTCTGTTTTTCTTCGCAATTTTTATGTAGGCATCACCCCTTGGAATAGATGTGTTCTTGATACTATTGCCGGAGGTGATTTCTTGAGTAGCCATACGTTTGATGCTTATAATGCTATGTTAGATTTGTTTGGCCCACCACCTCTTTTGGTTAATGGAACTGTTTTAACTTTAGAACACGTTATGCAACGCCTTGATATTATTGAAAATAAAATTGCCACTGTTGAGTTGATTGAAAATTTGGATAAAAAGATTCATAATCATATCACCCAATATGGATCTAGGGTTGGAGTTACTTTGAAAAATCCTAAAGAGAAAGAACCTATAGTTAATGAAAAAATAGATCTAAGTTCTTCTAGAATTGGTAAACTTGAGGATATAATTACCAACTTAGGTTTGGTGTTTTCTTCCATGAAAAACACTCCAAAACTCCCTACAAAAACCGCCAAGTTTATTTATGTTCCTAAAAATAAGGGTGAATCTTCTAGTAAGGGAGACGCGGATCTCAAATCCATAAGTGTTCATCCCAATTATCTTTCTATTGTTAAGGAACCTTTTGCTACAAATGAATTTCTTGAATTTTTGCCCAAATGTTTAATCATTACCAAAAAAGGAGAAACCCCTAAAGATTATAAGTGCTCTATTGATGAATTGAGTGCCAAAGATTGCACTACTTAGATCTATCTTCGCTTTTATGCCTAGCTAGGGGCGTTAAACTATAGCGCTAGTTGGGAGGCAACCCAATTTTCATTGTGTTTTTTGTTTTTGTTCCTGATTAGTAATAAATCTTGCATCTAATCTCTGTTTAGATGTGTTTTCATCTTTTAATTAGTGTTTGTGCCAAGTAGAACCTATAGGATAACCTATGATGATAGTTGATTTGATTCTGCTGAAAAATAGAAACTTTGCGCGCACGAATTTAATTTTGTTAAATCACAGAATCGTGCTTTTGCGTTGATTATTTTTGCTGCTGATCAATAGACAAAGTTTCCAGGACTTCCTATTTTGGTAGGATTTTTAGAGTTCCAGAAGTTTGCGTTAGCTACAGATTGCTACAGACTGTTCTGTTTTTGACAGATTTTGTTTTTCGTGTGGTGCTTGCTTATTTTGATGCATCTATGGCTAGTAAAATAGTTTATAAACCATAGAGAAGTTGGAATACAGTAGGTTTAACACCAAAATAAATAAAGAATGAGTTCATTACAGTACATTATGTGGTGGTTTTGTTTTCTTTCACTAATGGGGCTTATAAGATTTCCTGTTGAGTTTTGTGTTGTGAAGTTTTCAAGTTTTGGGTATAGCTTTTATGGACTATGGAATAAGGAGTGGCAAGAGCCTAAGCTTGGGGATGCCCATGGAACCCCAAGATATTCAAGAATATCCAAAATCCTAAGCTTGAGGATGCCCCGGCAAGGCATCCCCTCTTTCGTCTTCGTTCATTGGTAACTTTACTTGGAGCTATATTTTTATTCGCCACATGATATGTGTTTTGCTTGGAGCGTCGTGTATTATATTAGTATTTGCTTTTTAGTTTACCACAATCATCCTTGCTGTACACACCTTTTGGGAGAAGCCTACTTGATTATAATTTATTATAATATGCTATCTCCTTCACTTATATCTTTTGAGCTTGTTAGTTTTTGCTCTAGTGCTTCACTTATATCTTTTAGAGCACGGGGGTGGATTAATTTTGAAGAAATTGCTAGTCTCTAATGCTTCACTTATATTATTTTGAGAGTCTTTTAGAACAGCATGGTATTTACTATGGTCATAAAATTGGTCCTAGAATGGTAGGCATCCAAGTTGTGTATAATAAAAACTATCATAGAAAGTGAATTGGATGCTATGATTAATTTGATACTTGATAATTGTTTTGAGATATGGAGGTAGTGATATTAAAGTCATGCTAGTTGGGTGATTATGAATTTAAAGAATGCTTGTGTTGAAGTTAGCAAGTCCCGTAGCATGCACGTATGGTTAAAGTTGTGTAACAAATTTGAAACATGAAGTGTACCTGGCTTGTGCATCCTTATGAGTGGCGGTCGGGGACGAGCGATGGTGTTTTCCTACCAATCTATCCCCCTAGGAGCATGCGCGTAGTGCTTGAATTTTTATGACTTCTAAATTTTTGCAATAAGTGTATGAGTTCTTTTGACTAATGTTGAGTCCATGGATTATACGCACTTTTACCTTTCCACCATTGCTAGCCTCTTCGGTACCGTGTATTGCCCTTTCTCACCTTGAGAGTTGGCGCAAACTTGGCCGATGCATGCAAACCCCGTGATACGATACGCTCTATCACACATAAACCTCCTTATATCTTCCTCAAAACAGCCACCATACCTACCTATTATGGCATTTCCATAGCTATTCCGAGATATATTGCCATGCAACTTTCCACCGTTCCGTTCATCATCATGACATACTTTACTTTTGTCATATTGCCATTGCATGATCATGTAGTGTACATCGTATTTGTGGCAAAGCCACCATGCGTAACCTTTCATACATGTCACTCTTGATTCATTGCACCATCCTGGTACACCGCCGGAGGCATTCATATATAGTCATATCTTGTTCTAGTTTCGAGTTGTAATTCATATGTTGTAATTAATGAAAGTGTGATGATCATCATTATTAGAGCATTGCCCAAAAAGAAAAAAAAGGCCAAAAGAAAAAAAGGCCCAAAAAAAGAAAAAAAAGAAAAAAAAGAAAAAAAAGAAAGAAAAATAAAATAAATAAAAAGGGGCAATGTTACTATCTCTTTTTCCACACTTGTGCTTCAAAGTAGCACCTTGTTCTTCATATAATGAGTTTCATATCTTGTGCTTCAAAGTAGCACCTTGTTTTTCATGTAGTGAGTCTCATAAGTTGTCTTTTTCATACTAGTGGGAATTTTTCATTATATAACTTGGCGTGTATATTCCTATGATGGGCTTCCTCAAATGCCCTAGGTCTTTGTGAGCAAGCAAGTTGGATGCACACCCACTAGTTTATTTTTGTTGAGCATACATTTATAGCTCTAGTGCATCCGTTGCATGGCAATCCTTACTCCTCATGTTGACATCAATTGATGGGCATCTCCATAGCCCATTGATTATCCTCGTCAATGTGAGACTTTCTCTTTTTTTGTCTTCTCCACACAATCCCCATAATCATATTCTATTCCACCCATAGTGCTATATCCATGCCTAACGCTCATGTATTGCGTGAAGGTTGAAAAAGCTTGAGATTATTTAAGCATGAAACAATTGCTTGGCTTATCATCAGGGGTATATAAGTTGGGAACATCTTTGTGTGATGAAAATGAAGCATAGCCTAACTACATGATTTTGTAGGGATGAACTTTCTTTTGCCATGTTATTTTGAGAAGACATGATTACTTTGATTAGTATGCTTCAAGTGTTACTATTTATTTTATCAATATGAACTTTTATTTTGAATCATTTGAATCTGAAAATTCATGCCACAATAAAGAAAATTACATTGAGAATTATGCTAGGTAGCATTCCACATCAAAAATTATGTTTTTATCATTTACCTACTCGAGGACGAGCAGGAATTAAGCTTGGGGATGCTTGATACGTCTCCAACGTATCTATAATTTTTGATTGTTCCATGCTATTATATTACCCCTTTTGGATGTTTATGGGCTTTATTTTACACATTTATATCATTTTTGGGACTAACCTACTAACCGGAGGCCCAGCCCGTATTGCTGTTTTTTTGCCTATTTCAGTATTTCGAAGAAAAGGAATATCAAACAGAGTCCAAACAGAATGAAACCTTCAGGAGCGTGATATCCAAAGGACTTGGAGTGCAAGTCAAGAAGCAACCAAGGCGGCCACGAGAGGTAGGCCCCCCCCCCTACAGGGCACGCCCCCCATCTCATGGGCCCTTCGGGCGGCCACCGACGTACTTCTTCCTCCTATATAAACCTACGTACCCCAAAAACATACAGGGAGCACCCGAAACACAATTTACACCGTCGTAACCTTCTGTATCCGCGAGATCCCATCTTGGAGCCTCCGTCGGTGCTCTTCCGGAGGGGGAATCGACCATGGAGGGCTTCTACATCAACACCATAGACCTTCCGATGAGTTGTGAGTAGTTTACCACAGACCTTCGGGTCCATATTTATTAGCTAGATGGATTCTTCTCTCTTTTTGGATCTCAATACAATGTTCTCCCCCTCTCTTGTGGAGATCTATTCGATGTAATCTCTTTTTGCGGTGTGTTTGTCGAGATCCGATGAATTGTGTGTTTATGATCAAGTTTATCTATGAGAAATATTTGAATCTCCTCTGAATTATTTTATGTATGATTGAGTTATCTTTGCAAGTCTCTTTGAATTATCAGTTTGGTTTGGCCTACTAGATTGATCTTTCTTGCCATGGGAGAAGTGCTTAGCTTTGGGTTCAATCTTGCGGTGTCCTTACCCAGTGACAGAAAGGGTTGCGAGGCACGTATTGTATTGTTGCCATCGAGGATCAAAAGATGGGGTTTATATCATATTGCATGAGTTTATTCCTCTACATCATGTCATCTTGCTTAAGGCGTTACTCTGTTCTTATGAACTTAATACTCTAGATGCAGGCAGGAGTCGGTCGATGTGTGGAGTAATAGTAGTAGACGTAGGCAGGAGTCAGTCTACTTGTTGCGGACGTGATGCCTATATACATGATCATGCCTAGATAATCTCATAATTATTCGCTTTTCTATCAATTGCTCGACAGTAATTTGTTCACCCACCGTTATACTTATGCTATCTCGAGAGAAGCCTCTAGTGAAACCTATGGTCCCCGGGTCTATCTCTTATCATATTTGCTTCCAATCTACTTTTATTTGCATCTTTACTTTTTGCATCTATATTATAAAATACCGAAAATATATTTATCTTATCATATTATCTCTATCAGATCTCACTTTCGCAAGTGGCCTTGAAGGGATTGACAACCCCTTTATTGTGTTGGCTGCGAGTTCTTTGTTTGTTTGTGTAGGTGTGTGGGACTTCTGAGGAGCCTCCTACTGGATTGATACCTTGGTTCTCAAAAACTGAGGAAAATCTTACGCTACTCTGCTGCATCACCCTTTCCTCTTCAAGGGAAACCAACGCAAGCTCAAGACATAGCAGCGGGGCAGTCTAGCTTGGTCGGTTTCACTAGAGGCGAGGGCCTTTGTGATTTGACGGCTCATTACTGCTGGAAGGCGGGGCCTTGTGATTTGACTGCTCGTATAAATGTACCGACAACCTGAGGAGGAGCAAAGAACCGTGCGGTATACTCAAGTTTTCCACTGGAGTAGTACTACGACGGAGGAGCACGAAACACGGCAGCCCAGTGCCATATGGTGATAAAAATGATCTAATTTTCTAGTCATCTCATTGTTAGCATTGTTCTATTCATGCCTCATAGAGAACGTGACACGTGCAGCGAAACACCCGAAGCAAATGAAGAAACATAGGAGCAAAAGAAGAAGGAAGATTATCACCCCAAATGATCTAATTTGCTGCGGAGTCATAAGTGCTTCTTCATCGTCTCCACGACCTCCATATCCTTGCACGTCTCCTCCGCCATCTTCTTCATTTTGTCCATGACGTGAGACTTCTCGACGCGAGCCTTCATCATCTGTTCCACGGCTGCATTACGTACCTTGACAGCAGTCGGGTGCTCTATGCGGTGCTTCGCCAACTCCTCCTTCTGTTCCATGATGAGGGCCTACAGCATCTTCATCAAGGAACTACTATTCTCATGCAACTTCTTGCATCCGATGTTCTTCTCCTTCAACAGGTCGAGCTTGTAGCAGAGCTTCGCCTTGTCCTCCTGAAGTTGTAGGATTTCGCCGGTCGCCTGCTTCTCTGAGGCAATGCTCTTCTTCAGCAGCATTAACAAGCCGACGGTCAACTCCCCCTGCTTATTAAGCCCAGCGGGCATGTCGTCGAGGCTCTCCTTCAGCAGCTCCACCAAACCGTAGATGAACTCCTTCTGCTTATTGAGGTGTTTATTGAGCTGATCGGGCATGCCGTCGAGGGATCACGACTCCAGCGCCGCCAGCTCGGCATGTTTGCCTCCACGGCTAGGGCGCTCCTCGGAGCCATCGCCTGCCCGTGAGAGATTTTTCGAGGTCTCTGTCTGGAGGCGAGCCCTCTCTTTTTTTCTGCAGCCTTGGTTGCCGCTCCCTTGTTACGAGTAGTTCTCGAAATTAATGGGAACAAGGTAAAGATTACTTGATGGTTTTGGTTTCGAGGCCCGAAACGGCTCCCAATGAGTTTAGTGAAACATAAATTTCAAGTAGACTCACTGCTCAAATGCGTAAATATTATGTTACTGTCAAAAATTGGCACAAAATACAAAGAAGACCAATGGAAGTACTACTCGCAACCCATTATTTAACTAATCACATGCGCACAGTGGAGTAGTAATGTATTTCTTCCGCCCTCATGTCCACTCAATTTGCATGCGCTGTATTAATTGACCATCAATGAAGTGAACGACTCTACACGCGTCAAATTATCACATGAGGTAGATCTTGGTACAAAATTGCGTCCGCCCGTGTACTCGCGTGTGCGTGCGAGGGAATGAGTGTGTGCATGGGGTGCATGCACATCTTCACTTCGTGCATGTACCGCCAGTATGGCTCAGGGAGGACGAGTACATTCTTCTGGAACCAGCAGCACGTCACTTTGATCAATCCACACAAGAAGGTCGCTCCAACACCTCCACATGTGCCACGTGGCTTCATGAACTTTAAGAGAGACATTGTGTAGTGTGCCATTGGAATTCTAACTTACGTGTTTTGCACACACTCGAAGTACTAGTAAGGTACACGTGCATTGCACGCATCAGATTTTGCAACCAAATTATGAATAAATACCACACTATAGCATGTAAGCTCTGAGTCATATATGCCTGATGTAGACCTTTGTTTAATTCTTATAGTTCATCTCATTCAAAATCAATTAGTTTTTATAAAAAAAGTTAGGGCCTCTTGGATTCGTAGGATTTCCAAAACGCAGGAATAGGAAAAACATGGGATTATAGTGGAATGTCATCTTGAATCCTACAGGATTGTACGAGTGTTTGATTGTGCATAGAAAAAACGCAAAATTCTTTCAAAGAGGTTTGAGTGGATAGGATGTTTCCTATGAAATCTAGTGCAAACGAATCATATGGAAAAATTCCTACGGTTTACAATCCTACGAATCAAACAACCAAGATAGGAAAAATTCCTAAGGATTAGAATCCTCCAAAATTCTTTTGAGAATCCTTTGAATCAAAGAGGCCCTTAATCTATTTTATGATTCATGGAATTGTGCGTTGTAAAGCATAAACTAAAAACAAATAATGGCAATTCAACTAGAAAAAAAGTTTGGGCAGTTATGATACGAAAGATTCTAGAACAAAGGAGAACCAGTGTTGTTTTGAGGTTTGTGCATTATGCTTAAGTTCAACCATGGAGTCTGCTAGATTGTACATGTGGCAAAATCCGGTGGGGGGATAGAAGATGGTGCGAGGGGCCGAGTAGAGGGAGACTATGAAAGAGTGAACAAGTGCGAGGTCGATATTTAGAGAGAGGGGAGCAAGAACATGCGTTGTTGCGCCCAGTGGCAGAGCCATGAAAAATAAATGAGCTAGGGGGCCAAGCATTGCTAATCCATTACGAGGAGGGCCAATTCATGAACTTAAACAATTTTTACCAGCAGTTATGTAATGATCACATTCATATTAGCCTCGATATATAGTGATGTTAGGGGGGCAGGGCCCTTGCTGCCCCCTGTCTTTGCCATTGTGCGCGCGTCTGAGAGATGAAGCGGAAGGCATGGATGATGAGAGGGGGACGTTGGATATATAATTAATGTGGGTGTATTAGCTATATATCTAGGGGTTGTTTGGTTCTAGGCCTCAGAGTGCCACACTTTGCCATACAATGTTGCCAAACTTGCCTAAGGTTAGTTCTTCAAAATGAGAGCCACAAGTTGGCAAGCCTAAGGGAATCTTGCCACACTTGTTGTGTGTATGTGATGTGCGACCATAGTGTGGCTTTCCTAATATGTGGCTTGAACCAAACACACACCTAAGTTGGTCAGATTTGCCTAACCTTAGGCGTGGCAAGCTTTGGCAAACTTAGTCTCTAACCAAACAACCCCGTAATCCTATATAGAGAGGTATAGATTGATCGATGTGGACGTGGGAAAGAGGGTGAGACCTCACTAGATATATAGATTGATCGGTTTGTGAGGAACATTGATTGTTGCACATGCACGCGTGAGAGATAAAGAATGCCCGATATGATGGAGAGGGCAATGTGTGTGTGTGCCTTCATGGGAGGCCGGCCTGAAGAAAAAGATTGCATGTGTGCGATGGATAATGCCGACTGGTAGTGTGTGTGCATGCAGGCACGAGAGAAAGTTAGTGGTACAATTATAAAGAGAAGATGACTGTGTGGGTGTAAAAGACTAGGTGAGGTCATAATCAATGTAAAGTTGAATTCAAATATTTGAATAAGAGATCATGATGTTTGAAACCCATGCATGCATGAATATAATGGAGATCTGGGCGGTGTGGTTTGGAAACGAGCATGTTGTAATGTATACACATTGAACAAGGTCAGACTGATTTGAATTTGAGATACCGATGGCAGACATTGTTTGGCCACATTGCATCTGTGCATGGACACACTATTCTAATTGGAGATGATGGGTGGCTTTCGCATCACATATCTATATCTATACCCCTATATATATTATATTTTATATTTTTTATATTGTGTGCGACTAACTTTAACTTTGAAAGATGGTCATTTGATGAGGCGAATCCTATGGTGCAGAGATGGCAAATTTGAGCACTACTGGCCGTTGGATATCATCTAGATTCCACTAGATTTTGCCACATGTACAATCTAGAAGACTCCATGGTTGAACTTAAGCAAAATGCACAAACCTCGAAACACAAGCACTTCTTCTTTGTTCTAGAATCTTCCGTATCAGAATTGCCCAAATGTTTTTCTACATGATTTGCCATTATTTGTTTTTAGTTTATGTCTTACAACGCACAACTCCATGAATCTTAAAATAGATTAGCTTTCTTATAAAAACTAGATGATTTTGAATGAAATGAACTATAAGAATTAAATGAACATCTACATCATGCATTATGACTCAAAGCTTACATGCTATAATGTGGTATTTATTCATAATTTGGTTGCCAAATCTCATGTGTGCAATGGACGTGTACCTTACTAGTCTAAATGGTGTTTGTGTGTGTGTTGTGCATGTTGAGGTGCGAATTATCTTTTTTTTGGTACATGTTAAGCTTGTTCTCCCGAAATTTCAAGCCGTGCCTTGTTATGCCGAAATTTCAAGCTAGCGTCTCTGTCTGTCGTGCTGTGAAACTCCCGCCTCTTCAACCCGTGCCTTGTTACCCCGAAATATTTAAGATATATCTTTTTCTTGTTGTGCTCCGACAACTCCCTCCATCTCAACCAGCGCCTTGCTATTCCAAAATTACAACACGTGAGAAAACTCCCACCTCCTGTGAAATCCAAACACGCGAAATGCCCGTGGTACCCCTGAACCGAAAGAACCTCCTCAAATTGGTGGGGGTACTTTCGTAACTTACCCTACATTTCGGACAAGTGCGTCGCTAAGCCATGGTTCCCCACTCCCATCCCATCCGCCCACCCATTCGTACACTGAGGCCGCGAAAACCCACGAAGCCCCACACCTTCCTCCGTCCGCCACCCAGTCGGAGCCTCTTCCCCGATGATGTCATCCAAAGCAACACCTCAACGTCCCTCATCCATCATATCAGATGAGGATCCATCATCGATCTTGTCATCCCGCCGGTTCAGCCACCCCGTCCTCCACCTCCAAGGAGCTGCCCCGATGTTCCCCTCGTCTTTCACGCCACCTCCACTCCCACACCGTCGTCTTCACCTACATCACTGTTTCCTCGGATGAAGATGCGGTCTAATCGGCGCCACCAATCGCCGCATTTTCTTCTTGATTCGATCTCATGGTGCTGCCGACGCTCGGTCCCGATCCAACACGACGCAGCTCCATCCACGGAGGCATCATCGGCCACTTCCTCCATAGCATCGCTCCCTCGGTGGCGACGTCTACATTAGTAGGAGCTGCTGCTGCTTTATCTCTTTCTTGCGCTGCTGCTCTGCTCTTGCTCTCGGTCCCCTGCCTGGTCTGCTCTTTCTATTGCTCTTGCTGCTGCTCTCGCTCTTGCTCTTGCTTGCGATGCTGCTCCGATTTAGCTATAGTTTAGTTGACTGAATCAACTTTTGGGTTAGTCGATTTTCACGAGGGGGTGGGGGGCTCGCCGGAGTTAAGGAAGAACCAGCCGCGGCAGGGAGGGGGCTCACCGAAGAGGTACCCCACTATATATCTTAGGGTTCAGGGTGGGGGCGGTGGTCACCAGCGGTGGTGGGGCGGTGGCATGGGGATCGCCGGAGAAAAAGCTCAACATGGGGGGCCTAGAGGGTTGGCCGAGGCGGCGGCAGACCGGTGGTGGGGAGTGTTTTCGAGGCGGGCGGGGTGGCGCACCGCCAGCCGCGGGCGGCGGGGGGAGGCTATTTGGCCGGTGGTGGCTGGCGGCTCAGGGGGTGGAGGTTGAAGATGAACTATAGGCCCTTGATTTCGTATCCAACGGCTGCAAAGTCGACTGACCAGAGATGAAAAAGTCAGTCGACTAATGTGTAGCCTCACCTCTAGTGTGTTCAGTTTCGACAGTAAAATTTAGTTTTGACAGCAAAATTCAGTTTCGGCAGTTAAGTTCAGTTTCGACAGTTACAGTTAAGTTCAGAGATGAGCGGCTGATGTATTTTACATCTAGCACTTTGTGGTTATGTATTTTATGTCATCTATTGGAGATGCTATTAGAATTCCACTCAGATTAACGTTGTCTCTCTTCTCCTGCTTCAGCCTCGGCGTCGTACAACTCACCGGAGCTGCTCCAACAACGAAACCCTCCATCACAGCGAAGCAGTACCTCGGGCTCCATCTCTAGACGCCTAAGAGCTTCTTCCCCTCCTTCGACAGCCAAGTCAGCCGGAGCATCCTCACCGGCCAACCGAGTCACGCTAAGATCAACATGGCTTCGCCAAAGAGGTTGTACACTTGTTGCATCTCTTTTTTTACTTTACATGTTATATATATATATATATATTATCCACTGAGCACACGTAGTAACGTGAAATACGATTATTTTATCCTACTATATGACAAGCAGTGAGGTTCCAGGCAACTTAGCTATCCGTGATGGACTCTCTTCAATGCCATCATTATTTATCTCTGTGCGTTTCAGTTGTGCATTTGTCGATGGGCCTGGGGGTTGAGCTAGTAGGGCAGTGGCCTGGGTCCAAAGTGATAGAAGTAGCACAAAAACATTTTTTAGTGTAGGCTTTTCCTTGCTCAAGCCTGCCTACTAGAATTGCCAGTGCTTGAAAGGAAAAGTGAATGAAAAACATAGGAATTGGAAAGTTTCCTATGGTACTAGTTTCATGAATTTGGTGCAAAGGAATGGAGCAAAGGAAAACTGTAGGATTTGTTCCTTTATTGTCTCCTTGAAAGCAAAACCGTAGGAATTCTAATTTCCACTTGTCCTCCTTTTCATATTCCTATTCGTGAAGCACAAGACTAAGAGATAGTAGCATAATAGCATTATAACCATATATTTTCTTGTGGTTTGACTTAATCTCACCATGCTTCTTTGCATCCTGTGATCTTCCAATTCTTGTAAATCAAACACCCAGATTGGCAGAAATCATGTGTTTTTAAAATCTCTATTTTGCACATGCATTCCTATCCTATTCCTGTCTATTTCCTATCCCTGCATTGTTAGAATCCTCAAATTCAAACAAGCCCTTACACAATTACTTCTGTTACAGATATGTGTCAAAGAAAACATCGTGTGGTTTGTCCTGCTCCTACGGTGTTGTGTTCAACCCCAGCTCAACTGTTCCAATGACGGAAGGGTTCACCACAGCAGGGATCCACTCTCCAGACTGCCTTTCGCTGCCTCAGATCTTCTTCCTGCCGTCGGCAGCCACGACAACTGCATTACCATCATAAACTGAGCAGATGACCTTGAGGACTACACGGGTCCGCAAGAGAGGTCGCACTGTTCCGTGTCTGCTTATGTTATGCATCACTTAGTATGATGACATGCTACATTATCATCGTGTTCACCTATTAGACTCCGAGTCAGGTCCAAACTAATGCTGAAACTTGAGTTTTTAAATGGTTGTGGGGTACATATTGGGGCAGCAATCAGTACTATCTGTCTACTATCTGGTTAATCTCGGGTGTCTACTATGAGTTTCATGTTGGGTGCAAACAAACATTAAAGGAGCCATTATCTGTATTTTTTAACTAAAGCTATTATCCACCTGCTATCATTGGTTTTGGGTCTATCCACAGTTTGCTACCATCACTCTGGATTTGTTCATGCACTCCTTACATAATCTCACTATGTTTTATTCCTATGCATGCCAGTTATTGTACACAATGGAACTGATCATGTAGAGCAAAAGAGACGAGCCTTGTGTGGCAATAAAATTTCATGCAGATGTCGCTCCATGGTGGGCGTAGAGGCAGCCCCCATCCACCCATTTCGGATTGTAATCAAGAGGAAGATAACTGTTCTGAGGGGGATTCAGAAGGATAAGACCACTCCCATTTACCCCATGAGGTCTTCGCTCTAACTTGGCATGCTGATGTTGGTAATATCATGCATATGGTGCCTTGCATTGCTTACTGTATACATCAAAGATGTCATCTGCTTAGTTTAGACATGCTTTGTGTTAATGCCATCTGTTTAGTTTCTTTATCGTATATGTGAATCATGAAATGCCATCTTGTTTAGCCAGGCATCATATATGTGAATTTTGCAATGCCACCCTGGTTAGCCAGTCATCTTATATGTGAATTATATAATGCCATCATTTTTTATTACGTGTTAAATTTGTCAAAAAATTTAGTACATTCAATTACTTACGTGTTAAATTGCAATGCTTAGTTTTTACATCATATACACAATATTGAATGCCGGCTCCTTAGTTGACACATCATATATGTGATTGCCCTCTGCTCACTTCCTTAGTATACAAATCATATATTTGAATTATATCATGCCATGATGTTTACATAGACAACATGTATCTGAATTATGGCATGCCAACCCATTTTCTAAAGACATAATATAGTTATATCATCTCATCCTGTTTACATAGTCATCATATTTTAAATTATGTCATTCTATCCGTGAATTATATCATGCCATCATGTTTCCATCAACGGCATGTTTGTGATTTATGGCATTCCAACCACTTTAATAGACAAATCGTATAGTTATATCATGTCATCATGTTTACATAGTCATCATATTTTCAAGTATGTTATTCTATCATGTTTAGTTAGCCATCATACATGTCAAATTGTGTCATGCTATCCTGTTTAATTAGACATCATATATGTGAAATTATGTCCTGCTATTCTGTTGGGTTAGACAACATAAATGTGAATTATTTCATGCCTTGTTTTCTTCCCTACTATCCATTGCACCTGTCTATCTTACAATGTCTATACATTCAATTACTTTTCTTGTTTATCAGCCATTTCAATTAGAGGGGGTGATGGTAGTATCTGTGGGAGTAAAAACATGGTCTTGAGAAAAGATCGTGCTACCTGTCGATGCAGATAGAACCACAGTTGTGTTGGGGAACATAGCAATAATTCAAAATTTTCCTACGAACACCAAGATCAATCTAGGAGATTCTAGAAACAAGAGAGAGAGAGATGATGTGCATCTTCATATCTTTGAAGATCGCTAAGCGGAAGCGTTACTAGACCATGGATGAGGGAGTCATACTCGCGGCTATTCAAATCGCGGAAGATCCGATCTAATGCCGAATGGACGGCGCCTCCGCGTTCAACACACGTACAGCCCAGGGACGTCTCCTCCTTCTTGATCCACCAAGGGGAGAGGAGAAGTTGAGGGAGAGCTCTGGCAGCGCGACGGCGTGGTGGTGGAGCTTGCAGTTCTCTGGCAGGGCTTCGCCAATCGCCAAGCACTACTTCGAAGGAGGAGGTGTTGGGGAGGGAGAGGGCTGCGCCAGGGGAAGGGTGCGGCTGCCCTCCCACATCCCCTCTATTTATAGGGGAAGGGAGAGGGGGCCGGCCCCCTCCAGATGGATCTAGAGGGGGGGTGGCGGCCAAGGGGGGAAGGCTTGCCCCCCAAGGCAAGGGGGCGCCCCCTTTAGGGTTCCCCCCAACCCTAGGCGCATGGGACCTAGGGGGGTTGGCGACGAGCCCACCTAGGGGCTAGTTCCCCTTCATATTCAGCCCATAGGGCCCTCAGTGGCAGGTGGACCCTCCCAGTGGACCCCCGGAACCCTTTTGGTGGTCCCAGTACAATACCGATAAACCCCCGAACATTTCCAACGACCGAATAAGGAATTCCCATATATAAATCTTTATGTCCAGACCATTCCAGAACTCCTCATGACGTCCGGGATCTCATCCGGGACTCTGAACAACATTCTGTAACTGCATACTAATTCCCATAACAACTCTAGCATCACCGAACCTTAAGTGTGTAGACCCTACGCGTTCGGGAATCATGCAGACATGACTGAGACATCTCTCCGGCCAATAACCAACAGCGGGATCTGGATACCCATGTTGGTTCCCACATGTTCCACGATGATCTCATTGGATGAACCACGATGCCGGGGATTCAATCAATCCCGTATACAGTTCCCTTTGTCAATCGGTATGTTACTTGCCCAAGATTCGATCGTCGGTATCCCCATACCTCGTTCAATATCGTTACCGACAAGTCTCTTTACTCGATCTGTAATGCATGATCCCGTGACTAACTCCTTAGTCAAGTTGAGCTCATTATGATGATGCATTACCGAGTGGGCCCAAAGATACCTCTCTGTCATATGGAGTGACAAATCCCAGTCTCGATTCGTGCCAACCCAACAAACACTTTCGGAGATACCTGTAGTGTACCTTTATAGCCACCCAGTTACGTTATGACGTTTGGTACACCCAAAGCATTCCTACGGTATTCGGGAGTTGCACAATCTCATGGTCTAAGGAAATGATACATGACATTAAAGAAGCTTTTAGCAAATGAACTACACGATCTTGTGCTATGCTTAGGATTGGGTCCTGTCCATCACATCATTCCCCTAATGATGTGATCCCATTATCAATGACATTTAATGTCCATGGTCAGGAAACCATAACCATCTATTGATCAGCGAGCTAGTCAACTAGAGGCTCACTAGGGACATGTTATGGTCTATGTATTAACACATGTATTACGGTTTCCGGTTAATACAATTATAGCATGAATAATAGACAATTATCATGAACAAGGAAATATAATAGTAACCAGTTTATTATTGCCTCTAGGGCATATTTCCAACAGTCTCCCACTTGCACTAGAGTCAATAGTCTAGTTACATTGTGATGAATTCAACACCCATAGAATTCTGGTGTTGATCATGTTTTGCTCCTGGAAGAGGTTTAGTCAACGGATCTGCAACATTCAGATCCGTATGTACTTTACAAATATATATGTCTCCATCTTGAACGTTTTCACAAATGGAGTTGAAGCGACGCTTGATATGCCTAGTCTTCTTGTGAAAGATGGGCTCCTTGGCAAGGGCAATAGCTCCAGTGTTGTCACAGAAGAGAGTCATCGGGCCCGACACATTGGGAATAACTCCTAGATCGGTAATGAACTCCTTCATCCAGATTGCTTCATGTGCTGCCTCCGAGGCTGCCATGTACTCTGCTTCACATGTAGATCCCGTCACGACGCTTTGCTTGCAACTGCACCAGCTGACTGCCCCACCATTCAAAATATACACGTATCTGGTTTGTGACTTGGAGTCATCTAGATCTGTGTCAAAGCTAGCATCGGTGTAACCCTTTACGACGAGCTCTTCGTCACCTCCATAAACGAGAAACATATCCTTAGTCCTTTTCAGGTACTTCAGGATATTCTTGACTGATGGCCAGTGTTCCATGCCGGGATTACTTTGGTACCTCCCTACCAAACTTACGGAAACGTTTACATCAGGTCTGGTACACAGCATGGCATACATAATAGACCCTATGGCTGAGGCATAGGGGATGACACTCATCTTTTCTCTATCTTCTGCCGAGGTCGGGCATTGAGCCGTGCTCAATTTCACAGCTTGCAAAACATGCAAGAACCCCTTCTTGGACTGATCCATATTGAACTTCTTCAATATCTTATCAAGGTATGTGCTTTGTGAAAGACCGATGAGGCGTCTCGATCTATCTCTATAGATCTTGATGCCTAATATGTAAGCAGCTTCTCCAAGGCCCTTCATTGAAAAACACTTATTCAAGTAGGCCTTTGTGCTTTCCAAAAGTTCTATATCATTTCCCATCAATAGTATGTCATCCACATATAATATGAGAAATCCTGCAGAGCTCCCACTCACTTTCTTGTAAACACAGGCTTCTCCATAAGTCTGGATAAACCCAAACGCTTTGATCATTTCATCAAAGCGAATGTTCCAACTCCAAGATGCTTGCACCAGCCCATAGATGGAGCGCTGGAGCTTGCATACCTTGTTAGCATTCTTAGGATCGACAAAACCTTCCGGCTGCATCATATACAATTCTTCCTTGAGGAAACCGTTAAGGAATCCCGTTTTGACGTCCATTTGCCATATTTCATAGTCAAAGAATGCGGCAATTTCTAACATGATTCGGACGGACTTCAACTTCGCTATGGGTGAGAAGGTCTCCTCGTAGTCAACCCCTTGAACTTGTTGATAACACTTAGCGACAAGCCGAGATTTATAGGTTGTCACATTACCATCCGCGTCAGTTTTCATACATGGATCCTATCTCGGATTGCATGGCTTCAAGCAATTTGTTGGAATCTGGTCCCGCCATCGCTTCTTCATAGTTCGAAGGTTCACCATTGTCTAACAACATGATTTCTAGGACAGGGTTGCCATACCATTCTGGTGTAGAACGTGTCCTTGTGGACCTACGAAGTTCAGTAGCAACTTGATCCGAAGGTCCTTGATCATCATCATTAACTTCCTCTCTAGTCGGTGTAGGCACCACAGAAACATTTTCCTGAGTTGCGCTACTTTCCGGTTCAAGAGGCAGTACTTCATCAAGTTCTACTTTCCTCCCACTTACTTCTTTCGAGAGAAACTCTTTCTCCAGAAAGGATCCGTTCTTGGCAACAAAGATCTTGCCTTCGGATCTGAGGTAGAAGGTATACCCAATGGTTTCCTTAGGGTATCCTATGAAGACGCATTTTTCCGACTTGGGTTCGAGCTTTTCAGGTTGAAGTTTCTTAACATAAGCATTGCATCCCCATGCTTTTAGAAACGATAGCTTAGGTTTCTTCCCAAACTATAATTCATACGGTGTCATCTCAATGGATTTAGATGGTGCCCGATTTAAAGTGAATGTGGTTGTCTCTAAAGCATAACCCCAAAATGATAGCGGTAAATCAGTAAGAGACATCATAGACCGCACCATATCCAATAGAGTACGATTACGACGTTCGGACACACCATTACACTGAGGTGTTCCAGGCGGCGTGAGTTGTGAAAGAATCCCACATTTCCTTAAGTGTGTACCAAACTCGTGACTTAAATATTCTCCTCCATGATCTGATCGTAAGAACTTTATTTTCCTGTCACATTGATTCTCCACCTCACTCTGAAATTCCTTGAACCTTTCAATGGTCTCAGACTTGTGTTACATTAAGTAGACATACCCATATCTACTTAGGTCATCAGTGAGGGTGAGAAAATAACGATAGCCACCGCGAGCCTCAATGCTCACTGGACCGCACACATCAGTATGTATTATTTCCAACAAGTTGGTTGCTTGCTCCATTGTTCCGGAGAACAGAGTCTTGGTCATCTTGCCCATGAGGCATGGTTCGCACGTGCCAAATGATTCATAATCAAGAGACTCCAAAAGTCCATCTGCATGGAGCTTCTTCATGCGTTTCACACCAATGTGACCAAGGCGGCAGTGCCACAATTATGTGGGACTATCATTATTAACCTTACATCTTTTGGTATTCACACTATGAATATGTGTAACATCACGTTCGAGATTTAATAAGAATAAACCATTGACCAGCGGGGCATGACCCTAAAACATATCTCTCATATAAATAGAACAACCATTATTCTCGGATTTAAATGAGTAGCCATCTCGCCTTAAACGAGATCCAAATACAATGTTCATGCTCAAAGCTAGGACTAAATAAAAATTATTGAGGTTTAAAACTAATCCTGTAGGTAAATGTAGAGGTAGCGTGCCGACGGCGATCACGTCGACGTTGGAACCATTCCCGACACGCATCGTCACCTCATCCTTCGCCAGTCTCCGCTTATTCCGCAGCTCCTGTTTTGAGTTACAAATATGAGCAACCGCACCGGTATCAAATACCCAGGAGCTACTATGAGTACTGGTAAGGTACACATCAATAACATGTATATCACATATACCTTTGTTGTTGCCGGCCTTCTTGTCCGCTAAGTACTTGGGGCAGTTCCGCTTCTAGTGACCATTTCCCTTGCAATAAAAGCACTGAGTCTTGGGCTTAGGTCCATTGTTTGGCTTCTTCCCGGCAACTGATTTACCGGTCACGGCAACTCCCTTGCCGTCCTTCTTGAAGTTCTTTTTACCCTTGCCTTTCTTGAAACTAGTGGTCTTATTCACCATCGACACTTGATGTTCCTTCTTGATTTCCACCTCCGCTGATTTCAGCATTGAATACAACTCAGGAATGGACTTCTCCATCCCCTGCATATTGTAGTTCATCACAAAGCTCTTGTAGCTAGGTGGGAGCGATTGGAGGATCCTGTCAATGACCGAGTCATCTGGGAGATTAACTACCAACTGAGACAAACGGTTGTGTAACCCGGGCATAGTGAGTATATGCTTACTGACATAACTATTTTCCTCCATCTTACAACTGTCGAACTTGTCGAAGACTTCATATCTCTTGAGCCGAGCATGAGCTTGGAAAACCATTTTCAACTCTTGGAACATCTCATATGCTTCGTGCTGCTCAAAACGCTTTTGGAGCCCCAGTTATAAGTTGTAAAGCATGCCGCACTGAAACATGGAGTAATCATCACTATGTGACTGCCAGGCGTTCATAACGTCTTGAGTTGCTGGGAAAATGGGTGCTTCACCTAGCGGTGCTTCTAGGACATATGCTTTCTTGGCAGCTATGAGGATGAGCCTCAAGTTCCGGACCCAGTCCGTATAGTTGCTACCATCATCTTTCAGCTTGGTTTTCTCTAGGAACGCGTTGAAGTTGAGGGCAACATTAGCATGAGCCATTTGATCTACAAGACATATTGCAAAGATATTTTAGACTATGTTCATGGTAATTAAGTTCATCTAATCAAATTATTTAATGAACTCCCACTCAGATAAACATCCCTCTAGTCATCTAAGTGTTACATGATCCAAGTCAGATAGGCCGTGTCCGATCATCATGTGAGACGGACTAGTCATCATCGGTGAACATCTTCATGTTGATCGTATCTGCTATACGACTCATGTTCGACCTTTCGGTCTCTTGTGTTCCGAGGCCATGTCTATACATGCTAGGCTCGTCAAGTCAACCTAAATGTTTTCCTTGTGTAAATTTGGCTTACACCCATTGTATGCGAACATTAGAATCTATCACACCCGATCATCACGTGGTGCTTCAAAACAACGAACTTTCGCAATGGTGCATAGTTAGGGGGAACACTTTCTTGAAATTTTAGAGAGGGATCATCTTATTTATGCTACCGTCGTTCTAAGAAAATAAGATGTAAACATGACAAACATCACATGCAAATCATAAAGTGACATGATATGGCCAATATCATCTTGCGCCTTTGATCTCCATATTTGAGGCACGGCATGATCACCTTCGTCACCGGCACGACACCATGATCTCCATCATCGTGTCTTCATGAAGTTGTCTCGCCAACTATTACTTCTACTACTATGGCTAACGGTTAGCAATAAAGTAAAGTAATTACATGGCATTATTCAATGACATGCAGGTCATACAATAAATTAAGACAACTCCTATGGCTCCTGCCGGTTGTCATACGACATGCAAGTTGTGATTCCTATTACAAGAACATGATCAATCTCATACATCACATTTATCATTCATCACATTCTTTTGGCCATAGCACATCACATAGCATACCCTGCAGAAACAAGTTAGACGTCCTCTAATTGTTGTTGTATGTTTTACGTGGCTGCTATGGGTTTCTAGCAAGAACGTTTCTTATCTATGCAAGAGCCACAATGGTGATATGCCAATTGCTATTTACCCTTCATAAGGACCCTTTTCATAGAATCCGATCCGACTAAAGTGGGAGAGACTGGCACCCACTAGCCACCTTATGCAACAAGTGCATGTCAGTCGGTGGAACCTGTCTCACGTAAGCGTATGGGTAAGGTCGGTTCGAGCCGCTTCATCCCACAATACCGCCGAAACAAAATAGGACTAGTAACGGTAAGCAAATTGAACAAACCAATGCCCACAACTACTTGTGTTCTACTCGTGCATAGAATCTACGCATAGACCTAGCTCATGATGCCACTGTTGGGGAACATAGCAATAATTCAAAATTTTCCTACGAACACCAAGATCAATCTAGGAGATTCTAGCAACAAGAGAGAGAGAGAGGATGTGCATCTTCATACCTTTCAAGATCGCTAAGCGGAAGCGTTACTAGAACGTGGATGAGGGAGTCGTACACGCGGCGATTCAAATCGCGGAAGATCCGATCTAACGCCGAACGGACGGCGCCTCCGCGTTCAACACACGTACAGCCCGGGGACGTCTCCTCCTTCTTGATCCAGCAAGGGGATAGGAGAAGTTGAGGGAGAGCTCCGGCAGCACGATGGCATGGTGGTGGAGTTTGGAGTTCTCCTGCAGGGCTTCGCCAAGCACTACTTCGGAGGAGGAGGTGTTGGGGAGGGAGAGGGCTGCGCCAGGGGAAGGGTGCGGCAGCCCTCCGACCTCCCCTCTATTTATAGGGGCAGGGAGAGGGGGGCGATCTCCGTGTCAAAACCGGCAGATCTCGGGTAGGGGGCCCGAACTGTGCGTCCAAGACTAATGGTAACAGGAGGCAGGGGACACGATGTTTACCTAGGTTAGGGCCCTCTTGACGGAGGTAATACCATACTTCCTGCTTGATTGATCTTGATGATATGAGTATTACAAGAGTTGAGCTACCACGAGATCGTAGAGGCTAAACCCTAGAAGCTAGCCTATGATTGTGATTGTTGTTGTCCTACGGACTAAACCCTTCAGTTTATATAGACACCGGAGGGGGCTAGGGTTACACAGAGTCGATTACAGAGAAGGAAATCTACATATCCGAATTGCCAAGCTTGCCTACCATGCCAAGGAGAGTAACATCCGGACACGGGACGAAGTCTTCAATCTTGTATCTTCATAGTCTAACAGTCCGGCCAAAGTATATAGTCTAGTTGTCCGAAGACCCCTTAATCCAGGACTCCCTTAGTAGCCCCTGTACAAGGCTTCAATGATGACGATTCTGGCGCGTAGTTGGCTTCGAACACAAGAATCGTTTCCGGCTCTGCAAAACAAATTCCACATACCACCGTAGAGAGCACAATATTCCACAAATCTAATCTGTTGACAACTTTTCATAGCGTGACGTCACGCCACGGCCCGGTTATTATTCGAACCGTTTTTCTCAACCAGCCACTACACATATTGCGAGGCGGTTTCCTTGGCACATCTTGTCGAAGCAGAGATCGTGTCCCCTTATCACGGAATTCTCATCAATGCGGGTGTGGGTAACCCAACCGCGCCATCAATCGTGGTGCTTGGGGAATAAGTGATTTTAACGGGCAAGTGGGGAGGCGCATACTTTCTACCACCTTTATAAAGAGATAAGGATTCTCCTTTTTCACCCACAACTTCTCCTTCCTTCGCTCATCCATTCTCGCACGCTCGAGCTCTAGCGCCCCAGCTCTCACCTTCTCCGTACAGCCATTCCAAACATGTCCGGAGCGGGAGGCAAGTGGATGGCCTCCTCCGTCACGGCGGAGGACATAACAAAGCTCCGGGAGGCCGGATACTTGGCCGCGGACATCGCGCACCGGGTCCCAGACGCGGGGCAAATTGTTCCGACTCTGGACCCCCACGAGAGGGTCATGTTCCTCGCCCATTTCGTCTGCGGACTGGGATTCCCCCTCCACCCATTTGTCTGCGGGATCATGTTTTACTATGGGCTAGATTTTCATAATCTGGCCCCTAATTTCATCCTCAACATCTCAGCGTTTATCGTTGTGTGCGAGGCTTTCCTCCGCATCAAGCCCCACTTCGGCCTATGGCTGAAGATCTTCAACGTGAAGCCGAAGATAGTGGTCATCCAGCAAGCGGAGTGCGGAGGCGCCATGGTGGGCAAGATGCGCAACGTCACCTAGCTTGAAGGCTCCTACATGGAGACTGTGAAGGGGTGGCAATCGGGGCGGTTCTATATCACCGAATTCCGATCTGGCATCCCCATGTGGCTGACCTCGTAGAAGAAGAAGGGCTTAGGCTCGGGTGCACCTGCGGAGCTGACCGGACTCCAGAAATTCATCAAGAATATGATAAGCAAGAAGATCAAGCTTGTCAACCTGGTCCAGGTCATGCACTTCCGCCAGATCCTCCTGTGTCAAAGACGGGCATTCAACATGTGGGACTTCGATTCGGCCAAACACCAGACACTGCAAGAGCTCTTCGACACGACGCACAAGGATGTCTAGAAGGTGTTGTTCAAGGCCACCGAAGTACCCCCTCCCACCACCCAGGACTGCAGACTCAGTGCAAAGCGCCCTGCCAATCCGGTAAGCTCTCTATATTTCACGAGATGTGCCTTTCCTCAGTATGTTCGTGAGAGGAATCTAAGCCACCAAACTGATTAACAGGACTATGTGGCGACAGCGGAGCGGATCGACTCTCCAGCTCCGTTGCCTGAAGATCCAGCAACTGCTCTCCTGACGGAGATGCTGTTTCCGGTGCCCTATGAGGTGCCGGAGAAGAAGGCCAAGAAGACGGCCACGGGGACCAGGAAGGGTCTCCGGCGCAAGGTTGTATCGTACTCATCGTCCAAAGACACCAAGGCAAACTCTTCCAATGAAAACAAGGAGGAGGAAGAGGAAATCCCTCCCCCCCCCCAAACCGAGGGGGAGAAGAAGAGGAAGGTCGCCCCATCTGGTGAGGCCGAAGGATCCAAGAAGGGAAGGACCCTCCCTCTGGACCACTCCACCACAGCTGCCTACGGCGACGAGGAGTGGCTACCCAGGGAATAGCCCATGGCAAAGTCGTAAGTATTCGGATACCATAATTCTTCTGGCATTCTTAGCTTTATGGCTTCTTATCATGTCAGAATATGTTTGTGCAGTCCGTCCAAGGCCCATATGAATGTATCCTCCTCAGATGGCTCTCTGAGCCAGTCGGAGATGAATAGCTATTCACTCCTGGCGGCCACCACCCCCCGGCCCGCAGACGACACTGAGGTGTTGTCTCAGAGGATACCGGAATAGGGGGAGACGGTTCTGGAGATGCCCCAAGGCGAAATCCCAGAAGCCGTACACATGGGGGGAAGACCCCCATGGATTCTGATGACGGGGGTCGCAGCAAGTCTGGCCCCCAATCGGATACTGCGCTGGAACCTCCAGTCGTTCAGGGTTCCGGTAGGCAGCCCCTTGCTATGGGGGGCAAGCCACCTGTGCCGATGACCTTTGTCCATCCAGAGGTGTCGGATAACCTGGTGGAAGCGCTTCCGAGCGCTACCCTTGATGAAGAACACCGTACTCTTATGAGTACGGTGATTGCGAAGGTTCAGTCTGCCAAAAGCGGATTGATCAAAGCCTGCGCCAGCCTCCTGACAGGCTTTGAGGTAAGTAATTAAATTATGACAAAGTATCACAATATAGAAAGTAGCCCCTGATGCTCTGTTTGGTGTTCGGAAAGAAAGGCCAAACAGAGGATCAAATATTATCCCCGAGAGTCTAATCATATTGTGTCTATGTGAATAAGCAGGCATCGTTGCTGGCCGCCACCGCCCTTACTGCAGAGGTCTCCAGACTGAAGCAGAAACTGGGGCGGGCCGAAGAAGAGCCGGGCGTCGTGAAGAGGAAACTCGAGGAGAACAAAGGTAAGTGATACCCCGTCTGAATGTTATATTAGGAAAAATTGTGGATGCTAATCGAAGCATCATGTATATGATAGGGGCCACGACCGAAGTGGCGTCCCTTAAGAAGGCATTGTCCGAGGCCGAAGACAAAGAGGCCAAGGAGCGCTCCGAGCGCGAAAAACAAGAGGCTCGGGTTGATGAGGTCCGGCAAGAGCTTCAGGATTTCGTCAAAAAATTTGAGTCCTTAGAGCATGACTCCAAGACGAAAGAGTTGGAGCTTGTGAAGGCCCGTCAGAGCGCGAAGACGCCAAGGTCGAAGCCCAGAAGGCCCTCCAGGAGGCTGAGGCGGCCAAGAAGATAGCAGTGGGTAAGGCTTTCGTTATGCAAAGCAAGCATGTGAAGGAGAATTTCCTTCTACTTACCCGAATTTGGAGCTCTCCAGGAGTGTTCGCAGATCTGCCGTCAACATATCGGATGCCGCGGAGTTCTACCGTGCTGAGGAAGGGAGCTCGACGGAGAAGCTGTTTTGGTCCCAGTATATTGGGGTCGAACATCCGATGCCCTTGAGCGACCAGCTGAAGCAATTGGTCGAACTACACAAGGCGGCCGAACTGGCCATGAAGGACTTTGTAGTCCGGTTGTGGCCTGGCGAGCCCCTGCCCGATAGCTACTTCGGCCTTGTAAAGCGGATGGTGGATGCCTGTCCGCGGCTGGAAGTCATTAAGCGGTCCGTCTGCATTGAAGGTGCACGCAGGGCCTTTGCCCGTGCGAAAGTGCACTGGGGGAAGATGGACGCCGAGAAGCTGGTGACGGAGGGGCCGCCAAAGGGCAAGGAGCATCGCCACCACGAACAGTACTATGACAATGTCATTAAGGGTGCCCGCCTTGTGGCGGATGAATGTGCTAAGGATGTAATTTTTGAATGGATGTACTCATATCATCCTGTACTATGAAAACGAGTTCATGTGCGCTATATGGCGCTTTAATTTAAAATATTACCTTCTGTGCGGCCATTTATAAAATCTTGAGAGTTGGCCAGTCGTCGGCTTCTACCCCCATGTAACAAGTACTGGGGTGTTCGAGATAAATATAAACACTCTTTATCCAAAAAAAATTGTCCTTTTAAGGAGGTGTTTAACGCAACAAACAAGGCAATCGGACTATAAGCTTTATCACTCTCACTTAACCATAGAAGTCTACAATTTTAAATTTTGGCGAAGCCCCTAGTATTCGGAAGGCCAAACCTGGGGCGCTATACACGCCTAAATCGGACGAGGCCGATTCCTCGCTTGAAGCAGAAAAAATCTTTAAGGATTTGGGACCTCTCGAACAGCGACCAGCTCTCGCCTCATCATGACAGCCAGTTTTCGGCTTTCTCTACTGAGGTGCTCGTCCGGAAGAACCGGGACACAATTGCAGTAGTTCTCCCTATGCTACCTTAGCCGATATAGCGGAACATAAGGTACCAAAACACGGGAGCCGGGCAAACCCAACTATTGACCCAAGACATGATTCGGAGCTGATGCATATAGTGTTATAAGTTTGGGGTGCCGCACTATCAAAAGTGTTCGGACTTTTCTTGCCGTGTTATGGGGTACACTGAAGCCCCTAGCGAACTAAACATACCAAAGTGTACGGGTGCGGTGTGTGGTAAATAAGCCGCCAAGGAAAAACATAAAGAAAGTGTAATAATAAGCTGACGTTGTATATTTTCCCATTGTTATTTAAATAATACATCAAAGCGTATGTATACAAGTAGTGTGATAAGCAAAATGGGACTATTGGACATGTCCTAGCCAAGGGTAAGCTGCACATGGGTATGTAAAACAGGTATAATGATCGTTATCAGAGACCACCTAAGTATTCCTTTATAGGTCAAAGCTTCTTGCCTCCTTGGACTTTCCTTCCTGTGATGAGTCCGATGATCCGGCTACCTAAAAGGGCTTCCAGAGAGTAGGGTCCTGAAAGGAGAAAGTGATGAATGAATACGGGTCCTGGGGCGGTTGAGCCACATTGTGGACCGTGTCGTAGTCGTGCCTCCACCCATGCCCATGGTATTTTGAGTGCGTAATTATGTACGCGCGGCACAAATTTTGCCGCTTGGTTGGGACTAGGGCAGAGGCCGGATTGCTAGTCGAGCTCTGGACGTGCCGGACGATCCTGACGATCCTGTTGCAGGGTATTTCAGACTCGCTTGATGGTGTCCGAGGGCTTTATCACCGGATTGGCGGTCTGCCTAAGGAGGCTACTTTGTACTTCTACTGTGAGGGCCGCAGTGTGCTCCTCCATCCGGAGCGAGCATTTTGTGTTTCCATTGACTGTTATAACCCCGCGAGGTCCTGACATCTTGAGCTTGAGGTATGCATAGTGTGGTACCACATTGAATCGAGCAAATGCGGTTCGTCCTAGTAGTGCATGATAACCACTACGGAACGGGATGATATCGAAGATTAACTCCTCGCTTCGGAAATTGTCCAGAGATCCAAAGACCACTTCTAGTGTGATTGAGCCCGTGCAACAGGCCTCCACACCTGGTATAACACCCTTGAAGGTGGTTTTTGTGGGCTTGATTCTTGAGGGGTTGATACCCATTTTGTGCACTGTATCCTGATAGAGCAGGTTTAGGCTATTGCCACCGTCCATTAGGACTCGTGTGAGATGGAATCTGTGGATGATGGGGTCAAGGACCAATGCGGCCGAACTGCCATGACGGATACTGGTAGGATGGTCCCTGCGATCGAAAGTGATCGGACAAGAGGACCATGGGTTGAACTTTGGGGCGACTGGCTCCATCGCATAGACGTCCTTTAGTGCACGCTTTCGTTCCCGCTTGGGAATGTGGGTTGCGTATATCATATTCACCATTTTCACCTGGGAAGGGAATTTCTTCTGTCCTCCTGTGTTCAGCGGCCGGGGTTCCTCGTCGTCATCGCTATGCAGCCCCTTTTCCTTGTTTTTGGCATTCAACTTGCCAGCCTGTTTAAACACCCATCATTCTCTGTTGGTGTGGTTGGCTGGTTTATCGGGGGTGCCGTGAATTTGGCATGAGCGATCGAGTATGCGTTCCAGACTGGACGAGCCCGGATTGTTTCTTTTGAATGGCTTCTTCCGCTGTCCGGATTTAGAGCCTCTGAATCCGGCATTGACTGACGTGTCTTCGGTGTTGTCGCCATGGTTGCGACGCTTATGTCTATTGCGTCGTGGCTTGCCGTTGCTATCTCTGGCTTCTGAATTGCTAGAGTTTTTTTGGTGTGATGTTTCTACGAGCTAGCTAGCTGTCCTTGCCCGCGTAAAAGTGGGTCATGAGTGTCGTGAGGGCTGCCATGGATTTTGGCTTCTCTTGGCCGAGGTGTCGGGCGAGCCATTCGTCATGGATGTTATGCTTGAAGGCTGCTAAGGCTTCGGCATCCGGAAAGTCAACAATTTGGTTCTTTTTAGTTAGGAACCGAGTCCAGAATTTCCTGGCTGACTCTCCGGGCTGTTGGGTTATGTGAATTAAGTCATCCACATCCGATGGTCGCACGTAAGTGCCCTGGAAGTTATCAAGGAATGCGTCTTCCAGGTCCTCCCAACTGCCAATGGAGCTTGCTGGCAGGCTATTCAGCCAATGCCGAGCTGGTCCTTTGAGCTTAAGTGGTAGGTACTTTATGGCATGTAAGTCATTACCGAGGGCCGTGTGAATGTATAGGAGGAAATCTTCGATCCATACCGCGGGGTCTGTTGTGCATATGATTCGATGTTCACGGGTTTAAACCCTTCTAGGAATTCATGATCCATTACTTCATCAGTGAAGCATAGGGGGTGTGTGGAGCCTCTATGTCGGGCTACATCCCGACGTAGTTCAAATGACTCTGGTCTGTTGTATTCGGCCCGGCCGGACTTTCGTATATTGTATCCGGCGTGACGGTCATCGTCACGTGATGTGGCGCGCCCCTTTGATATGTAGATCGATCTTGATTGTCCTGCTTTGTTTTCCAATACGTCTTGCAGGTCCTTCGTGTAGCCCCGGGCCTTAGTATTATTGTTTGATTGGCGACGGGGTGCGGTCTGGACTTCGGGCTAGTACACCGCCTTGTCCCATCCACGGGGTGGCCGGTCAGCCGCATCATGCGCTGGTAGTGTGGGCTTTAGCGCTCCTCCTCGAGTTGAGGTAGCAACCTTTGCTTTGGTTAACTTTTGGTAGGGCGCTCGAGTCCGTATTCCTCGGTAGCCAGGACATTGGTCCATCTATCAGTTAGCAGATCTTGATCGGCTTGAAGTTGTTGCTGCTTTTTCTTCAGGCTTTTTGCAGTGGCTATAAGCCGGCGCTTGAAGCGCTCTTGCTCGACGGGATCCTCAGGCACGATGAATTCTTCATCGCCAAGGCTCACTTCATCTTCGGAGAGAGGCGTGTAGTTATCATCCTCTAATTCTCCATTTGTTGCCTGTTCTTTAGGGCTAGCTTGCCCATCCTCTTGCTCGGCCTGCTCGAAGCCTGGATGGGCAGGATTGTTTTCGTCTCTGGCACCATCCGAATTGGTATCTCTTGTGCCAGTATCACATTTTGCTATGGTGGGGCTTGGAGCGGCACCTATGACACTGGTGCCTAGATTGCTTCTCCAAGGGGTTATCTTCCATTGCATCATCACCATTGCTTTCTTTCGCAGTGTCCACCATATATATATCATATGATGAGGTGGATGTCCAGCGCCCTATAGGCGGTGGTTCCTGTTCTTCTCCTGCATCGTCGTCCATACCGTCAATGTCTTCGGAGTCGAAGTCTAGCACGTCGGTTAAGTCATCGATAGTGGCTATTAAGTGGGTGGTGGGTGGGGAACGAATTTCTTCGTCGTCCGTTCACACTCGAGCCGAACATAGTTCGGCCAGGAATCTCCTGACAAGGAGAGAAACTTTAGTGAATTTAGCGCATCACCAAAGGCGATTGCTGAAAAATGTCCGCGGAGGTGAACTCCAGGACCGGTGCCCAATCAGATTCGATAGGCACGGATGTACGCGGTTCGGATCCTGTAGCCGGAGACGAGTCCGAGGGTCCGACGACACCACCCTCATAGGGGGTGGGATCAGTGTTCGGCTCCAGCGCAGATGAGTGTGCGGCCTCCATGGCGGGGTCCATCCACCCGTCCTCGGAAGGCATGATCTGCTCCGGTTTGATTCCCGGTGTCGCCGCAGGTGCGATCTCCCAAACACTGTCTGATGGCAGATCTAAGTCATGCTCGTCATGACTGTTCGGCGTACCTGACATGGGCTCAAATCCGTTGAAGATCAAGTCTCCGCGGATGTTGGTAGTGTAGTTCAAGCTTCCAAACCTGACCTGATGGCCAGGGGCATAGCTATCGATCTTCTCCAGATGGCCAAGCGAGTTGGCCCGCAGTACGAAGCCGCCGAATACGAAGATCTGTCCGGGAAGGAAAACCTCTCCCTGGACCGCATCATTGAAGATGATTGAAGGAGCCATCAAGCCTTACCGCGACGACACAGTGGAACTCTCAATGAAAGCACCAATGTTGGTGTCAAAACCGGCGGATCTCGGGTAGGGGGTCCCGAACTGTGCATCTAAGGCTAATGGTAACAGGAGGCAGGGGGCATGATGTTTTACCCAGGTTCAAGCCCTCTCGATGGAGGTAATACCCTACTTCCTGCTTGATTGATCTTGATGATATGAGTATTACAAGAGTTGATCTACCATGAGATCGTAGAGGCTAAACCCTAGAAGCTAGCCTATGATTATGATTATTGTTGTCCTACAGACTAAACCCTCGGTTTATATAGACACCGGAGGGGGCTAGGGTTACACAGAGTCAGTTACAAAGAAGGAAATCTACATATCCGAATTGCCAAGCTTGCCTTCCACGCCAAGGAGAGTCCCATCCGGACACGGTACGAAGTCTTCAATCTTGTATCTTCATAGTCTAACAGCCCGGCCAAAGTATATAGTCTGGCTGTCCAAGGACCCCTTCAGCCGGCCCCCTCTATATGAATCTAGAGGGGGGCGGCGGCCAAGTGGGGAAGGCTTGCCCCCCAAGGCAAGGGGGTGCCCCCTTTAGGGTTCCCCCAACCCTAGGCGCATGGGCCCTAGGGGGGTTGGCGCCCAGCCAACCTAGGTTCTGGTTCCACTCCATATTCCGCCCATAGGGCCCTTAGGGGCAGGTGGACCCTCCCGGTGGACCCCCGGAACCCTTTCGGTGGTCACAGTACAATACCGATAAACCCCCGAACATATCCAGCAACCGAATAAGGACTTCCCATATATAAATCTTTATCTTCGGACCATTCTGAAACTCCTCGTGTCATCCGGGATCTTATTCGGGACTCCGAACAACATTCGGTAACTGCTTACTAATTCCCATAACAACTCTAGTGTCACTGAACCTTAAGTATGTAGACCCTACGGGTTCGGGAATCATGCAGACATGACCGAGACATCTCTCCGGACAATAATCAACAGCGGGATTTGGATACCCATGTTGGTTCCCACATGTTCCACGATAATCTCATCGGATGAACCACGATGTCGGGGATTCAATCAGTCATGTATACAATTCCCTTTGTCAATTGGTATGTTACTTGCCCGAGATTCGATCGTCGGTATCCCAATACCTCGTTCAATCTCGTTACCGGCAAGTCTCTTTACTCGTTCTATAATGCATGATCCCGTGACTAACTCCTTAGTCACATTGAGCTCATTATGATGAGGCATTACCGAGTGGGCCCAGGGATACCTCTCTGTCATACGGAGTGACAAATCCCAGTCTCGATTCGTGCCAACCCAACAGACACTTTCGGAGATACCTGTAGTGTACCTTTATAGCCACCCAGTTACGTTGTGACGTTTGGTACACCCAAAGTATTCCTATGGTATCCGGGAGTTGCACAATTTCATGGCCTATGGAAATGATACTTGACATTAGAAAAGCTTTTAGCAAACGAACTACACGATCTTGTGTTGTGCTTAGGATTGGGTCCTGTCCATCACATCATTCTCCTAATGATGTGATCCCGTTATCAATGACATCTAATGTCCATGGTCAGGAAACCATAACCATCTATTCATCAGCGAGCTAGTCAACTAGAGTCTCACTAGGGACATGTTATGGTCTATGTATTCACACATGTATTACGGTTTCCAGTTAATACAATTATTGCATGAACAATAGACAATTATCATGAACAAGGAAATATAATAATAACCATTTTATTATTGCCTGTAGGGCATATTTCCAACAAGTTGTACTTGCCCAAGAACCAGCCCCACCACACATAACCCAGACTCACACAGATTGTACCCCTACCAAGTTGGACAGAGAACCAGCTACAACCCTTCTAACCCCAACCCCAGCAGATAGTAACGAAGTTCCCGTTGACACAACATCGTCTCCACCACAGAGCACCCAAACACGAGCAGTTAGTAAGGCAACTGCAGTGCCCAAAGCATGAGGACAACCACTCCGAACCCCAAGTCAACGCTTAAAGTAGAAGAAGGATTGTTCTCAGGTCAGGTTCCGTGGCTATGGTTCATACTACTTTTCTCTTGCATCATTGTATTTACTCATGGCAACTAATTTCAAATTTGAAG
This sequence comes from Triticum dicoccoides, assembly GCF_002162155.2. Classification (NCBI taxonomy): domain Eukaryota; kingdom Viridiplantae; phylum Streptophyta; class Magnoliopsida; order Poales; family Poaceae; genus Triticum; species Triticum dicoccoides. The sequence continues at coordinate 169,084,165 of NC_041381.1, forward strand.
GATGCAATTGAAACTCCAATGGTGCAACAGGTATGTTTTAAACCTGTTTCTTTAACTCGTTTGCTGTTGTAACTTGCTCTATGTTGATTTCAGTTTCAATTGAATAAATAGTTATGTTCTCATGCCATGAACATTACAAGTGTTGTTATTGTTGTGTAGTTTCCCACACTTATATTCTGTCTATGCTGCTTTGTCTTAAATAGATATGATTCGAACTGTATCTATCTTGATTTGGCAACATAAACTAGAATGATGTAGACCATACAGTGACCATACTACATAGATATATTTTTGTTTCATGTTGTTATCCTGTCCACCTTACTACTGAAATAGTTTACCAAAATGAGTTTCATATACTACATTGTAAACCTGTGATGTGTTTGTTTGTTTCTCTTTTAGAACGCGGATAAAATATTGGAGAAGAGTACCTCGTTATGCAATGGTAAAGGAAGTAATGTAGATAAGGTTCAAGATAGTGAGACATCCCTGTTGGTCTCCAAGAAAGCTGATAAAAACTATATTGAAGACATTGAGACAACCCCAAAGTCCTGTCTTGATGTAGTGTTCGAGTTACTGGCAACTATTGCAGGCACCAGCTCTTCGAACTCGTTGCCTGAATCAGTTCGGCTTCTTGAGTCTCAACTTCAAGTTGAAAGACATCGATCAGATGTTATGCGATAAGAAGCCGAAGGACTGAGGAAGTCCCTGTAAAATTTAGATGCATACTTTCTGGTGCAACAGCAAGTGCTGGAGGATTTAAGCGCCAAACAAGAGAAAGTTAATAAGCTTGCTAAGCATCTTGCCAGCATTATGGGTACCCAGGATATTGTTTCTTGAGCTCTTCTGAAGTGGTTTCAGTTCTGGACTTATTTTGTTGTGGCGTTTATATGATGCTTTGTTCCCTATATTTGCACTGGTGGCAAACTTTGATGCCCAGTGGATGTAATATGTGTAATAGCCGTGATAGCCTAGCGTAAGTTGCTTGCTTATTTATTTCCTTATTGTCTTGTTTATTTCTTTGCTTGTAATCGGTGCAGTTATTTTTCCGTAGTTTGCTAGGGGCCGCAATAACCTATTTTTTAAAACTAGGCCACAATAACCATGGGCTACATATTTACTGTAGTTACCATGGCCCTCCTATGGGCAGTAGAAACAATGGGCCTTCTAAGGGTCGTAGAAACAACGGGCCTTCTATATGTCGTAGACACAATGGGCCTTATACGGGTCGTAGACACAATGGGCCTTCTACGGGCCGTATCATCAATGGGCCTTCTACCGGCCGTATGATCGGTTGGCCAAACATGGGCCAATAATAGACCGCATTATGGTCGTAAATGGTCTAGAGTTGGAATCGTTCGTTCATGGGCCGACCATAACGGGCCATCGTGAATCGACTGTATTTGATGATGCTATGAAAACGGCCCAACGTATTAACGAGCCACAAACGGGCCGACTGTAACCACGGGCTGAATTTGGCCCACAAGCAGAAAATGACAGTAACATGTCGTAAGTAAACGAATGCTGGAAATGAGCCCAAGAATAAATGGGCCCTGAGGAGGCCGAAAGATAACATGGATGGAAATGGCCCAACGGAATAACGGGTCGTTAATGGGTATAAAGTGATACACTGTTCATTACGGGCCAGGTTCACCACGAGCCATTAATGGGTATAAAGTGATACACTATTCATTACAGGCCAGTTTCACCACGGGCCGTTAATGGGCCAAGAGTTACAAAGGGCCTCATATGGCCCGAAAGACGTCATGGGCCATACATGGGCAAGAAGTTAAAACAGGCTGCAATCATATTGGATGGCCCAGATGACGCTACTGGGCCTAATTCGGATAGGTCGTAACGGGCCCTGGGTTAACGGGCTGTAAATGGGCTATATGCGAACAGGCCGTTAACAGGCTTTCCATGGGCCGGCCCACCACCTTTTGACCAAGTCAAACGGGCCTGCCTTTTCACATGAATGGGCCTCTGTTGGGCCGTGCCACGTGTCGACGTATCATAGGCGCCTTCTGTCCAATGAGTGGATGACATCTGTCCCAATGGTGAGCCGACACGTGTTTCCTCCAGCCAATGATGATTTTACACACGGAAAATCCCCATTGGTCGGGGCTGTTAACGGGTTATCGGATCCAAAACCAGACCCGATAGCTTAATGGCGTTCCCTTACGGTGGATACCACGTGTCGGTCACCCTTGACGAAAGCACTTCTGTGACACGCGATTTATAGTCATGGAAGTGGACACTTCCGTGATGATAATTTTGGCAATGTCATGGAACACTTCTACGACAGCACAGGTATGACTATCTTGATTCTGTCATAAAATCGTCATGGATGTACATGCATGACAAAAAAAGCGACCTACTGTGAAAAACACGTATCATCACAGAAGTGTATTTTTTTGTAGTGCTTGACCATATCACATCACAACAAGCCCTGCAAAAACAAGTTAAACGTCCTCTACTTTGTTCTTGCAAGTTTTACGTGGATGCTACGGGCTTCCAGCAAGAACCGTTCTTACCTACGCATCAAAACCGTCAAGTGTGCTGTTTTAACCCTCAACAAGGACTGACCGTAGTCAAACTCAATTCAACTAAAGTTGGAGAAACAAACACCCGCTAGCCACCTTTGTGCAAAAGCACGTCGGTAGAACTAGTCTCATGAACGCGGTCATGTAATGTCGGTCTGAGCCGCTTCATCAAACAATACCGCCGAATCAAAGTAAGACGTTGGTGGTAAGCAGTATGACTATTATCGCCCCACAACTTTATGTGTTCTACTTGTGCATATAACATCTACGCATAGACCTGGCACGGATGCCACTGTTGGGGAATGCGGTAATTTCAAAACAAATCCTATGATCACGCAAGATCTATCTAGGATATGCATAACATCGAGAGGGAGAGTGTGTCCATGTACCCTCGTAGACCGAAAGCGGAAGCGTTTCAATAACGCGGTTTATGTAGTCGAACATCTTCGCGATCCAACAGATCCATGTACCGAACGCACGACACCTCCATGATCTGCACACATTTAGCTCGGTGACGTCCCTTGAACTCTAGATCCAGTTGAGGCCGAGGGAGAGTTCCGTCAGCACGACGGCGTGGTGATGGTGATGATGAAGTTACCGGTGTAGGGCTTCACCTAAGCACCAAGACGATATGACCAAGGTGGAAAACTGTGGAGGGGGCACCGCACATGGCGAAAGATCAACTTGTGTGTCTATGGGGTGCCCCCCTCTCCCGTATAAAGGAGGAGAGGAGGGGGGCGGCCAGCCACAAGGGGCGCGCCCAAGGGGGGAATCCTACTCCAAGTAGGAGTAGGTTCCCCCTTTCCTAGTCCAACTAGGAGAAGAAGGAAGGAGAGGGAAAGAGGGGCCGCCCCCCTCCCCTTGTCCTACTGGGACTCCCCTTGGGGGCACCTCCTGGTGAGGCCCTCTCTCTCCCCTATAGGCCCACTAAGGCCCATTACTTCCTGGGGGGTCCAGTAACCCTCCGACACTCTGGTTTTATCCGAAACTATCCGTAGACTTCCGATGTCCGAACAACATTGGTCCAATATATCAATCTTTATGTCTCAACTATTTCGAGACTCCTTCTCATGTCTGTAATCTCATCCGGGACTCCGAACAATCTTCGGTACATCAAATCACATAAACTCATAATACCAATCGTCATCGAACATTAAGCGTGCGGACCCTACGGGTTCGAGAACTATGTAGACATGACCGAGACTCATCTCCAGTCAATAACCAATAGCGGAACATGGATGCTCATATTGGTTCCTACATATTCTATGAAGATCTTTATCGGTCAAACCGCATAACAACATACGTTGTTCCCTTTGTCATCGGTATGTTACTTGCCCGAGATTCGATCGTCGGTATCATCATACCTAGTTCATTCTCATTACCGAAAAGTCTCTTTACTTGTTCCATAATACTTCATCCCGCAACTAACTCATTAGTCACAATGCTTGCAAGGCTTATAGTGATGAGTATTACCGAGAGGGCCCAGAGATACCTCTCTGAAACACAGAGTGACAAATCCTAATCTCGATCTATGCAACCCAAACAAACACCTTTAGAGACACCTGTAGAGCACCTTTATAATCACCCTTTTATGTTGTGACGTTTGGTAGCACACAAAGAGTTCCTCCGGTATTTGGGAGTTGCATAATCTCATAGTCTAAGGAACTTGTATAACTCATGAAGAAAGCAGTAGCAATGAAACTATAATGATCACAATGCTAAGCTAATGGATGGGTCATGTCCATCACATCATTCTTCTAATGATGTGATCCCGTTCATCAAATGACAACACATGTCTATGGTTAGGAAACATAACCATCTTTGATTAACTAGCTAATAGAGTAGAGGCATACTAGGGACAATATGTTTTGTCTATGTATTCACACATGTACTAAGTTTCCGGTTAATACAATTCTAGCATGAATAATAAACATTTATCATGAAATAAGGAAATGAATAATAACTTTATTATTGCCTCTAGGGCATATTTCCTTCAGTATGTGGTATGGTAAGTAAACCGACTCCAAACTAGTTCTAATAGCAATTTTTCTCTGTTTTGGAATATCTATAAAGTTAGGAAAATAAGAAGTAGTCCCAAACGGACACGAGGCATCCATGAGGGTGGAGGGCGCACCCCCTGCTTCGTGGACACCTCATGTTCCCTCTGGACTCTGTTTTTTTCCACGATACTTCTTTTAGTCGGTAAAAATTCATTATATAATCTGCCAAAAGTTTTGACCATCGTACCACGATGAAATCATCTGCTTTTGTTTTGAGCTGTTTTCTGCCAGAGTTTCTCAAGGTCAGGCATCATGTCGTCCCCCTCCTCCAAAAACGTGGGCGACGATGCTTGGCTAATGAAGATAGAGACGAAGCGAGAATTAATTGGGGAAATCAAGGAAGGTGACAAGATCAAGGAAGCCGCAGAGGAGCAAGCCCCGACTGTAGAAGAAGAAGGCTTCTTTCAGCCCCACTACAATCATCTCACCCCTACTGAAATTGAAGCTTACAAGATGATTGATCTAGCTTGCATAAAAAACAAGTATCTCACACGTGAAAATATTTTGTTGAAGGACCATATTACCGCACTCGAGGGTATTATCCGCAAGTTGGAGGATCTCCTACGCTCGATGTGCGACACCCCGACATCAACAACTCCATCATCACCACCTCCGAAGAAAGATACATGAACACATGGGTATGGGCACTCCCCTTGGCAGCTGCCAAGCTTGGGGGAGGTGCCCCGGTATCGTATCACCATCACACTTCTATCTTTACCATTTTTCTTAGTTCGATCCTTTTGGTTATATCTTGATCTAGTAGAATAAATTTTTAGTATGATCTAGCTTTGAGTCTTGTGTTGATTCGTATCTCTGTAATCGAGTTCGTGAGCTATATATAATAAAGATTAGTTTTGAGTTGATGGCTTTCCTATCTTGCTATGATCTTGAGGGAATAAAAGAAAAAGAAAGAACAAAAAGAAATGAAAAGATCATATTGATCTTATGGAGAGTAATGACTTCACATATAAAGAGTATGATGAATAAAAGATGTTGAGAGTTGACAAACATAGTTTTGGCCGTCGTTGCAATTAATAGGAAGTAAAAAAGAAAGAGAGGTTTTCACATATAAATATACTATCTTGGACATGTTTTATAATTGTGGGCACTCATTAAAATATGACATGCTAAAAAGTTGATGTCGGACAAGGAAGACAACATAATGAGTTATGTTTTCTTATATCCGAAATAAAGTATATTGTCATGGATCATCCAACATGTTGAGCTTGCCTTTCCCCCTCATGCTAGCCAAATTCTTTGCACCAAGTAGAGATACTAATTATGCTTCCAAACATCCCTAAACCCAGTTTTGCCATGAGAGTCCACTATACCTACCTATGGATATAGTAAGATCCTTGAAGTAAGTTGTCATTGTTGCAAGCAATAAAAATTGCTCTCTAAATATGTATGATCTATTAGTGTGGAGAAAATAAGCTTTATACGAGCTTGTGATATGGAAGAAATAAAAGCGACGGACTGCATAATAAAGGTCCCTATCACAAGTGGCAATATAAAGTGACGTTCTTTTGCATTAAGATTTTGTGCATCCAACCATAAAAGCGCATGACAACCTCTGCTTCCCTCTGCGGAGGGCCTATCTTTTATGTTTATCTTCTACCTTATACAAGAGTCATGGTGATCATCACCTTCCCTTTTTACACTTTATCCTTTGGCAAGCACAATGTGTTGGAAAGATCCTGATTTATATATCCAATTGGATGTGGGTTTTCATAAAGCATTATTGTTGACATTACCCTTGAGGTAAAAGTTTTGGGAGGCAAAACTATAAGCCCCTATCTTTCCTTGTGTCCGATTGAAACTTCATACCCATAAGTATCGCATGAGTGTTAGAAATTGTGAAAGACAAAATGACAGTTGAGTATGTGAACTTGCTGAAAAGCTCTTATACATTGACTCTTTCCGATGTTACTATAAATTGCAATTGCTTCAATGACTGAGATTATAGTTTGCTAGTTTTCAATTAAGTTTATGATTCATACTTTACATTGTGAATAGATTGTTACTTTAGCGTAAGAAATCATATGACAAAATATATATGTTGTTGTTCTAAGAATGATCATGTTGCCCTCATGTCCGTATTTTATTTTATCGACACCTCTATCTCTAAACATGTGGACATATTTTTCGATATCGGCTTTCACTTGAGGACAAGCGAGGTCTAAGCTTGGGGGAGTTGATACGTCCATCTTGCATCATGCTTTTATATCAATATTTATTGCATTATGGGTTGTTACTTCACATTATGTCACAATACTTATCCCTTTTTCTCTCTTATTTTACAAGGTTTACATGAAGAGGGAGAATGCCGGCAGCTGGGATTCTGGGCTGGAAAAGGAGCAAATATTAGAGACCTATTCTGCACAACTCCAAAAGTCCTGAAACTCCCTGAAAGTCAGTTTTGGAATATATTAAAAATATTGGGCGAAGAAAGCAACAGAGGGGGGCCACCCACTGTCCACGAGGGTGGAGGGTGCACCCTACCCCCTTGGTGCGCCCCCTGCCTCGTGGGCCACCTGGCAGCCCCTCGATGCCCATCTTCTGCTATATGGTGTCTTTTGCCCTAGAAAAAAATCATAAGGGAGCTTTCGGGACGAAGCACCACCGACTCGAGGCGGAACCTTGGCGGAAAAAATCTAGGGCTCTGGCGGAGCTGTTCTCTCGGGGAATAATCCCTCTGGGAGGGGGAAATCGTCACCATTGTCATCACCAACGATCCTCTCATCAAGAGGGGGTCAATCTCCATCAATATCTTTACCAGCACCATCTCCTCTCAAACCCTAGTTCATCTCTTGTATCCGATCTTTGTCTCAAAACCTCAGATTGGTACCTGTGGGTTGCTAGTAGTGTTGATTACTCCTTCTAGTTGATGCTAGTTGGTTTATTTGGTGGATGATCATATGTTTAGATCCTTTATGCATATTAATACCGCTCTGGTAATGAACATGAATATGATTTGTGAGTAGTTACGTTTGTTCCTGAGGACATGGGAGAAGTCTTGTTATAAGTAGTCATGTGAATTTGGTATTCGTTCGATATTTTGATGAGATGTATGTTGTCTTTCCTCTAGTGGTGTTATGTGAACGTCGACTACATGACACTTCACCATTATTTGGGCCTAGGGGAAGGCATTGGGAAGTAATAAGTAGATGATGGGTTGCTAGAATGACAGAAGCTTAAACCCTAGTTTATGCTTTGCTTCGTAAGGGGCTGATTTGGATCCATATGTTTCATGCTATGCTTAGGTTTACCTTAGTTCATCTTTCATAGTTGCAGATGCTTGCGAGAGGGGTTAATCATAAGTGGGATGCTTGTCCAAGGAAGGGTAGTACCCAAGCACTGGTCCACCCACGTATCAAATTATCAAAGTAACGAACGTGAATCATATGAGCATGATGAAAACTAGCTTGACGATAATTCCCATGTGTCCTCGGGAGCTCTTTGCTTTAAATAAGAGTTTGTCCAGGCTTGTCCTTTGCTACAAAAAAGATTGGGACACCTTGCTGCACTTTAGTTACTTTGTTACTTGTTACCCATTACGAATTACCTTATCACAAAACTATCTGTTACCAATATTTTCAGTGCTTGCAGAGAATACCTCACTGAAAACTATTTGTCATTTCCTACTGCTCCTCGTTGGGTTCGACACTCTTACTTATCAAAAGGACTAAGGCAGATCCACTATACTTGTGGGTCATCAGTGGGCCCCTCGAGGCTCCGCTTACCCTAACTCCAACTCTATAAATTCCTATTTCCCGAGAAAAAAATAGGATAGGAAGTTTCATTGTGTTTTACGATACGGAGCCACCAACACCTCCTGTTCTTCATCAGGAGGCCAGATCTGGAGTCCGTTCAGGGTTTCGGAGAGGGAGATTCATCAACCATCGTCCATCACCAATTTCATGATGCTCACCACCGAGAGTGAGTAATCTCTTCATAGGCTTCCTGGACAGTGATGGGTTGGATGAGATTCATCATGTAATCGACTTAGTTTAGTTAGGGCTTGATCCCTAGTATCCACTATGTTCTGAGATTGATGTTCCTATGACTTTGCTATACTTAATGCTTGTCACTAGGGCCCGAGTGCCATGATTTCAGATCTGAACCATTTATGTTTTCACCAATATATTTGTGTTCTTGATCGTACCATGCAAGTTATGTGCACCGGCTACGTGTTATGATCCGCATACCCCAAGGTGAAAATTATTGGGATTCTTTCTGGTGATTACCGTGGTTTGGGGAGTTCATGTATTCATTATGTGAGCTTTGTTCCAGTTCTCTATTAAAAGGAGGCCTTAATATCCCTTAATTTCCTTATGGACCCCGCTGACACGGGAGGGTAGGACAAAAGATGTCATGCATGTCCTGTTCCATAAGCACGTATGACTATTTATGAAATACATGCCTGCATTACATTGATGAATTGGAGCTAGTTCTATGTCGCCCTAGGTTATGACTCTTATATGATGAATATTATCCAATGTTATCACATATGCAATGCCTACGAGCTTTTCACATATTGATCTTTGCTAAGTTATAATGTTGTTGCTACTGTTACAATTGCTACAAAACTACTACTGCTATCTTACCATTATTTTTACTATTGTTGCTATCACTATCAAATTACCATACTACTATGCTACTGATCATGTTGTTGTAGATATTTAGTCTCCAGGTGTGGTTGAATTGACAACTTAATTGCTAATAGTTACAAGTATTCTTTGGCTCCCCTTGTGTCGAATCAATAAATTTGGGTTGAATATTCTACCCTCGAAAGCTGTTGTGATCCCCTATACTTGTGGGTTATCAGAGATGTATCAGTAGCAGAATTTTGGCAAGGCTTGGCCAAGTGTGTATCGGAGAAACATGGCAGGAGTTGGGAGAGGCAATGGGCAAGGGTCAACGGGTGGCTGCCCCATGTAGCTCCCGCCACTGTATAGAGGCTAGGGGCAAGGTAGGCTGTCCAAAACCCTTCTAGGGGCGGCCACAAGGGAGAAATCCCTTTAAACTTGGAGATAACATCTTATCTCTAGATTCAACCCTTTAAATTTAGAGATAAGGCCTTATCTCTAGATTTAAACGACATGTTCCTTGGGGATTGGTGGGGCTAGACGATGTGGGTTTTAGCCCCGCCCCTTGGTCCATGTGGGCGCTTTCCGGGTCATTGGGCCCCATGGTGGAACCTCCGGAACCTTCTAGAACCTTCTCGGTACTCTATCGAAAACTCCCAAACTTTTCGAAACCCTGAATATGACTTCCCATATAAATCTTTACCTCTAGACCATTCCAGAGCTCCTTGTGGTGTCCTAGATCCCATCTGGGACTCAGACTACTTTTGGACTTTCCACTATTAATATCTCAACATTACCCTAGCACTACCGAACGTTAAGCGTGTGACCCTACGGGTTCGGGAATCATGTAGATATGACCGAGACACCTCTTTGGTCAATAACCATTAGTTGGAAAAGGAAGCCCATAATATATTACACATAGATGTTTATCTTTTGAACCAAAATTTTGGGGATTCAGTTAATCACGTATACAATTCCCTTTGTTTGGTGATGTTATTTTCCCAAGATTCAATCGTCGGTATCTCCATAGCTAGTTCAATCTCGTTACCAGTAATCTCTTTCCTTGTTCCGTAATACAAGATCCCATGACTAAACTCATTAGTCACATTCTTGCAAGTTTCTTGTGAGGTTGTACTACCGAGAGGGCCTAGAGATATCTCTCCGTCACACAAAGTGAAAAATCCCGGTCTAGATCCATGCAATCCAACAAATACTTTCACAGATACCTATAGAGTATCTTTATTATCACCTAGTTACGAAGTGACGTTTGATAACACACAAATCATCACACTTCTAATTACTTACAACTAAAAGTTACAACTCAATACTAGAACAAAATATGACTCTATATGAATGCCTTTGGCATTGTACCAGGATGAGCTATGATGTAGCGTAACAAGTATAAAAAATGATGAACGGTGGCTGAGCCACAAATACTATGTCAGCTATATGATCACGCAAAGCAATATGACAACGATGATGTCTGTCATAAAAAAACAGAATGGTGGAAGTTGCATGGCAATAAATCTCGGAATGGCAATGGAGATGCCATAATAGGTAGGTATGGTGGCTGTTTTGAGGATGATATAAGTTATAACCCACAAGTATAGGGGATCGCAACAGTTTTTCAGGGTAGAGTATTCAACCCAAATTTATTGATTCAACACAAGGGGAACAAAAGAATATTTGCAAGTATTAGCAGCTGAGTTGTCAATTAAACCACACCTGGAGATTAATTATCTGCAGCAAGCGATCAGTAGCACAGTAATATGATAGTTTTGATAGTAGTAGCAACGGCAACAGTAATGGTAACAGTGATAGCAATGATTTTGTAGCAAGTGTAACAGTAACAGTAGTAGTAATAACTTAGCAGAAACAATATGTGGAAAATTCGTAGGCACTGGATCGGTGAATTCGTTGGATGATATTCATCATATAACAGTCATAACCTAGGGCGATACGGCACTAGCTCCAGTTCATTAATATAATGTAGGCATGCATTCCGTAAATAGTCATACATGCTTATGGAAAGAACTTGCATGACATATTTTGTCCTACCCTCCCATGGCAGCGGGATCCAAAAGGAAACTAAGGGATATTAAGGCCTCCTTTTAATAGAGAACCGGAACAAGGCATTAGCACATAGTGAATACATGAACTCCTCAAACTATGGTCATCATCGGAAAGAATCCCGAATATTGTCACCCCAGGGTTTACGGATCATAACACGTAACAGGTGACTATAACTTGCAAGATCGAATCTAGAACATAGATATGATGATAACTTAAACAGTTCAGATTTGAAATCATGGCACCCGGTCCCAAAGTGACAAGCATTAAGCATGGCAAAGTCATAGCAATATCAATTTCAGAACATAATGGATACTAGGGATCAAGCCATAATAAAACTAACTCGATTACATGATGAATCTCATCCAACTCCTCACCGACCAGCGAGCCTACAAAGGAATTACTCACTCCCGATGGGGAACATCATGGAATTGGCGATGGAGAAGGGTTGGTGATGACGAAGATCGAAGATCCCCCTCTCCGGAGCCCCAAACGGACTCCAGATCTGGCCTCCCGATGAAGAACAGGAGGTGGCGGTGGCTCCGTTTCGTGAAACGCAATAATTATTTATCCCTGGTTTTTTTCTCCAAAAATAGGATTTTATAGCATCGGAGATAGGGTCAATGGGGCCACCAAGTGGGCACAACCCACGTGGGCGCGCCTGGAGGGGGGCATGCCCTGGTGGGTTGTGCTTACCCAAGGGCCCCCTCCGATGGTTCTTGCCTCCAGTATTTTTATTTTATTGTATAAAAAATCTCCAAAAAGTTTCGTTCCATATCAAGAACTTTTATTTCTGCACAAAAACAACACCATGGTAGTTTTGCTGAAAACAACGTTAGTTTGGGTTAGTTTCATTCAAATCATGCAAATTAGAGTTCAAAACAAGAGGAAAGGTGTTAGGAAAAGTACATACGATGGAGACGTATCAACTCCCCCAAGCTTAAACCTTTGCTTGTCCTCAAGCAATTCAGTTGATAAACTGAAAGTGAAAAAGAAAAACTTTTACAAACTCTTTTGCTCTTACATAAATAAGCTTAAGTTGCACCCAGGCTTTCAGCAAAGATCATGACTAACCGTGTCAACAATAACTCTTAAAAATTATATTAACTCGTGTCAATGGCATAACCAACTAGCGAGCAATAATAAGATATCTCAAATGGCAACACTTTGTAAAAAAACTATGATATAATATGACAACAGTGGTATCTAGCTAGCCCTTTCCGAGACTGCAAAACATAAATGCAGAGCACCTCCAAAGTTCAAGAAGCGACTAAACATTGTAATTCATGGTAGAAAAGATCCGTTCATGATGCACCCAACATTAGCTCTACATAATGCATGAGGATGAAAATAGTGCTCTCAGATCTGGTGCTTATTTGGGAAGACGATGGCTCAACATAAAAGTAAATAGATAGTCCCTTTGCAGAGGGAAGAAGTGATTTGCAGCGGCGCCAGAGCTCAAAATTTTAAAACAGAGATAAATGAAATTTTGAGAAATACATCCTTCCTGTTTACTTCGCGACCATTAGTTACCGATATCTTCCATGCTAAACACATTAGTGGCGGTTCCCAAGCAATAAAAGTAAAGGTTTACTCCCCCTCCAACAACAAACACACTCCACGGCTAGCCGAATATTATTTGCAATTTTTTAATGGACTAGGAATCCCTATTACCACCCTCTCGTGCAAGGACAAGTGAATAAGCACTCATCATGAGAATAACCCGCTTAGCATGGAAGATATCGACTACCTCCTGTCACTCTATGAACAATCCAGGCATACAAAAACGGATGTTTATTTGAAGTTTTTAGAGGTGGCACATGCAAATTTACTTAGAACGGTAGGGTAATACCGCATATAGGTAGATGTATGGTGGACTCATCTAGAATAAGTTGGGTTTTAGGATTTTGATGCAGAAGCAGTATTCCCACTTAGTACAGGCGAAGGCCAGAAAATAGGTTGAGATGCGGCCAGCTAGAGAGCGAAAACGGTCATGAACATGCATTATGCATAAGTAACATTGGATACTAGCATGAGTAGGATATGAACACCATGAACATAAATATCATAGAGGCTATGTTGGTTTTGATTCAAGTACATGCATGAACATGTGCCAAGTCAAGCCACTTGAAACATTCAGTGGAGGATACCATATCATCATACTACATCACAATCATTTTAACGCAATGTTGACATCCAATATAAATCATTATCCACTCCTAGCTACTTAAGCATGGCATGAGAAACTATAATCTCTAATGGTCATTGCAAATATGTTTAATCATAATAGGCTGAATCATGGATACTAGGTTAAACATATTTACAAAAACAAAACAAGTTGAGTTCATACTCGTGTCTCTCTACAACAGCCAATTCATCAAATATCGTCATTATTGCCTTTCACTTACATGACTGAATGATATGAAAATAATAATAATAATAGTGCAAGAGTGCCATGGACTAAGCTAGAATTTGCAAACATTTTATTCAGAAGGAGAAGACAAGGTAATACGGGCTCTTTGTTGGATCAATATCAATGCATATGATGGCCACTCAACATTTTCTTCAAGGTCTTCTCCTTGGTATGACTCAATAAAAAGAAAAGAATTTCTGAGAAACACAATGAAATATTTTTGGACTTTTTTGTTTTCCTAGAAGAAAGCAAAATTAAAGAAAGAAAAACAAAAACGAGAAAAACTATTTACACGGGAGAGCTCCCAACAAGCAAAAGAAGAACAAGAAAATCTTTTTGGGTTTTCTTTTTAATGCTACAGCTAACTGAACTAGAAAGAAAAAACGAAAAGAAGCAAGAAATATTTTGGGGTTTTCACAAAGTTTTTCAAACACACAAGAAGAAAGCGAGAAAGTGAATCTACCATGGATAATACAATGGAAAAGTGTGGACACCGACAATTGGAATGAAAAGGGTGAACATGAATAGAATGTCGGTGGAAACACGTACTCCCCCAAGCTTAGGCTTTTGGCCTTGCTTGGTAATCACCGTCAGCAGCCTGCATAATAATCGGAGTGATAGCTCACAGAGGCTCTTGGTGCAGCTTCCTCAGCCCTCCGAGCAGCCACAACCTCGGCATAGTGTGTGCGGGCCTTGCTCTCAAGAACATAATACCTTCCTTTGTTATGATAATCAAAGAGAGGAGGCACAGGCAAAAAGGTATGGACAATAGAAGCTTTATAGAACAGCGGGTTATAAGTATAATCATTGATTTCACCCTTAAGAAACTTATGGTGCTTCATGGCCTCAAAGTCTAAGTACTGAGTGGGAAGGATAGAGTCATCAGGCTAGGTTGATACACCCAGCTCCCTTGCTAATCGCACATCCCGGTACCCTGCCATAGGCATTTATATAGAGTCATATTTTTTCTAGTATCGAGTTGTAATTCTTTAGTTGTAAGTAAATAAAATTGTGATGATCATTCATAATATCAAGGTATGCTCAAGACCTTTAAAGAGAAGTTGTAACTGTTTTCGTTTTAGCAAAACATGTTGAAGCAATTTGCATTGTACAAAGAAGGTAAATGGAAAAGTTGTAGAAATTTTTGATGACCCACAAGTATAGGAGATCCATCGTAGTCCTTTCGATAAGTAAGAGTGTCGAACCCACTAAGGAGCAGAAGGAAATGACATTCAGTTTTCAGCAAGGTATTCTCTGCAAGCACTAAAATTATCGGCAACAGATAGTTGTGTGATAAGATAATTCATAACGGGTAACAAGTAACAAGAGTAAACAAGGTGTATCAAGGTGGCCCAATCCTTTTTGTAGCAAAGGACAAGCCTGGACAAACTCTTATATAAAGCAGCACTCCTGGGGACACATGGGAATTATTGTCAAGTTAGTTTTGATCATGCTCATATGATTCGCGTTCGTTACTTTGATAACTTGATATTCGGGTGGACCGGTGCTTGGGTGCTGCCGTTCCTTGGAGAAGCCTCCCACTTATGATTAACCCCTCCCGCAAGCATCAGTAACTACAAAAGAAGTATTAAGGTAAACCTAACCATAGCATGAAACATATGGATCCAAATCAGCCCCTTACAAAGCAACACATTGATATGTCTCCAATGTATCTATAAATTTTGATTGTTCCATGCTATTATATTACCCCTTTTAGATGTTTATGGGCTTTATTTTACATATTTATATCATTTTTGGGACTAACCTACTAACCGGAGGCCCATCCCATAATGTTGTTTTTTTGCCAATTTCAGTATTTCGAAGAAAAGGAATATCAAACGGAGTCCAAATGGAATGAAACCTTCGGGAGCGTGATATTTGGAACAAATCTGATCTGGAGAGCTTGGAGTGCAAGTCAAGAAGCAGCCGAGGCTCCCACAAGATAGGAGGGCGCCCCCCCCCCTGTAGGGCGCGCCCCCTGTCTCGTGGGCCCCTCGGGCGGTCACCGACATACTTCTTCCTCCTATATATACCTACGAACCCCGAAACATCCAGGAGCACCACGAAACACAACTTCCACCGTCATAACCTTCGGTGTCCGCGAGATCTCATCTTGGAGCTTTCGCCGGCACTCTGCCGGAGGGGGAATCGACCATGGAGGGCTTCTACATCAACACCATAGCCCCTTCGATGAGTTGTGAGTAGTTTACCACAGACCTACGGGTCCATAGTTATTAGCTAGATGGCTTCTTCTCTCTTTTTGGATCTCAATACAATGTTCTCCCCCTCTCTTGTGGAGATCTATTCGATGTAATCTATTTTTGCGATGTGTTTGTCGAGATCCGATGAATTGTGGGTTTATGATCAAGTTTATGTATGAATAATATTTTAATCTTCTCTGAATTCTTTTATGTATGATTGAGTTATCTTTGCAAGTCTCTTCGAATTATCAGTTTGGTTTAGCCTACTAGATTGATCTTTCTTGCCATGGGAGAAGTGTTTAGCTTTGGGTTCAATCTTGCGGTGTTCTTACCAAGTGACAGAAAGGGTTGCAAGACACGTATTGTATTGTTTCCATCGAGGATAACAAGATGGGGTTTATATCATATTGCATGTGTTTATCCCTCTACATCATGTCATCTTGCTTAAAGCGTTACTCTGTTCTTATGAACTTAATACTCTAGATGCAGGCAGGAGTCGGTCGATGTGTGGAGTAATAGTAGTAGATGCAGGCAGGAGTTGGTCTACTTGTTATGGACGTGATGCCTATATACATGATCATGCCTAGATAATCTCATAACTATGCACTTTTCTATCAATTGCTTGACAGTAATTTGTTCACCCACCGTAATACTTATGCTATCTCGAGAGAAGCCTCTAGTGAAACCTATGGCCCTCGGGTCTATCTCTTATCATATTTTCTTTCAATCTATCTTTATTTGCATCTTTACTTTTTGCATCTATATTACAAAATACCAAAAATATATTATTATCTCTCTATCGGATCTCACTTTTGTAAGTGGCCGTGAAGGGATTGACAACCCCTTTATTGCGTTGGTTGCGAGTTCTCAGTTTGTTTGTGTAGGTGCGTGGGACTTTTGAGGAACCTCCTACTGGATTGATACCCTTGTTCTCAAAACTGAGGGAAATACTTACGCTACACTTGCTGCATCACCCTCTTCTCTTTGGGGAAAACCAACGCTAGCTCAAGATGTAGCAAGTAGGATTTCTGGCGCCGTTGCCGGGGACGTCTTCGCTCAAGTCAAGACATACCAAGTACCCATCACAAACCCATCTCACTCGCATTTACATTATTTGCCTCTCGTTTTCCTCTCCCCCACTTCACCCTTGTCGTTTTATTCGCCCTCTCTTTCCCAATCTCCTCCTCTCTTTTTCGCTTGCCGTTTTTCTGTTTGCTTGTGCGTTGGATAACTAGTTGCCATGGCACAAGATAATACCAAGTTGTGTGACTTCTCGAATACCAATAATAATGATTTCCTTAGTACTCTGATTGCTCCTCTTAATGAAGTTGAGTCTTGTGAAATCAATGCTGCTTTGCTGAATCTTGTTATGAAAGATCAATTCGCCGGCCTTCCTAGTGAAGATGATGCTACTCATCTAAACAACTTTGTTGATTTGTGTGATATGCAAAAGAAGAAAGATACGGATAACAATATTGTCAAATTAAAGTTATTTCCGTTTTCACTTAGAGATCATGCTAAAGTTTGGTTTTCATCTTTGCCCAAAAATAGTATTGATTCTTGGAACAAGTGCAAAGATGCTTTTATCTCTAAGTATTTTGCTCCCGCTAAGATCATCACTCTTAGGAACGATATTATGAATTTTAAACAACTTGATCATGAGCACGTTCCCCAATCTTGGGAAAGAATGAAGTTGATGCTTCGCAATTGCCCTACTCATGGTTTGAATTTATGGATGATCATACAAAAAATTTATGCCGGTTTGAACTTTGCTTCTAGAAATCTCTTAGATTCGGCCGCGAGAGGCACGTTTATGGAAATTACGTTAGGAGATGCTACAAAATTGCTTGATAATATTATGACTAATTATTCTCAATGGCACACCGAAAGATCTTCTAGTAAAAAAGTGCATGCTATAGAAGAAATCAATGTTTTGAGTGGAAAGATGGATGAACTTATGAAGATGTTTGCTACTAAAAATACTCCTCTTGATCCCAATGATATGCCTTTGTCTTCCTTGATTGAGAATAATAATGAATCTATGGATGTGAATTTTGTTTGTAGGAATAGTTTTGGAAACAATGCTTATAGAGGAAATTTTAATACTAGACCGTTCCCTAGTAATCCCTCTAATAATTATGGAAATTCCTACAATAATTCTTCTGGTAACTTTAATAAGATGCCCTCTGATTTTCAGAACAGTGTGAAAGAAATTTATGATTTCTCAAAAGAATTTTAATGCTTTGCTTGAAGAAAAATTGCTCAAAGTTGATGATTTGGCTAGGAACGTTGATAGACTTTCGCTTGATGTTAATTCTCTTAAACTTGGATCTTCTTCTCCTAAGCATGATATCAATGAGTCTCTCAAAGTAATGAGAATTTCCATTGACGAGTGCAGGGAAAGAACCGCTAGATTGCGTGCTAAAAAAGAAAGCATTATAAAAGCGTGTTCTTCTAGTCTCCGTGAAAATAATGATGAGGATCTTAAAGTTATTGATGTGTCTCTGATTAGATCTATGTTTTGCAATATGAATTTTGATGATTATGGGAGTGATGATGAATCAACTTTGCCTAGAAGGCGTCCCAAGAATTCGGAGTCTTTAGATCTTAATGCTAAATTTGGTAAAAGAGAGATTGGAGAATCCTCAACTTCTAATAATATTGAACCTACTATCTCGGATTTCAAGGAATTTGATTATGATAATTGCTCTTTAAAAGGTTGTATTTCCTTGTTGCAATCCGTTGTTAATTCTCCTCATGCTTATAGTCAAAATAAAGCTTTTACCAAACAAATTGTTGATGCCTTGATGCAATCTTATGATGAAAAACTGAATTTGGAAGTTTCTATACCTAGAAAACTTAATGATGAGTGGGAACCTACTATAAAGATTAGAATTAAAGATTATGAGTGTTTTGCTTTGTGTGATTTGGGTGCTAGTGTTTCCACGATTCCGAAAACTTTATGTGATATCCGAGGTTTCCATGATCTTGATGATTGCTCTATAAATTTGCACCTTGCGGATTCCACCATTAAAAAGCCTATGGGAAGGATCAATGATGTTCTTATTGTTGCAAATAGAAATTTGGTGCACGTGGATTTTATCGTTCTTGATATAGATTGCAATCTTTCTTGCCCTATTATTCTTGGTAGACCTTTCCTTAAAACGATTGGTGCGGTTATTGATATTAAGGAAGGGAACATTAGATTCCAATTTCCTTTAAAGAAAGGCATGGAACACTTTCTAAGAAAGAAAGTCAAATTACCTTATGAATCTATCATGCGTGCTACTTATGATTCAACTGCCAAAGATGGCACTCGTTAGATCTATCTTCGCTTTTATGCCTAGCTAGGGGCGTTAAACGATAGCGCTAGTTGGGAGGCAACCCAATTTTTCTTTATGTTTTTTTTGTTTTTGCTCCTGTTTAGGAATAAATCTTGCATCTACTCTCTGTTTAGATGTTTTTTTATCTTTTAATTAGTGTTTGTGCCAAGTAGAACCTATAGGATAACCTACGATGATAGTTGATTTGATTCCGCTGAAAAACAGAAACTTTGCACGCACGAATATAATTTTGTTAAATCGCAGGAATGTGATTTTGCGTTGATTATTTTTGCTTCTGTTCAATAGACAAATTGTCCAGGACTTCCTATTTTGGTAGGATTTTTAGAGTTTCAGAAGTTTGTGTTAGTTGCAGATTTCTACAAACTGTTCTGTTTTTGACAGATTCTGTTTTTCGTGTGTTGTTTGCTTATTTCAATGCATCTATGGCTAGTAATTCAGTCTATGAACCATAAAGAAGTTGGAATACAGTAGGTTTAACACAAAAATAAATAAAGAATGAGTTAATCACAGTACCTTATGTGGTGGTTTTGTTTTCTTTCACTAACGGAGCTTATAAGATTTCCTGTTGAGTTTTGTGTTGTGAAGTTTTCAAGTTTTGGGTAAAGCTTTTATGTACTATGGAATAAAGGGTGGCAAGAGCCTAAGCTTGGGGATGCCCATGGCACCCCAAGATATTCAATAATATCCAAAAGCCTAAGCTTGGGGATGCCTCGGGAAGGCATCCCCTCTTTCGTCTTCGTTCATTGGTAACTTTACTTGGAGCTATATTTTTATTCGCCACATGATATGTGTTTTGCTTGGAGCGTCGTGTATTATATTAGTCTTTGCTTTTTAGTTTACCACAATCATCCTTGCTGTACACACCTTTTGGGAGAAGCCTATTTGATTAGAATTTGCTAGAATACTCTATGTGCTGCACTTATATCTTTTGAGCTTGATAGTTTTTGCTCTAGAGCTTCACTTATATCTTTTAGAGCACAATGGTGTCTTAATTTTGAAGAAATTGCTAGTCTCTAATGCTTCACTTATATTATTTTCAGAGTCTTTTAGAACAGCATGGTATTTGCTATTATCATAAAGTTGGTCCTAGAATGATGAGCATCCAAGTTGGGTATAATAAAAACTATCATAGGAAGTGAATTGGATGCTATGATCAACTTGATACTTGATAATTGTTTGAGATATGGAGGTAGTGATATTAAAGTCATGCTAGTTGGGTGATTATGAATTCAAAGAATTCTTGTGTTGAAGTTAGCAAGTCGCTTAGCATGCACGTATGGTTAAAGTTGTGTAACAAATTTGAAACATGAAGTGTACTTGGCTTGTGCATCCTTATGAGTGTCGGTCGGGGACGAGCGATGGTCTTTTCCTACCAATCTATCCCCCTAGGAGCATGCGCGTAGTACTTGATTTTTGATGACTTCTAAATTTTTGCAATAAGTATATGAGTTCTTTTGACTAATGTTGAGTCCATGGATTATACGCACTTTTACCTGTCCGCGTTTGCTAGCCTCTTCGGTACCATGCATTGCCCTTTCTCACCTTGAGAGTTGGTGCAAACTTCGCCGGTGCATCCAAACCCCGTGATACGATACGCTCTATCACACATAAACCTCCTTATATCTTCCTCAAAACAGCCACCATACCTACCTATTATGGCATTTCATAGCCATTCCGAGATATATTGCCATGCAACATTCCACCGTTCCGTTCCCATGACATACTTTACTTTTGTCATATTGCCATTGCATGATCATGTAGTTGACATCGTATTTGTGGCAAAGCCACCATGCATTATTTTTCATACATGTCACTCTTTATTCATTGCACCATCCCGGTACACCGCCGGAGGCATTCATATAGAGTCATATCTTGTTCTAGTTTTGAGTTGTAATTCTTATGTTGTAATCAATAGAAGTGTGATGATCATCATTATTAGAACATTGCCCAAAGAAAAAAAAGAAAGGCTAAAAATAAAAAAAGAAAGGCCCAAAAGAAGAAAAAAAAGAAAAAAAGAGAAAAGAAAAGAAAAAAAGAAAAAAAGGGGCAATGTTACTATCTCTTTTTCCACACTTGTGCTTCAAAGTAGCACCTTGTTCTTCATATAGTGAGTTTCATATCTTGTGCTTCAAAGTAGCACCTTGTTTTTCATGTAGTGAGTCTCATAAGTTGTCTTTTTCATACTAGTGGGAATTTTTCATTATAGAACTTGGCTTGTATATTCCTACGATGGGCTTCCTCAAATGCCCTAGGTCTTTATGAGCAAGCAAGTTGGATGCACACCCACTAGTTTTCCTTTGTTGAGCATTTGTAGCTCTAGTGCATCTGTTGCATGGCAATCCCTACTCCTCATGTTGACATCAATTGATGGGCATCTCCATAGCCCGTTGATTATCCTCGTCAATGCGAGACTTTCTCCTTTTTTGTCTTCTCCACACAATCCCCATAATCATATTCTATTCCACCCATAGTGCTATATCCATGGCTCACGCTCATGTATTGCGTGAAGGTTGAAAAAGTTTGAGATTATTTAAGTATGAAACAATTGCTTGGCTTGTCATAGGGGGTATAGAAGTTGGGAACATCTTTGTGTGATGAAAATGAAGCATAGCCTAACTATATGATTTTGAACGGATGAACTTTCTTTTGCCATGTTATTTTGAGAAGGCATGATTACTTTGATTTGTATGCTTGAAGTGTTACTATTTCTTATGTCAATATGAACTTTTATTTTGTATTCATTTGGATCTGAACATTCATGCCACAATGAAGAAAATTACATTATGAATTATGCTAGGTAGCATTCCACATCAAAAATTCTCTTTTTATCATTTACCTACTCGAGGACGAGCAGGAATTAAGCTTGGGGATGCTTGATACGTCTCCAACGTATCTATAATTTTTGATTGTTCCATGCTATTATATTACCCCTTTTGGATGTTTATGGGCTTTATTTTAGATATTTATATCATTTTTGGGACTAACCTACTAACCGGAGGCCCAACCCATATTGCTATTTTTTGCCTATTTCAGTATTTCGAAGAAAAGGAATATCAAACGGAGTCCAAATGGAATGAAACCTTCGGGAGCGTGATTTTTGGAACAAATCTGATCCAGAGAGCTTGGAGTGCAAGTCAAGAAGCAGCCGAGGCTCCCACGAGATAGGAGGGTGCCCCCCCTGTAGGGCGTGCCCCCTGTCTCGTGGGCCCCTCGGGCGGCCACCGACGTACTTCTTCCTCCTATATATACCTTGGACCCCGAAAACATCCAGGAGCACCACGAAACACAATTTCCACCGCTGTAACCTTCTGTATCCGCGAGATCTCATCTTGGAGCCTTCGCCGGCACTTTGCCGGAGGGGGAGTCGACCACGGAGGGCTTCTACATCAACACCATAGCCCCTTCGATGAGTTGTGAGTAGTTTACCACAGACCTACGGGTCCATAGTTATTAGCTAGATGGCTTCTTCTCTCTTTTTGGATCTCAATACAATGTTCTCCCCCTCTCTTGTGGAGATCTATTCGATGTAATCTCTTTTTGCGGTGTGTTTGTCGAGATCCGATGAATTCTGGGTTTATGATCAAGTTTATCTATGTATAATATTTGAATCTTCTCTGAATTATTTTATGTATGATTGAGTTATCTTTGCAATTCTCTTCAAATTATCAGTTTGGTTTGTGTCGGTGTACTAGAGTAGGGGTACCCTAGTATCCCGAACTTGTGCACGGGAAGTTGCAGCACCCCGCGGCAAGGCTTGTCGGGTGACCGCCAAGGTCCTCCGTGGTTCCTTTGGAGCCATTCAAGAACAAAGTATTCAAGCAAAGGAGACAAGGCCCCGGCAAGAGGAGCTTGCCGGGAAGGCCAACCAAGGCATCTCAAGGAACTTGTCGCGACGCTCCCCGACATCCCGGCGAGGCCCGGTGAGCGACAAGCTTCCGGACGCGACAAGACAACGACCGCAGCAAGGCGCTTGCCGCGGCAAGCTACCACTCTATACCCGCGCTCTAGCACATCCACCAACGTGTCGCCCTGAGGCCTTTCCAGGCGCGCGTGGCAAGAGGCTGTGCAGCCAGCGGTGCGCGGTGGCAAGCGACGCTGACAAGATTGCCATCATGGCGATCGGTGGCATCCCTGATGGTCCTTTCTTGCACTATTTGGGCGACGCAGATGGGCATTTAATGCCTTTGTCCGCTGCCGTCAGGGTTAGGTATGATACACTGTACAGGTAGTTGTACCAACCGCAATTCCTTTTCCATTTTTGCCCTTGTCTACGTTGCCACCTGTCGGTGACCCCTTTAGCATATAAAAGGAGGCCCATGCGCAACGTAGAGGGGGTTCGATTGGAAGGCAGCAAAACATTCACGCTCAGTCTCGTTAGTAGCTAGTGTGTATTGTAGCACTCAGTGCTCCCGAGCAAGAACTCAATACACTCAGACATGCAGCAGTAGGAGTGTTATCTCTCCGGAGAGCTCTAAAGCTGGGTAAACTGCTCATGTGCATCGCCTCGATCTGCTCTTCGTGCGATCTCCGCCCCCCGCCGAACCGAAAGGGGCTCGGTCCGCCGGTCCCATAGGTGTTCGTGGATCAGCTTCCCCGACATCTTTGGCGCGCCAGGTAGGGGGCGCGTCGAGGTTGTGTGAACCTGATCCGGCATTCACACGAGCTAGATCTTCATCTTCTTCATCAACATGCCACCGAAGAAGAAGACTTCGGCGGCAGCTGCTCCGTCCACGTCGATCCCACCACCACCAGAGCAAACAGGTGGTGGGGTAGACGCCGGCGGAAGAACGGACATCGACGAGGGAGATCACGGTGCTGCTAGGTCCAAGGACAAGGCTGCGCAGACCTCAGCGTCCGTACATGCACCGCGCCCATCTCAGGAGGCGCAGGACCGACAGCGTCATGGTATTCGCAGTGCCATACGTTTGTTGGATCAAGATCGAGCTGGTGGATCTCGGGGTGCTCAAGACCAGCATGCACGCCAACATGCTGGCACGAGCGAGACACGGTCGCCTGGACAGGATACTGCTCCTTCTAACATAGTTAGAAGTCCGAGCATATCCCACTCCTCGCACCGTTCGCCACTGCCGCCCACCACTCCAACAGAAGCTTTGGCGCGAGCTCAACTGCTCCTGGATTACCCTCCAACGGCAGACAAGATCGATGAATGGAGGGCCACCATTCAGAGTCTCATCGGCTTCGCCAACGGTGACACTCCACGGCAGCCCAGTACATCGCTGCCGCGGCAGGACCGCCAGGCACGAGCCGGTGGCGACGAAACTGGTGGGCGTGCGACCACCATGCACTCTCCACCCCGAAGGCCAAGATCGCCGACTCGCCGGATCCACCTCGACAGTGACTCCACCGCATCATCAGATCCACGAGCTCGTCGTGATCAGCGCCAAGTTCTTCATGAACGACAGCAAGAAGACGCTCGCACTCGCATCGAGCGCCGAAGAGAAGCACGGCGTCAATCGGACCAGCGCGCCGGGCCCTCTGTCGACATGCATGCACCAGGGGAACCAGGCAACTTGCCGTACGCGGTAGGATGCCCTACGCTCACTCGTGAGCTGCGGCAAGTCCAGTGGCCCAGCACGAAGAATTTCAAACCAGATGTACTAGAGAAGTACGACGACAAGTCGCATCCGTCGGAGTTCCTCAACATCTACACCATCGCGGTGCAAGCTGCCGGGGGGCGGGACGACAAGATCCTGGCCAACTACTTCCCGCTGGTGCTCAAGCCCAATGTCAGATCCTGGCTCATGCACTTGCCAGACAACTCCATATCCTCCTGGGCAGACCTATGCCATCAGTTTGTCGGCGCCTTTACAGGCGGCCACAAGCCTCATGGCCAAGAGAGCGACCTTCATCTACTCGCCCAGAAGGAAGGAGAGCCCCTGCGCAAGTACATTCAGAGATTCAGCCGCGTACAGCACAACATCCCAGATGTCCACCCTACCGCGGTAATCAGCGCATTCCATCAGAACATGCGAAACCGCAGGATGCGGGAGGAGATGGCGATGTGCAAGATCAGAGACGTCAGTGAGCTATATGCCCTGGCCGACAAGTGTGCACGTGCTGAGGAAGGGAGGAAACTCCCGAAGAGAATACAGAAGCAGGAGGATCTGATAGTGAGGAGGCTGCCCCGACAAAGAAAAACCGGCGGCGAAACAACAGGAAGAAGAAAGGCAAAGATGTGCTAGTCATTGAGCAGTCCGGCAACGGAGGTGGCTCCAAGAAAGCCAAAGCTGGTAGCTCCGGCAAGGAGATTGCCGCAGGCACCAACTACCAGGCTGTGGCAGTCGCCGACAAGCAGGACGGCACCAACAAGCAGTACTGCAAGATCCACCACACCAAAGGCCATGACCTCCAGAGCTGCAAGAAGGTCGAGCAGCTTGTCGAGCAGCAAAAGGCTGAATACGAGCGACACGACAAGGAGAAAGCCCAGGAAGGTGCTGGAGGAGCCGGTAAGAAACGCCCCGGCCGAGGAGGACGCCGCGGCAAGGCCAAGCAGCAGCAAGGAGACAGACCTCCCCGCGGCCGCGACAAGGATGAAGATGATGACGATGATGAAGATATGGATGATGACGAGACCGATGAGCAGGAGTTCCAAAAAGCCACAGAGGTCCTGTGCGTTGACGGCGGTGCTTCTCTGCATACTTCACACCGCCAGCTCAAGCAGTGGGTGCGGGAAGTCAATGCAGCAGAACCACCCATCGAGTCACGCAAGCCTCTGAAATGGTCCAGCACGCCTATCATCTTTGATACTGAGGACCACCCTGATCGCATAACTGCGGTCGGGTGCTTGCCGATGTTGGTTTCACCAACTATCCGCAACCTCAAAGTCACTAAGATGCTAGTTGACGGCGGGGCCTTCTTGAACCTGATCTCCTCCGCGGTACTCCAGAAACTCCAGATCCCTGGTAGCGAGCTCGAAGAGACCGGCACATTCCAAGGAATCAATCCTGGAAGGAGCAAGCCGAAGGGAAAGATCACGTTGCCGGTGACATTTGGCAGCGAGTTGAACTTCAGGACTGAGAGGGTCACTTTTGACGTTGCTGACTTTCCATTGCCTTACAATGGGATACTCGGCCGTCCAGCACTCGCCAAGTTCATGGCAGCCTCTCACTATGCATACAACATGCTGAAGATGCCAGGCCCGATAAGTGTCATCTCTGTCCCTGGCGACAAGAAGGATGCTCTTATCTGCGCTGACAAGATCTACCGGGAAGCAGCAGCAGCAACAGATTGCAAGTCACTTGCCGTTGAAGCTCCCGGGGCGAAGAAGAAGACCAAGTCCGGCAAAAGTTCTGATGCCCACTCCGGCAAGCGCACCTCTTCGGAGTGCTGCGCTACCGTCGAGGACGCACCATCGAGCTCCACCGGCAAGTGTAAGAAGACAATGGCAGCTCCACCAGAGACCAAGAAGGTGTCCGCCAAGGAGGATGGCACTGGTGGTACCTTCACCATCAGTGCCACTCTCGACCCTAAATAGGAAAGCGCGCTTGTTGCTTTCCTGCGGGCGAACGTCGACGTGTTTGCGTGGCAACCGTCTGACATCCCCGGTGTTTCCAGGAAAGTAATCAAGCACCATCTTGCCGTCTGTCCTCATGCGCAGCCCGTCAAGCAGAAGGTCAGGAAATAGGCAGTGGAGCGCCAAGAATTCATCGCGGAAGAAATCAAGAAATTGGAAGCAGCAGGCCTTGTCAGAGGAGTGCTCCATCCTACGTGGTTGGCCAATCCTGTAGTCGTGCGCAAGGCAAACGGGAAATGGAGGCTTTGTCTCGACTTTACCGATGTCAATAAAGCTTGTCCCAAAGACCCATTTCCCTTGCCGCGCATCAACCAGATTGTTGACTCCACGGCCGGATGTGACTTGCTTTCATTTCTTGATGCATACTCAGGATACCATCAGATCTTCATGGCAGAAGAGGACGAGGATAAGACCGCATTCATCACCCCATGTGGCACATACTGTTTCGTACGGATGCCTTTCGGTTTAAAGAATGCCGGTTCAACATTTGCAAGGGTAGTCCATGACGCTTTTGAGCCACAAATGCACAAAAATGTGGAAGCCTACCTGGATGACATAGTGGTCAAGAGCAAGGACAGGGCGACTCTGATTCAAGATTTAGACGAAACCTTTGCAAATCTGCGCAAGATCAACCTCAAGCTTAACCCCGAGAAGTGTGTGTTTGGAGTCCCCTCCGGCAAGCTTCTCGGGTTCTTCGTGTCTCAGCGGGGAATTGAAGCCAATCCCGACAAGATCAAGGCCATTGAGCAGATTGAAGCACCAAAGCGCGTCAAGGATGTACGAAGACTTTCCGGTTGCGTAGCTGCTCTCAGCAGGTTCATCTCTAGATCTGCTGAGCGCGCCCTGCCGTTTTTCAAAATATTGAAAAAGGCAGGTCCAATGAAATGGACTCCGGAGGCGGAGGCTGCGCTGCAGGACTTCAAGAGATACCTATCCTCCACTCCAACACTTGTCGCACCTAAGCCACAAGAGAAGTTGCTGCTATATATAGTGGCAACCAATCAAGTGGTTAGTGCTGCGTTAGTAGCGGAGAGGGAGGCGGATGATGAGCCAGCAACCACGGCAGATGCATCCAGCGACAAGCAGGGGACTTCACCGGCAAGCTCTGGTCCCGACAAAGATGGATCTGCGCAGGCGCGTGAGAAGATACAGAAAAGAATGGTGCAGCGCCCAGTTTACTTTGTCAGTTCCCTTATGCAGGGGGCTAGGTCAAGGTACTCTGGTGTGCAGAAATTGCTTTTCGGCCTTCTCATGGCCTCGAGAAAGCTGCGCCATTACTTCCAAGCACATGAGATCACAGTCGTCACTCGTTTTCCACTGAAGAGGATACTGCAAAATCCAGAAGCAACATGAAGGATTGTCGAGTGGGCACTGAAACTGTCAAGCTTTGGCCTCAAGTTTGAGAGCACTTCAACTATCCAAAGCAGAGCATTGGCGGAATTCGTAGCAGAGTGGACGCCAACACAAGATGAAGAAATTCTAGAAACGAGCATCCCCGTCAAGGAAGCAAGCAAAGAATGGCTGATGTACTTTGATGGTGCCTTCTCGCTGCAAGGTGCCGGTGCAGGAGTGCTACTTATTGCCCCCACCGGAGAGCACCTCAAGTACGTAGTCCAGATGCACTTTCCCAAGGAGCAAGCAACGAACAATACCGCAGAATATGAAGGTTTGCTTGCCGGTCTCAGGATCGCACCAGACCTTGGGATCAAGAAGCTCATTGTCAGGGGTGACTCACAGCTTGTCGTCCGCCAAGTAAACAAGAATTATCAGAGTCCGTTGATGGAAGCTTACGTTGATGAAGTGAGGAAGCTAGAAGAGCACTTTGACGGCCTACAGATGGAACATGTTCCAAGAGCTCAGAACGACATTGCCGATGGCCTGTCGAAGTGCGCCGCACTTAAGTTACCTGTGGAACCAGGGATCTTTGTGCTCAAACTAACTCAACCGTCTATAACGCCATCAACTGGACAGAGCAAGAAGAGGAAGCTGATTTCTGGTGACTACTTTCCGGCAGAGCTCCCCGAAGCCGCCGCCAAGAAGGTCCTCAAGATCAACACCAAGGGTGCTGAGGAGCAGTCTGATCCGGCAAGCCCTAGGGTTTGTTCTGTTGAAGCAGACGCTCCTGACGAGTTTTGCTCCGGCAAGCTTGCCGGGGAACGTCAAGCTCCGGCTGAGCCGCAGGTTCTCGTCGTAGAAGCGGATGTTCCCGCAGCAGCAGATGTGCCTTTAGTCCTTGTTGTCGAGCCGCAAGCTCTAGCATGGGCACGACAGATTGTCCGTTTCCTTTAGACAGGAGAACTTCCCGAAGAGCAAGAAGAAGCGGAAAGAGTAGCCCGGCAGTCAAGCATGTACCAGTTTGTCGACAACACACTGTACAGAAGAAGACTCAACGGCGTGAAATTGAAGTGTATTCACCGGGAAGACGGACAAAAGCTGTTGGCAGAGATACATGGAGGCATATGTGGTCACCACATTGGCACAAGAGCACTTGCTGGCAAAGCATTCCGGCAAGGTTTCTTTTGGCCGGCAGCCCTCCAGGATGCAACTGCACAAGTAACCAAGTGTGAAGCATGCCAGTTCCATTCCAAGCAGATATACCAGCCAGCTCAAGCTCTCCAGACGATCCCTTTATCCTGGCCATTTTCGGTCTGGGGGCTCGACATCCTCGGCCCCTTTCCCCGAGCTGTCGGGGGCTTTGAGTACTTGTACGTTGCAATTGACAAGTTCACAAAGTGGTCGGAAGTGGAAGCAGTGAGGAAGGTGACAGCACAGTCGGCAGTCAAGTTCTTCAGGTCGATTGTTTGCCGCTTCGGGATCCCTAACAGGATCATCACTGACAACGGCACGCAATTCACGAGCCGCACCTTCATGCAGTACGTCCAAGATCTTGGCGCCAAGGTCTGCTTCGCTTCTGTTGCTCATCCGAGAAGCAACGGTCAAGCAGAGAGGGCGAATGCTGAAGTGCTACGCAATCTCAAGACCAGGACTTTCGACAGGCTACGCAAGTGCGGAAAGAACTGGATTGAGGAGCTGCCGGTGGTTCTTTGGTCGATCAGGACGACGCCAAATCGAGTCGCTGGCCAGACGCCTTTCGCTCTAGTCTATGGAGCAGAGACAGTTCTCCCCACGGAACTCGTATACGGGTCACCTCGAGTGCTCGCTTATGATGAGCTTGAGCAAGAGCAGCTGCGACAAGACGACGCGCTGCTCCTTGAGGAAGACCGTCTTCAGGCTGCTGTATGAGCTGCTCGATACCAGCAAGCTTTGCGCCGCTACCATAGCCGCAAAGTTAATGCCAGAAGTCTCGAGGAAGGCGACCTTGTTCTTCGGCGTGTTCAGTCCGCCAAGAATTCCAACAAGTTGACGCCGAAGTGGGAAGGCCCTTACCGGGTGAAACGAGTCACTAGGCCTGGTGCTATCCGCCTTGAGACTGAAGATGGCATTCCGGTGAGCAACTCCTGGAACATTGAGCATCTTCGTAAGTTTTACCCGTAGGGCGCGGTTGCCGAAACTAGTTCCGGCAACCACCTTTTGTACAAGTCTTGCCGATGTTGCATGTAATCCTTTGTACGAAGCCGGGCGCAGACCCCGTGCATAAGTAAAGCTCATGTGCTCCGCACATCTTGTCAATTTCATGCTTTCTACTATTTTTTGCATGCGTTATCTGACACTTTGTGCAGCACCAACCCCCGGTAAGTAATAACAAGATGTAAGGCTCCATATCTTTATTTTCTCTTCTTTCTCTTTCTCAAAGAAAGGAAGGTTCCCTCGCCCACAAGTTTGCCGGGGGGAAAGGAGAAGATAATGGTGTGGACCAAGCATCGTTCGAGGAAGTTTCGCCTTACCGGGAAGCAAACGACAGAAAAGCTAAGTTGCTAAAGCTTGAGCAATCAATTTTAAAAAATTTAAGTTATCTTCCTCGAACGACCGTGCTTTTTATGGAAAACGTGTGCGCGGAGGAACCAACTCGTAGCTAGTTGCGCCCTTACTTTGTTTCGAGTCCGCTCAACAACTTAAGTGAGCTGCGACTAGTTGCGACAATGTTTCTTGTCGGTAGCGGCACCGCCAGCAGGCTGCTGACGTCCCGCACTCAGCGCTCCCGGCTAAGGTGCCTGCGCCGACAAGTTCCCTAAAAGCGTAGGGCAAAAACATACAAAGGAAGGAATCAAGTAAAGGAAATAACATAGCAATCGCTACCCAAAACAGAGTCATATTACAAGATAGCTTGTCGCAGCTCTAATAGATTGTTCTCATAACATGACCAGCGGCGACAAGAAAAAGAGAAAACGGGCGGCCTAATCTACGCGATCGCCCTCAACCCTCTTGATCCCGCTCACCTTGTCCACAATGGGTGCGACAAGGGCCTTGAGCGCTTCCAGATTAGCATCCGGCGGCAAGGACCTGAGGACGTTGGTGAGGTTGAGGCCTGGGTTGCGGAAGGCCACCTTCACCAGCACCTTTTGAAGAGCTCCTGCGCAGATCTTGCGCGACTCGTCGGCCAGCTGCTTTGGGATCTTCTCCCGGAGTCGCTGGAGGGCCGTCGCCACGCCTTTGAAGAACAAGCTGAGCTTGGCGCTGGGTTGGAGGTGCTCATCGGAGGAGTACCCGAGATCCTCCATCCCCAGCTGCGCCAGCTCCCCATCGACGGCTGCGGCAAGATCCACGAGACCCTCGGTCCAGTGCTCCACAATCTCCCTGAAAGCGTTATGGGCGGCAGCAGCATTCGCCAGCAGCACCTCGTCGGCCTTGATCTTCTCTTTCAAGGCCACCTCCTGCTCCCTGGCGCCGTCCAGCGTCTTCGTCAAAGTGTCCAGCTTCAACTCAAGATCTGCGTTGGAGTCCTTGGCGGCGCTAAGCTCTTTGCTCCTCTCAGCGAGACGACCCTGCAGCTCGCCATGAGCAGTGGCGTCCTTCTCGCGCTCACGCTTGAGCGCAGCAAGCTCCTCGTCGCTCGCCTTGAGATCGGCCTCTAGCTCCTTCTTGGCGGCCTCGGCAGCTGCGGTAGCATCCTCTGCTTCCTTGAGAGCCCCGCCAATTGCTTGCTCGCGCGCGGCAAGCTCCTCCTCGTGGCTGTCAAGATTGACCTTGCGCTGCGCCAACTCGCCTTCCCGCGCAGATAGCTTTTCGGCAACAAGCCGTTGTTGCTCTTCAACTTCAGCCTTCTCAAGGAGGAAGGCTTTCCGCTCCTCAGCGACTTGCTCCCGCTCCTCTGCCAGGGATCGGAGAGCTTCCTGCCTGAGACCCCGGAGCTCCTCCGCGCGCTTCTCGATGTCCACTCCCGCCTTCGCGACAAGCGCTTCTCGGGATTCCAGCTTGGCCTGTCGGGCGCGGTAAAGCGACAACAGCTTCCGCAGTAGCTGCTCCTCCTCAGGCTCGTCGCTGCTGCTGCTTGGCACGTTGACCAGCGTCAGCCCAGCGGAGGCGAGCACCTCTCCATCCAAGATCTCTCCTTCGACCGGCGCCCTGGAGCTTGACGCCCAGGGGAGCTTGATGAAGATGCCGTCACCGGCCTTCAAATAGGCGCCGGGCTAGGGATCTTCGGAGCCTAGTGCTGCAGCAGCGGCGGGGGGGGTCGGCGGTCGGCGTAGCGCCTGACGCTCCTGCGGCCTCGGGGCCGTCAGTGCGATCGCCGGATCCCTCGCCAGCTTTTGCGGCGGCAGCTTTGGCGGCCTCTTCGCCGGTGGGATCATCAGCGCCGGCTTCTCCTTCGGTGGCAACGGCGTCGTCGGTATTGCTGTGCGCGTTCTCCTCGCCGGCGACCTCAGTTTCCATCGGCTCCGTGGCAGATGGATCTGACGAACGGAAAAAGGAGAAAAGTCAAGCAAATATCCAAAAAGAAAATCAGAAGAAGAAGAACCCAAGGGAAGTTTTCAAGCAAGAGGATTACCTGTGCTAGGATTTGCAGTCATGGTCTCAACCACTGGGGGGTCGCCAGTGCTGTCCCTTGCCGGAGAACTGTCCCTTGCCGGAGAATTCTCCCTTGCCGGAGAATGCTCCCTTGCCGGGGAATCCTCCCTTGGCGGTGTAGTCGAAGCAGATGGCATTTCGGGAGCGGCTTCTAGGCACTCCTGGTGAGGCTACTCTGCTCCTACACAAACCAACAGTCAGATATCAGCAAAGAAAGAGCACCCATGCGCGCCTGACAGCAGGAGGTAAACTATATACTTACGCTGGGGGCTGCTTTGGGGAAAAGTCGCCGGGTCCGGCAAGATGGTCTCGGACACGCCCCCTGCTATCGCGGTGGGTTCGTCCTCGATGACAATCACATGGACCTTGGCTCTCTTCGCCGCTCTCTGGGCCAGAGTCCTGAAAAGGAATGGGTTCGGAGTAAAGCAAATCAGATACAAGACAAAACAGCAAAAATTGAAGAACTACAAGTACAGCAAAGAATCTTACTCTTCTTCTTCCTTGTCGGAGCTGAGCGCGGAGAGATCGAAGTCTGGCTCGCCTCCGGTGCGATGAGGCAGAGGAGTAGGTTCCCTTGTCCGCTTGGCAGGAGCAGTAACGGTGGACCGGGAAGACCCCGCTCCAGTTGCCGCAGCGGCGTGAGGCACTCCCGCGGCAACAGTGGTCGCCGCGGTAGAGCGTGTCGCGCGGCATGGCGGCTGTTGACTCGTCTGCCGCCTCGCTACGTCCACGGCCTTGCGGAGACGCCTTCTTGGCGGAGCTGGGGGCTCCGCTTGCGGCAAGCTGTCTGAAGGTTCGGGCCCGACAAGCTCTCCCTCGCCGGGCTCGCTCGACTCAGCTTCAGGCCCGACAAGCTCTCCCTCGCCGGCGAGCTCCTCTCGTTCGGCAAGGCTTGCCGCCTCTTCTGCCTCTGCCTCCTCCACGGTGAATCCAAACTCGCCCGCGGCAGCTGCTGCCGCCGCCTCTTCCAGCCTAGTGGCGATGCGTTGCATCTCCGCATCGGTGGTGTCGCAGGTGAGGCTCTTCTATTCATCAGTGCGGACCGGCACTTCTACCAAGCCATCAAAGAAATCCCGCACGACGTCGTCTGCAGGCTCTTGCCAAGTTGGGACAATTCCATGCGAATCGCGCAGCGGCATCATTGCACGGATGCGGTCGAGCGACGAGTTGTTGCACAGCGGAACGACCCCCCTCGGCAACATGAACGCTTCGGGATGCTAAGGATCACGCTTGAACAGTTCCAGGATCATCGCATCTAGTTCCAGGACAGTGAAGTTGAACTTGAGGCCCGGGCGCAGCCTCATGATATCCGCCGCGTTCTGGAACTCCCAGGCGGGTCTCCTCCTCTCCTGCAGGGGGGCGATGCGGCGGCGAAGAAAATCTGCGCCAACGGCGCCTACGGTGAGCCCGGCAAGCCTGAGGTGTAGGATCCGGGTGACGGCAATCTTCAGCCTATCGTCTTCCGGGGCCACGTTGCTCCAATCGTTGTCGCGCGCTATTGGGGCTTGGCGCTGGGCGGTAAATGGCTGCGGGTTCTCCTCGACAATCCAGCACCATTCTGCTCTCCATTCCTCCCACTTGCTGCGGAGCTCTCCCTCCAGATAAGCTTCCTTCTTGCCAGCTCTCGAGATCCAGGCGATTCCACCGGATAAAGGCTCCCCTCTCTCAACCCGGGGCATAAAGAAGTGGCGGAAAAGAGCTACATTTGGATGGACTCCGACAAAGTTTTCACAGAGATGTGCGAAAACTGCCATGGTCAGAACGGCGTTGGGGGTGAAGTCAAGGAGGCGGAACCCGTAGGTGTTCATAATATTGCAGAAAAATTCAGAGAAAGGCGGGCAGAGCCCGCAGTAGAAGAACAGCGCGAAGAAAGGGTATCCATTCGGAGCCAGTTCCGAAGCGGCAGCTGGGAGTACCTTCGTACACGGATGCGCTCGCGTCTCCGTCGACCAGAAGAGGTAGTAGTACTCCCTCAGCTCCTTCGCGGCGAGCTGAGGGGGGAAGATTGCCCGCTCCTTTCGCAGCACCGCGAGCCGCTACGCCTCGGCCGACTTCACGACCTTCCCCTTGTCGGCTTTCGGAGCCATGGCGGAGGTGGTGAGAGAGATCGACGGCGTTGGTGGTGCCGGTGGCGATGGGGAGCGGAGCGCTGCTCTCTTTCAGCTTTGGGAAGAAGGGGGGAGCGGCGGAGATTTTTGAGATTGGAGTAGCAACCGGCGATATGGGCGAACTGCCCATGTTTCCCCTGCTTATAAAGAGGGAGGGGGCGGACGTTCCGCCTTTCCGAATAAAGAAACCACCCACTATCTCTCCCACGATGCCGCATTCGACGCGTGCCGCTCGAGGAGGGCACGGTGGATACGGAGTGAGATACAGCGTAACCCAGGCCCCGCGTGCCCGTGCCCTGTTTTGGGCCTGGCCCAACAGCGCTCGGCACCGTGTGTGGCCCAGGCCTGGGGCCTCCTGTCGGTGTACTAGAGTTGGGGTACCCTAGTTTCCCGAACTTGTGCACGGGCAGTTGCAGCACCCCGCGGCAAGGCTTGCCGGGTGACCGCCAAGGTCCTCCGTGGTTCCTTTGGAGCCATTCAAGAACAAAGTATTCAAGCAAAGGAGACAAGGCCCCGGCAAGAGGAGCTTGCCGGGAAGGCCAACCAAGGCATCTCAAGGAACTTGCCGCGACGCTCCCCGACATCCCGGCGAGGCCCGGTGAGCGACAAGCTTCCGGACGCGACAAGACAATGACCGCGGCAAGGCGCTTGCCGCGGCAAGCTACCAATCTATACCCGCGCTCCAGCACATCCACCAACATGTCGCCCTGAGGCCTTTCCAGGCGCGCGTGGCAAGAGGCGGTGTAGCCAGCGGTGCGTGGTGGCAAGCGACGCTGACAAGATTGCCATCGTGGCGATCGGTGGCGTCCCTGACGGTCCTTTCTTGCACTATTTGGGCGACGCAGACGGGCATTTAATGCCTTTGTCCCCTGCCGTCAGGGTTAGGTATGATACACTGTACAGGTAGTTGTACCAACCGCAATTCCTTTTCCATTTTTGCCCTTGTCTATGTTGCCACCTGTCGGTGGCCCCTTTAGCATATAAAAGGAGGCCCATGCGCAACGTAGAGGGGGTTCGGTTGGAAGGCAGCAAAACATTCACGCTCAATCTCGTTAGTAGCTAGTGCGTACTGTAGCACTCAGCGCTCCCGAGCAAGAACTCAATACACTCAGACATGCAGCAGTAGGAGTGTTATCTCTCCGGAGAGCTCCGAAGCTGGGTAAACTGCTCGTGTGCATCGCCTCGATCTGCTCTTCGTGCGATCTCCGCCCCCCGCCGAACCGAAAGGGGCTCGGTCCGCCGGTCCCATAGGTGTTCGTGGATCAGCTTCCCCGACAGTTTGGCCTACTAGATTGATCTTTCTTGCCATGGGAGAAGTGTTTAGCTTTGGGTTCAATCTTGCGGTGTTCTTACCAAGTGACAGAAAGGGTTGCAAGACACGTATTGTATTGTTGCCATCGAGGATAACAAGATGGGGTTTATATCATATTGCATGTGTTTATCCCTCTACATCATGTCATCTTGCTTAAAGCGTTACTCTGTTCTTATGAACTTAATACTCTAGATGCAGGTAGGAGTCGGCCAATGTGTGGAGTAATAGTAGTAGATGCAGGCAGGAGTCGGTCTACTTGTTATGGACGTGATGCCTATATACATGATCATGCCTATATAATCTCATAACTATGCGCTTTTCTATCAATTGCTCGACAGTAATTTGTTCACCCACCATAATACTTATGCCATCTCGAGAGAAGCCTCTAGTGAAACCTATGGCCCCCGGGTCTATCTCTTATCATATTTGCTTTCAATCTATCTTTATTTGCATCTTTATTTTTTGCATCTATATTATAAAATACCAAAAATAGATTATTATCTCTCTATCAGATCTCACTTTCGTAAGTGGTCGTGAAGGGATTGATAACCCCTTTATTGTGTTGGTTGCGAGTTCTCATTTTTTTGTGTAGGTGCGTGGGACTTTTG
Organism: Triticum dicoccoides; assembly: GCF_002162155.2. Lineage (NCBI taxonomy): Eukaryota > Viridiplantae > Streptophyta > Magnoliopsida > Poales > Poaceae > Triticum > Triticum dicoccoides. The sequence continues at coordinate 169,120,851 of NC_041381.1, forward strand.
AGGAGCCTCCTACTGGATTGATACCTTTGTTCTCAAAACTGTGGGAAATACTTACGCTACACTTGCTGCTTCACCCTCTCCTCTTCGGGGAAAACCAACGCTAGCTCAAGACGTAGCACGCATAAACTAGGGTTTAAGCTTCTGTCATTCTAGCAACCCATCATCTACTTATTACTTCCCAATGCCTTCCCCTAGGCCCAAATAATGATGAAGTGTCATGTAGTCGACGTTCACATAACACCACTAGAGGAGAGACAACATACATCTCATCAAAATATCGAACGAATACCAAAATTAAGGATCTGAAAATATAATCTTCCTCCGGATAAACCAACTAGCATCAACTACAAGGAGTAATCAAAACTACTAGCAACCCACAGGTACCAATCTGAGGTTTTGGGACCAAGATCAAATACAAGAGATGAACTAGGGTTTGAGAGCAGATGGTGCTGGTGAAGATGTTGATGGAAATTGGCCCCCTCTCGATGAGAGGATCGTTGGTGATGACTATGGCTTTGATTTCCCCCTCCCGGAGGGATATTTCCCTGGCAGAACAGCTCCGCCGGAGCCCTAGATTGGTTCTGCCCAGGTCCCGCCTCGAGACGGCGGCGCTTCGCCCCCAAATCTTCCCTCTGATTTTTTCCAGGTCAAAACACACCATATAACAAAAGATGAGTGTCGGGGGCCTGATAGGGGGCCCACAAGGATGGGGGCACGCCCAGGGGGGTAGGGCGCGCCCTCTACCCTTGTGGCTGAAAGGAATATGCCCTAGAGGCAATAATAAAGTTGTTATTTTATATTTCCTTATTCATGATAAATGTTTATTATTCATGCTAGAATTGTATTAACCGAAAACTTGATACATGTGCGAATACATAGACAAAACAACGTGTCCCTAGTATGCCTCTACTATACTAGCTCGTTGATCAAAGATGGTTAAGTTTCCTAGCCATGGACATGAGTTGCCATTTGATAACGGGGTCACATCTTTAGTGGAATGATGTGATGGACAAGACCCATTCGTTAGCTTAGCATAATGATCGTTCAGTTTTATTGCTACAACTTTCTTCGTGTCAAATATATATTCCTCTGACTATGAGATTATGCAACTCCCAGACACCGGAGGAATGCCTTGTGTGCTATCAAACGTCACAACGTAACTCGGTGATTAAAAAGATGCTCTAAAAGTATCTCCGAAGGTGTTTGTTGGGTTGGCATAGATCGAGATTAGGATTTGTCACTCCGAGTATCGGAGAGGTATCTCTGGGACCTCTCGATAATGCACATCATATGAAGCCTTGCAAGCAATGTGACTAATGAGTTGGTCACGGGATGATGCACTACAGAATGTGTAAACAGACATCCCAGTAACGAGATTGAACTAGGTATGAAGATACAGATGATCAAATCTCGGGCAAGTAACATACCGATGATAAAGGGAATAACTATATTGACATTGCGGTTCGACCAATAAAGATCTTCGTAGAATATGTGGGAACCAATATGAGCATCCAGGTTCCGCTATTGGTAATTGACCGACGAGGTGTCTCGGTCATGTCTACATAGTTCTCGAACCCGTAGGGTCCGCACGCTTAACGTTCGATGACGATTGGTATTATATGAGTTATGTGTTTTGGTGATTGAAGGTTGTTCAGAGTCTCGGATGAAATCACGTACATGACGAGGAGTCTCGAAATGGTCGAGAGGTAAAGATGATATATTGAAAGGTTATATTGGGACACCAAAATGGTTTCAGGAAGTTTCAGATGTTTTTCGGAGTACCAAGAGGTTACCGGAACCCCCCGGGGTAGTAATGGGCCAACATGGGCCATAGGTGAGAGAGAGGGGAGCCCACAAGGGGTGGCGTGCCATCCCACGGGCTGTCCGAATTGGACGAGGGGAAGGGGCGCGGCACCCTTTTCCTTTCCCCCTCTCCCTCGCCTTCCCTCTTTCCACCTCCATGAGAAGGAAAAAGGGGGGCGAATCCTACTAGGAGTGGATCCTAGTAGGACTCCCCCCCTTGGTGCGCCCCCTTGGTGGTCGGCCTCCTCCTCTCCTCCTTTATATACGGGGGCGGGGGGCACCCCAAAGGCACAACAATTGTCTTAGCCGTGTGTGGTACCCCTCTTCACCCTTTACTTCTCTGATAGTATCATCGTAGTGAATAGGCGAAGCCCTGCACGGATCACATCACCAACACCATCATCACGCCATCGTGCTGATGGAACTCATCGACTCCATCGACACTCTATTGAATCAAGAGTTCGAGGGACGTCATCGAGCTGAATGTGTGTCGAACTCGGAGGTGATGTACGTTCGGTACTTGATCGGTTGATTCGAGAAGATGTGGGACTACATCAACCGCGTTAAGTTAACGCTTCCGCTTTCGGTCTATGAGGGTACGTGGACACACTCTCCCCCTCTCGTTGCTATGCATCTCCTAGATAGATCTTGCGTGAGCGTAGGAGATTTTTTGAAATTGCATGCTATGTTTCCCAACAGTGGCATATGAGCAAAGTCTATGCATAGATGATATGCACGAGTAGAACACAAAGAGTTGTGGGCGGTGATCATCATACTACTTACCACCAATGTCTTATTTTGATTCAGCGGTATTGTTGGATGAAGCGGCCTAGACCAACCTTACATGACCACATTCATGAGACTGGTTCCACCAACAGACATGCAACTAGTTTTGCATAAAGGTGGCTGGCGAGTGTCTGTTTCTCCAACTTTAGTTGAATCGAATTTGACTATGGCCGGTCCTTGTTAAGGTTAAAACAACAAACTTGATAAATCACCATTGTGGTTTTAGTGCCATAGGTATGTACAGTTCATGCTAGAAGCCCATAGGAGCCATGTAAAACTTGCAACAAACAAAGTAGAGGACATCTAACTTGTTTTTGCAGGGCATGTTATGATGCGATATGGTCAAGACATGATGTGATATAAAGGTTTTTGTATGAGATGACCATGTTTTGTAAAAGTTATCGGCAACTCGCAGGAGCCATATGGTTGTCGCTTTATTGTATGAAATACAAGCGCTATGTAATTGCTTTACTTTATCACTAAGCGGTAGCGATAGTCGTAGAAGAAATGGTTGGTGATACGACCACGACGCTACGATGGAGATCAAGGTGTCAAGCCGGTGACGATGGAGATCATGACTTTGCTTCGGTGATGGAGATCATGAGCACAAGATGGTGATGGTCATATCATGTCACATATTTTGATTGCATATGATGTTTATCTTTTATGCATCTTATTTTTCTTAGTACGGCGGTAGCATTATAAGATGATCCCTCACTAAAATTTCAAGGTATAAGTGTTCTCCCCAAGTATGCACCAATGCAAAAGTTTAGCGTGCTGAGACACCACGTGATGATCGGGTGTGGTAGGTTCTACGTTCAAATACAACGGGTGCAAGCCAAATTTGCACATGTGGAATATTCGGGTTAAACTTGATGAGCCTAGCATATACAGATATGGCTTCGGAACACTAGAGACCGAAAGGTAGAATGTGAATCATATAGTAGATATGATCAACATAGTGATGTTCGCCATTGAAGAACACTCCATATCACGTGATGATCGGACATGGTTTAGTTGATTTGGAACACGTATCATTTAGATGACTAGAGGGATGTCTATCTAAGTGGGAGTTCTTAAGTAATTTGATTAATTGAACTTAATTTATCATGAAGTTAGTATTGATAGTTTTTGCATATCTATGTTGTAGATCAATGGCCCGTGCTACCGTTCCTTTGAATTTTAATGCTTTCCTAGAGAAAGCTAACTTGAAATATGATGGTAGCAGCTACACGGACTGGGTCCGAACTTGAGGATTATTCTCACTTCTGCACAAAAGAATTATGTCCTTGATGCACCGCTAGGTGTACCACCAGCCCCAGCAACTGCAGATATTGTGAATGCCTGGCAGTCGCGTGTTGATGACTACTCATTAGTTTAGTGTGCCATTCTTTACGCCTTAGAATCAGGACTTCAAAGACGTTTTAAACGTCATGGACCATATGAGATGTTCTAGGAGTTGAAGTCGATATTTCAAGCAAATGTCCGAGTTGAGAGATATGAAGTCTGCAACAAGTTCTATAGCTGCAAGATGGATGAGAACGGTTCTGTTAGTGAGCACATACTCAGAATGTCTAGGTACCATAATCATTTAACTCAGCTGGGAGTTAATCTTCTAGATTATTGTGTCATTGACAGAGTTCTTCATTCACTGCCACCAAGCTACAAAGGCTTCATGATTAACTACAATATGCAAGGGATGGAAAAGACTATTCCCGAGCTCTTCGCGATGCTAAAGGCCGCATAGGTAGAAATCAAGAAGGAGCATCAAGTGTTGATGCTTAACAAGACCACCAGTTTCAAGAAGAAGAGCAAGGGTAAAAAGAAGGGGAACTTCAAAAAGACTGACAAACAAGTCGTCACTCCCGGGGAGAAACCTAAAAATGGACCCAAGCCTGAAACTAAGTGCTTCTACTGCAAAGGGACTGGTCAGTGGAAGCGGAACTTCCCCAAGTATTTGGCAGATAAGAAGGATGGCAAAGTGAACAAAGGTATATTTGATATACATGTTATTGATGTGTATGATAATCCCCAAGTGCAGGGAATCATCTTAGCAATTCCCAAAGGTGGAAGTGATAAGTATGGAGTGTCGAACCCACAAGGAGCTAAAGGCAAGGTCAATATTCTCTCAAGTCCTATCTGCCACTGATACGACTCTACGTACACCGAACGTTTGCTTCCAAATAGAAACGAGAAATAAAACTACATTGTGGGCATGAAGAGGATAACTTTGTATGATATCGGAGAGCTAAAATATAAAAGTAGGTGTTGTTATCATAAATTTAGAATATATTACTTAAGTATTATAAATAGCGAGTGTGGAATAATGATGGGTCGGTGTGCAGAATTATCCTAGGCAATTGTTAATAAGACCGGTAATCACTATTGCAATTTCATATGAGGGAGAGGCATAAGCTCACATACTTTCTCTTCTTGGATCATATGCACTTATGATTGGAACTCTAGCAAGCATCTGCAACTACTAAAGATCATTAAGGTAAAACCCAACCATAGCATTAACATATCAAGTCCCCTTTATCCCATACGCAACAACCCCCTTACTTGGGTTTATGCTTTTGTCACTCAAGCAACCCACTATAAGAGAATCATGAACGTATTGCAACACCCTACAACGGGAATCCCTCAGGCCTACACGACACGGAGGGCACAATAGGACAGCACCAAAATAAAACATACAACGCATACCAATCTAGATCATCAATCAACCCAAAACCAAAGGATATCTACTCAAAACATCATAGTATGGCAACACATCATCGGATCATAATATGTGGCATAAAGCACCATGTTCAAGTAGGGATTACAGCAGGGTGCGGGAGAGTGGACCACATAAAAGAGATGAGGATGGTGATGATGATGGTGATGTTGATGAAGAAGATCACCGCGGCGATGATTCCCCTCCCGATGGCACTCCGGCGCCACCGAGAGAGAGGAGGAGAGGTTCTCCCACTT
>NC_041381.1:169126578-169177118 GCF_002162155.2 Triticum dicoccoides
AGATTGATTTCTCGTGGCTACAGAGGCTTGCGGCAGCGGAACTTCTGATCTAGGTTATTTTCTAGAGGTTTGGGCATTTATAGAAGAGATTGGCACCGAGAACAAGTCAAGGGGACCCACGGAGAGTCCACGAGGCACAGGGGTGCGCCCTCCACCCTCATGGTCCCCACGGGACTCCCCTCCGATAACTCTTCGTTCCAGTATTTTTTATATTTTCCAGAAAAAATCTCCGTTGATTTTCAGCGCATTCCGAGAACTTCTATTTCTGCACAAAAACAACACCACGGTAGTTCTGCAGAAAACAGTGTCAGTCCAGTTTAGTTCTAATCAAATCATAGCAAAATCGTGGAGAAATATTATAAACATGGCATGAATACTTCATAAGTTATAGATACGTTGGAGACGTATCAGCATCCCCAAGCTTAATTCCTGCTCGTCCCCGAGTAGGTAAATGATAAAAGAAATAATTTATGAAGTGTGAATGCTAGCAAGTGCTTAAGTTTGATCAATGATAGTTTCAGTCACTTTTTCTAGCATCATTATATATCATAACAGTAGCTCAACTCATAAAACTTCTCATGATCAAGTAACAAGCTATTCACATGTTAAAGTATAGATCATAAGCTTTATTGAAAACTAACTAACCATTCTCTTAGTCATCAAACAATTGAAATTCATCTTATTTTTCGGAAGGGTCTATGTAAAAGCTTTGGTTAAGCAAACTCCACATACTCAACTATCATTTAATCTTTCACAATTGCTAACACTCATGTGATATATATGGTTTCAAAGTTTCAATCGGACACAGAGAAAGATAGGGGCTTATAGTTTCGCCTCCCAACCTTTTACCTCAAGAGTAATGTCAATAATAATAATTTATGAAAACCTACATCCAAGTGGATATATATATCCGGATCGCTCCAACACAAAGTGCTTGCCAAAGGAAAAAGTGTAAAAAGGAAAGGTGGAAATCACCATGACTCTTGTATAAGGGTAGAAGGCAAAAGTAAAAGATAGGCCCTTTGCAGAGGGGAGCAGAGGTTGTCATGCGCTTTTATGGTTGGATGCATAAAATCTTAATGCAAAAGAACGTCACTTTATATTATCGCTTGTGATAAAGACCTTTATTATGCAGTCCATCACTTTTATTTCTTCCCTATCACAAGTTCGTATAAAGCTTATTTTCTTCACACTAATAGATCACACATATTTAGAGAGCAATTTTTATTGCATGCACCGATGACAACTTACTTGAAGGATCTTACTCAATCCATATGTAGGTATGGTCGACTCTCATGGTGAAACTGGGTTAAGGAATATTTGGAAGCACAAGTAGTGTCTCTACTTGGTGGAAAGAAATTGGCTAGCATGAGAGGGAAAGGCAAGCTCAACATTTTGGATGATCCAAGACAATATAAAGTTTCGGATATAGGAAGACATAACCCATTAAGTTGTCTTCCTTGTCCAACATCAACCTTTTAGCATGTCATATTTTAATGAGTGCTCACAAAGACAAAATATGCCCAAGATAGTATATTTATATGTGAAATCTCTCTTTCTTTAATATTCTTTCATGAATTTTTCAAGAGACCAATTCTGTGTTTGTTAACTTTCAATAAATTTACCACATATACTTATTATGTGTGAAGTCATTACTTCCCATGGTATAAGCATATGAAACATATATATATAAATTCAGACTTATGATATTTAATCCATTTACCCATAGGATATACGTGAAGCACGTGAGTAAATGACAAACTACTCCAAAAAGATATAAGTGAAGAACACTGAGTAGTCAAATAATTAACTAGGCATGGGAGGATTCTTTTTCGTTCAAGATTTCATATCCAATGATTTTATTCAAACAGAAAGTAAAATTGAAAATACGCTCCAAGCAGAACACATATCATGTGACGAATAAAAAATATAGCTCCGAGTATAACGATAGTTTTGAAGACGAAAGAGGGGATGCCTTCCGAGGCATCCCCAAGCTTAGGCGCTTGAGTCTTCTTTCAATATTACCTTGGGGTACCTTGGGCATCCCCAAGCTTAGGGTCTTTCCACTCCCTATTCTCCTCATATCGATATCTCACTCAAAACTTGAAAACTTCAATCACACAAAACTTAACGGAACTTCATGAGATGGGTTAGGATGATAAAGAGTAAATCATTCACTTTGGTACTGTAAAAGACAAGAGTAGTAATTGTTCTAACACAATTCCTACTGTACCATCTCATTTCTACAATTTATATTGGGAAATATAAGCCATAGAAACTAGAAAACAAGCGAACTATGCAATGAAAACAGAATCCGTCAGAAACAGAATAGTCTGTAATGATATGAACAGAAAACATACTTCTGATATTCAAAAAATTATGAAATAAAATGATGGACGTGAGTAATTTGTATATTAATCTTCTGCAAAAATAATCAACTCAAAAGAACTCTTCTGTAAAAAATGACAGCTAATCTCGTGAGCGCAAAGTTTCTGTTTTTACAGCAAGATCACATTAACTTTCACCCAAGTCTTCCCAAAGGTCTTACTTGGCACTTTATAGAAACAAAAGCTATAAAACATGATTAATACAGTATCTTAATCATGTGAACACACAAAAACAGTATGGGTGAATATTGGGTTGTCTTCCAACAAGCTCTTTTCTTTAATGCCTTTTAGCTAGGCATGATGATTTCAATGATGCTCACATAAAAGATAAGAATTGAAACATAAAGAGAGCATCATGAAGAATATGACTAGCACATTTAAAACTAACCCACTTCCAATACCTAGGGATTTTGTGGGCACACAATTTATAGGAACAAGAATCAACTAGCATCTGAAGGCAAAACAAGTATAACTTCAAAACTTTAAGCACATAGAGAGGAAACTTGATATTATTGCAACTCCTACAAGCATCTATTCCTCCCTCATAATAATTTTCAGTAGCGTCATGAATGATTTTAATAGTACAACCATCACATAAAGCATTCTTTTCATGATCTACAAGCATAGAAATTTTAGTACTCTCCACATAAGCAAAAATTCTTCTCATTCGGAATAGTGGGAGCAAACTCACCAAAATAACTGTCATGTGAGGCATAATCCAATTCAAAATTAAAAGCATGATGACAAGTTTCAAGGTTAACATATTCCTTTATAGCATACATGTCATCACAATAATCATCATAGATAGCAACTTCGTTCTCATAATCAATTGGAACCTCTTCCGAAATAGTGGAATCATTACTAACTAAAGTTGACACTCTTCCAAATCCACTTTCATAAATAACATACTAAGATTCAACACCCTCCAAAATAGTGGGATCACTAATTCCTAAAGTTGACACTCTTCCAAACCCACTTTCTATGATAGTATTATTCATACTCCAAAAGATATAAGTGAAGTTCATTGAGCATTCTACAATTAATATAGACTAACCAATATCCAAGCTCAGAATATATAAGTGAGCACACGAAGCATTCTATAAAACCATACTCAAAATATTTAAGAGAATAACAAAGAGCATTATATAAGATCATTTAAGGGATATCTCATACTAGCATTGTTCCTAAAAAAGAAAACACAAAGGACACAAATCATGCGAACAAGACAAAAACCGAGGTATACCGATAATTGTTGATGAAGAAAGATGGGATGCCAACCGGGGCATCCCCAAGCTTAGATGCTTGAGTATCCTCGAAATATTTACTTGGGGTGCCTTGGGCATCCCCAAGCTTGAACTCTTGCCTCTCTTTATTCTTCTCGCATCGGTAACTCCTCGTTCTTCGAACACTTCATCCACACAAAACTTAACAAAAACTTTGTGAGATCCGTTAGTATAATAAAGCAAATCACTACCTTTAGGTACTGTTGCGAACACATTACAATTTCATATTAGCACTTTATCTACTGTATTCCAACTTCACCATGGTTCATACCCCCCGATACTACCCATAGATTCATCAAAATAAGCGAACAACACTAAGAAAACAGAATCTGTCAAAAACAGGACAGACTTTAGTAATCTAGAAATTTAGTAAACTTATGTAACTCCAAAAAATTATAAGAAAATATGAAAATTTAAAAAATTAGTACAGAAGTAATGTGCAAAAATTTTGAGACCCATTTGACTTTTCAGTAAAAAATGTAAATTCACGCGCTTCAGCCAAAGTTTCTGTTTTTGTACTGCACATAGTAAACAAGCAATCTAATCATCCTAAAACCAAAACTTGGCACATTATTTTTATAATGCAATGGATATATACAAGGGGATAATTATTTTCAGAGAAACTTCAATGAATTTTTTTCCATTGTTTCCATGAGCATGAACACAAGTGTTCAAGGTCGGCCCTCACTTCTCCAATGCATAACTTTCCAATCACTTCTCTTTTTGAAAAACTTTTTAGGCATATGAGGCAAGTGAATTTTTTTGTATTTTCATTCTTTTAAAAAAATTGTATGTTTCTCCCACAACTACGCAAAACAAAAAGGGAAAACAAAAACTACTTAGTGAAGAAAGCAAACAAGCACACACGAGAATATCAACCCCACGCTATTGCTCCCCAGCAACGGCGCCAGAAAAGAGCCTGATAATCCCCAAGTGCAGGGAATCATCATAGCAATTCCCAAAGATGGAAGTGATAAGTATGGAGTGTCGAACCCACAAGGAGCTAAAGGAAACATCAATATTCTCCCAAGTCCTATCTGCCACTGATACGACTCTACGTACACCGAACGTTTGCTTCCAACTAAAAACGAGAAATAAAACTACGTTGTGGGTATGAAGAGGATAACTTTGTATGATATCGGAGAGCTAAAATATAAAAGTAGGCGCTGTTATCATAAAGTTAGAATATATTACTTAAGTTTTATAAATAGCGAGTGTGGAATAATGATGGGTCGGTGTGTGGAATTATCCTAGGCAATTGTTAGCAAGACCGGTAATCACTATTGCAATTTCATATGAGGGAGAGGCATAAGCTCACATACTTTCTCTTCTTGGATCATATGCACATATGATTGGAACTCTAGCAAGCATCCGCAACTACTAAAGATCATTAAGGTAAAACCCAACCATAGCATTAACATATCAAGTTCCCTTTATCCCATACGCAACAACCCCCTTACTCGGGTTTATGCTTCTGTCACTCAAGCAAACCACTATTAGAGAATCATGAACGTATTGGAACACCCTATAGCGGGAATCCCTCATGCTTGCGTGACACGGAGGGCACAATAGGACAGCACCAAAATAAAACATACAACTCATACCAACCTAGATCATTAATCAACCCAAAGACAAAGGATATCTACTCAAAACATCATAGGATCGCAACACATCATTGGATCATAATATGTGTCATAAAGCACCATGTTCAAGTAGGTATTACAGCATGGTGCGTGAGAGTGGACCGCGTAAAAGATATGGGGATGGTGATGATGATGGTGATGTTGATGAAGAAGATCACCGCGGTGATGATTCCCCTTCCGATGGCACTCCGGCGCCACTGAGAGAGAGGAGGAGAGGTTCTCCCCCTTGTGCTTCCTCCCCCATGGCCTCCGGTGATGATGGCCCCCTCCGGCAGGGTGCCAGAGAGGGCCTAGATTGATTTCTGTGGCTACAGAGGCTTGCGGTGACGGAACTTCCGATCTACGACATTTTATGGAGGTTTGGGCATTTATAGAAGAGGTTGGCGTCGAGAACAAGTCAGGGGGTCCCACGAAGAGTCCACGAGGCACAGTGGCGCACCCCAAGGGGTGGGGGCGCCCTCCACCCTTGTGGGCCCCACGAGACTCCCCTTCGGTTACTCTTCGTTCCAGTGTTTTTTATATTTTATAGAAAAAATCTCCGTTGATTTTCAGCGCATTCTGAGAACTTTTATTTCTGAACAAAAACAACACCACAGTAGTTCTGCTGAAAATAGCGTCAGCTCGGGTTAGTTCTAATCAAATCATACCAAAATCATGTAGAAATATTATAAACATGGCATGAATACTTCATAAATTATAGATACGTTGGAGATGTATCAGTGTACCTTACTAATTCTCGTAGTAGTGCCTGGGTATTTGATACCGGTTCGGTTGCTCATATTTGCAACTCGAAGCAGGGACTACGAATTAAACGAAGATTGGCTAACGTCGAGGTGATGATGCGCGTCGGAAATGGTTCCAAGGTTGATGTGATCGCCGTCGGCACGCTAACTCTACATCTACCTTCAGGATTAGTTTTAGACCTGAATAATTGTTATTTGGTGCCAGCATTGAGCATGAACATTATATCTACATCTTGCTTAGTGCGAGACGGTTATTCATTTAAATCAGAGAATAATGGTTGTTTTATTTGTATGAGTAATGTCTTTTATGGTCATGCACCATTGAAGAGTGGTCTATTTCTGTTGAATCTTGATCGTGATGATACACATATTCATAATATTGACGCCAAAAGATGTAAAGTTGATAATGATAGTGCAACTTATTTGTGTCACTGCCGTTTGGGTCATATTGGTGTAAAGCGCATGAAGAAACTCTATAAAGATGGACTTTTGGAATCACATGATTATGAATCATTTGATACTTGCAAACCGTGCCTTATGGGAAAGATGACTAAAACTCCGTTCTCCGGAACAATGGAATGAGCTACTAACTTATTGGAAATAATACATACCAATGTGTGCGGTCCAATGAGTGTTGGTGCTCGTGGCTAGTATCGTTATTTTCTGACCTTCACAGATGATCTAAGCAAATATGGGTATATCTACTTAATGAAACACAAGTCTGAAACATTTGAAAAGGTCAAAGAATTTCAAAGTGAATTGGAGAATCATCGTAACAAGAAAATAAAGTTTCTACAATCTGATTGTGGAGGAGAATATTTGAGTTACGAGTTTGGCCTTCATTTAAAACAATGTGGAATAGTTTCACAGCTCACACCACCTGGAACACCACAGCGTAATGGTGTGTCTGAACATCGTAACCACACTTTATTGGATATAGTGCGATCTATGATGTCTCTTACTTGTTTACCACTATCGTTTTGGGGTTCTGCACTAGAGACAGGTGCATTCACTTTAAACAGGGCACCGTTAAAGTCCGTTGAGACAACACCGTATGAACTGTGGTTTGGCAACAAACCTAAGCTGTCATTTCTTAAAATTTGGGGATGCGATGCTTATGTCAAAAGGCTTCACCCCGATAAGCTCAAACCCAAATCGGAGAAAGATGTCTTCATAGGATACCCTAAGGAAAAAATTGGGTACACCTTCTACCACAAGTCCAAAGGCAAGATTTTTGTTCCTAAGAATGGAACCTTTCTAGAGAAGGAGTTTCTCTCGAAAGAAGTGAGTGGGAGGAAAGTAGAACTTGATGAGGTAATTGTACCAGCTCTCAATTTGGAAAGTAGCTCATTCGAGAAATCTGTTCCCGTGATGCCTACACCAACTAGAGAGGAAGTTAATGATAAAGATCATGAAACTACAGATCAAATTGCTACAGAACCTCGTAGGTTCGGCAGAGCATGATCCGCACCAGAGTGGTACGGTAATCCTATTCTAGAAGTCATACTTGACCATGACAAAACCTATGAACTATGAAGAAGCTATGATGAGCCCAGATTCCAATAAATGGCTTGAGGCCATGAAATCTAAGATAGGATCCATGTATGAGAACAAGAGTGTGGACTTTGGTGGATCTGCCCGATGATCGATGACCCATAGAGAATAAATGGATCTTGAAGAAGAAGACTAGCGCTGATGGTAATGTTACTGTCTATAAAGCTCGACTTGTTGCAAAGGGTTTTCGACAAGTTCAAGGAGTTGACTACGATGAGACTTTCTCACCCGTAGCGATGTTTAAGTCTGTCTGAATCATGTTAGCAATTGCCGCATTTTATGATTATGAAATCTGGCAAATGGATGTCAAAACTGCATTCCTTAATGGATTTATTAAAGAAGAGTTGTATATGATGCAACCAGAAGGTTTTGTCAATCCTAAAGGTGCTAACAAAGTGTGCAAGCTCCAGCAATCCATTTATGGATTGGTGCAAGCATCTCGGAGTTGGAATATACGCTTTGATGAGGTTATCAAAGCATACGATTTTATACAAACTTTTGGAGAAGCTTGTATTTACAAGAAAGTGAGTGGGAGCTCTATAGCATTTCTAATATTATATGTGGATGACATATTGTTGATTGGAAATGTCTAGAATTTCTAAATAGCATAAAAGGATACTTGAACAAGAGTTTTTCAATGAAAGACCACGGTTAAGCTGCTACATGTTGGGCATCAAGATCTATAGAGATAGATCAAGACGCTTGATAGGACTTTCACAAAGCACGTACCTTAATAAAGTTTTGAAGAAGTTCAAAATGGATCAGTCAAAGAAAGTGTTCTTGCCTGTGTTACAAGGTGTGAAGTTGAGTCAGACTCAATGCCCGACCACTACAGAAGATAGAGAGAAAATGAAAGACATTCCCTATGCTTCAGCCATAGGTTCTATCATGTATGCTATGCTGTGCACCAGGCCTGATGTGTGCCTTGCTACAAGTTTAGCAGGGAGGTACCAAAGTAATCCAGGAGTGGATCACTGGACAGTGGTCAAGAACATCCTGAAGTACCTAAATAGGACTAGGGATATGTTTATCATTTATGGAGGTGACAAAGAGCTTGTGGTAAATGGTTACGTCGACGCTAGCTTTGACACTGATCCGGATGCCTCTAAGTCACAATTTGGATACGTATTTTTATTGAATGGTGGAGCTGTCAGTTGGTGCAGTTCCAAGCAGAGCATCGTGGCGAGATCTACGTGTGAAGCGGAGTACATAACTGCTTCGAAAGAAGCAAATGAAGGAGTCTCGATGAAGGAGTTCATATCCGATCTAGGTGTAATACCTAGTGCATCGAGTCCAATGAATTTTTTTGTGACAATACTGGAGCAATTGCCTTGGCGAAGGAATCCAGATTTCACAAAAAGACCAAACACATCAAGAGATGCTTCAAGTCCATCCGAGATTTGGTCAAGGAGGGAGACATAGAAATTTGCAAAATACATACGGATCTGAATGTTGCAGACCCGTTGACTAAGCCTCTAACATGAGAAAAACATGATCATCACCAAGACTCCATGGGTGTTAGATTCATTACAATGTAATCTAGATTATTGACTCTAGTGCAAGTGGGAGACTGAAGGAAATATGCCCTAGAGGCAATAATAAAGTTGTTATTTTATATTTCCTTATTCATAATAAATGTTTATTATTCATGATAGAATTGTATTAACCGAAAAGTTGATACATGTGTGAATACATAGAAAATACAATGTATCCCTAGTATGCCTCTACTAGACTAACTCGTTGATCAAAGATGGTTAAGTTTCCTAGCCATGGACATGAGTTGTCATTTGATAACGGCATCACATCATTAGTGGAATGATGTTATGGACAAGACCCATCCGTTAGCGTAGCACAATGATCGTTCAGTTTTATTGCTACTGGTTTCTTCGTGTCAAATATATATTTCTCCGACTATGAGATTATGCAACTCCTGGACACCGGAGGAATGCCTTGTGTGCTATCAAACGTCACAACGTAACTGGGTGATTATAAAGATGCTCTACAGGTATCTCCGAAGGTGTTTGTTGGGTTGGCATAGATCGAGATTAGGATTTGTCACTTTGAGTATCGGAGAGGTATCTCTGGGCCCTCTCGGTAATGCACATCATGTGAAGCCTTGCAAGCAATGTGACTAATGAGTTGGTCATGGGATGATGCACTACAGAACGAGTAAAGAGACTTGCCGGTAACGAGACTGAACTAGGTATGAAGATACCGACGATCCAATCTCGGGTAAGTAACATACGAATGACAAAGGTAATAACTATATTGACATTGCGGTTCGACCGATAAATATCTTCATAGAATATGTGGGAACCAATATGAGCATCCAGGTTCCGCTATTGGTTACTGCCGAAGAGGTGTCTCGGTCATGTCTACATAGTTCTCGAACCCGTAGGGTCCGCACACTTCACGTTTGATGATGATTGTTATTATATGAGTTATGTGTTTTGGTGATCGAAGGTTGTTCGGGGTCCTGGATGAGATCACGGACATGATGAGGAGTCTCGAAATGGTTGAGAGGTAAAGATTGATACATTGGAAGGTTCAATTCGGACACCAGAATGGTTTCGGGAAGTTTTAGATGTTTTTCGGAGTACCGGGAGGTTACTAGAACCCCCCGGGGAAGTAATGGGCCAACATGGGCCATAGGGGAGAGATAGGGGAGCCCACAAGGGGTGGTGCACCCCCCCCCCATGGGCTATCCGAATTGGACAAAGGGAAGGGGCGCGGCCCCCCTCTCCTTTCCCCCTCTACCTCTCCTTCCCTCTTTACCTTCATGAGAAGGAAAAAAGGGGGGCGAATCCTACTAGGAGTGGAGTCCTAGTAGGACTCCCCCCCCCCCTTGGTGGCCGGCCTCCTCCTCTCCTCCTTTATATACGGGGGCGGGGGGCACCCTAAAGGCACAACAATTATCTTAGCCGTGTGCGGTGCCCCTCTCCACCGTTTAATCCTTTGATAGTATCATCGTAGTGCTTAGGCGAAGACCTGTGCGGATCACATCACCAACACCATCATCACGCCATCGTGCTGACAGAACTCATCAACTCCATCGACACTCTACTGGATCAATTGTTTGAGGGACGTCATCGAGCTGAACGTGTGCAGAACTCAGAGGTGTCGTACGTTCGGTACTTGATAGGTTGATTTGAGAAGACGTATGACTACATCAACCACATTAAGTTAACGCTTTCGCTTTCAGTCTACGAGGGTACGTGGACACACTCTCCCGCTCTCGTTGTTATGCATCTCCTAGATAGATCTTGCGTGAGCATAGGAATTTTTTTGAAATTGCATGCTACGTTTCCCAACAATGGTTGGGTGATGTCCCCCCTCTGGTACTTTCTTCGCACAATATTTTTATTTATTCCAAAATGACTCTCCATGAAGTTTCACGGATTTTGGAGTTGTGTAGTATAGGTCTCTAATATTTGCTCCTTTTCCAGTCCAGAATTCCAGCTGCCGGCTTTCTCCCTCTTCATGTAAACCTTATAAAATAAGAGAGAAAAGACATAAGTATTGTGATATAATGTGTAATAACAACCCATAATGCAGCAAATATTAGTATAAAAGCATGATGCAAAATGGACGTATCAACTGCCCCAAGCTTAGACCTCGCTTGTCCTCAAGCAAAAGCCGATGTCGAAAAATATGTCCACATGTTTAGAGATAGAGATGTCGATAAAATAAAATATGGACATAAGGGCATCATGATCATCTTTAGAATAGCAACATATATTGTCATATAATTTCTTATGCTAAATTAACAATTCATTCACAAGGTAAAGTATGAATCAGAAACTTCATTGAAAACTAACAAACTTTGATCTCAGTCATTGAAGCAATTGCAATTTGTCATAACATCGGAAAGAGTCAATATAAGAGCTTTTCAGCAAGTCCACATACTCAACTATCATTTAGTCTTTCACAATTGCTAACACTCACGCGATACTTATGGATACAAAGTTTCAATCGGATATAGAGAAAGATAGGGGATTATAGTTTCGCATCCCAACCTTTTACCTCAAGGGTAATGTCAACAATAATAATTTATGAAAACCTACATCCGAGTGGATATATATATATATATATCCGGATCTCTCCAACACATAGTGCTTGCCAAAGGAAAAAGTGTAAAAAGGAAAGGTGATGATCACCATGACTCTTGTATAAGGGTACAAGATAAAAGTAAAAGATAGGCCCTTTGCAGAGGGAAGCAGAGGTTGTCATGCGCTTTTATGGTTGGATGCATAAAATCTTAATGCAAAAGAACATCACTTTATATTGCCGCTTGTGATAAGGACCTTTATTATGCAGTCCGTCGCTTTTATTTCTTCCAAATCACAAGTTCGTATAAAGCTTATTTTCTTCACACAAATAGATCATACATATTTAGAGAGCAATTTTTATTGCTTGCACCGATGACAACTTACTTGAAGGATCTTACTCAATCCATAGGTAGGTATAGTGGACTCTCATGGCAAAACTGGGTTTAGGGATGTTTGGAAGCACAAATAGTATTGCTACTTGGTGCAAAGAATTTGGCTATCATGAGAGGGAAAGGCAAGCTCAACATGTTGGATGATCCATGACAATATAATTGCTATTCATATATAAGAAAACATAACCCATTATTAGTTGTCTTCTTTGTCCAACATCAACTTTTTAGCATGTCATATTTTAATGAGTGCTCACAATTACAAAACATGTCCAAGATAGTATATTTATGTAAAACCTCTCTCTCTCTCTTTATTACTTCCTATTAATTGCAACAATGGCCAAAACTATGTTCTACCGGGGAATAATCCCTCCGGGAGGGGAAAATCGTCGCCATCGTCATCACCATCGATCCTCTCACCAAGAGGGGGTCAATCTCCATCAACATCTTCACCAGCACCATCTCCTCTCAAACCCTAGTTCATCTCTTGTATCCGATCTTTG
The DNA here is from genome assembly GCF_002162155.2 of Triticum dicoccoides. Classification (NCBI taxonomy): domain Eukaryota; kingdom Viridiplantae; phylum Streptophyta; class Magnoliopsida; order Poales; family Poaceae; genus Triticum; species Triticum dicoccoides. The sequence goes on from NC_041381.1 coordinate 169,139,130, forward strand.
TCTCAACACCTCAGATTGGTACATGTGGGTTGCTAGTAGTGTTGATTACTCCTTGTAGTTGATGCTAGTTGGTTTATTCGGTGGATGATCATATGTATAGATCCTTTATGCATATTAATACCCCTCTGATAATGAACATGAATATGATTTGTGAGTAGTTACGTTTGTTCCTGAGGACATGGGAGAAGTCATGTTATAAGTAGTCATGTGAATTTGGTATTCGTTCGATATTTTGATGAGATGTATGTTGTCTTTCCTCTAGTGGTGTTATGTGAACGTCGACTACATGACACTTCACCATTATTTGGGCCTAGGGGAAGGCATTGGGAAGTAATAAGTAGATGATGGGTTGCTAGAGTGACAGAAGCTTAAACCCTAGTTTATGCGTTGCTTCGTAAGGGGCTGATTTGGATCCATATGTTTCATGCTATGCTTAGGTTTACCTTAATTCTTCTTTCATAGTTGCGGATGCTTGCGAGAGGGGTTAATCATAAGTGGGATGCTTGTCCAAGGAAGGGCAGTACCCAAGCACCGGTCCACCCACATATCAAATTATCAAAATAACGAACGTGAATCATATGAGCATGATGAAAACTAGCTTGACGATAATTCCCATGTGTCCTCGGGAGCTCTTTGCTTTAAATAAGAGTTTGTCCAGGCTTGTCCTTTGCTACAAAAAGGATTGGGCCACCTTGCTGCACTTTAGTTACTTTGTTACTTGTTACCCATTACGAATTACCTTATCACAAAACTATCTGTTACCGATAATTTCAGTGCTTGCAGAGAATACCTTACTGAAAACTGATTGTCATTTCCTGGTGCTCCTCGTTGGGTTCGACACTCTTACTTATCAAAAGGACTACGGCAGATCCACTATACTTGTGGGTCATCAGTGGGCCCCTCGAGGCTCCACTGACCCTAACTCCAACTCTATAAATTCCTATTTCCCGAGAAAAAGTTAGGATAGGAAGTTTCATCGTGTTTTACGATATGGAGCCACCAACACCTCTTCTTCATCAGGAGGCCAGATCTGGAGTCCGTTCAGGGTTTCGGAGAGGGAGATTCACGGCCATCGTCATCATCAACCATCCTCCATCACCAATTTCATGATGCTCACCATCGAGTGTGAGTAATCTCTTCATAGGCTTCATGGACGGTGATGGGTTGGATGAGATTCATCATGTAATCGAGTTAGTTTAGTTAGGGCTTGATCCCTAGTATCCACTATGTTCTGAGATTGATGTTGCTATGACTTTGCTATGCTTAATGCTTGTCACTAGGGCCCGAGTGCCATGATTTCAGATCTGAACCATTTATGTTTTCAACAATATATTTGTGTTCTTGATCGTACCATGCAAGTTATATGCACCGGCTATGTGTTATGATCCGCATACCCCAAGGTGAAAATTATTGGGATTCTTTCCGGTGATTACCGTGGTTTGGGCAGTTCATGTAATCATTATGTGAGCTTTGTTCCGGTTCTCTATTAAAAGAAGGCCTTAATATCCCTTAGTTTCCTTATGGACCCCGCTGACACGGGAGGGTAGGACAAAAGATGTCATGCAAGTCATGTTCCATAAGCATGTATGACTCTTTATGAAATACATGCCTACATTACATTGATGAATTGGAGCTAGTTCTATGTCGACCTAGGTTATGACTCTTATATGATGAATATTATCCAATGTTATCACATATGCAATGCCTATGAGCTTTTCACATATTGATCTTTGCTCAGTTACTAATGTTGCTGCTACTGTTACAATTGCTACAAAACTACTACTACTATCGTTACCATTATTTTTACTATTGCTGCTATCACTATCAAATTACCATACTACTATGCTACTAATCATGCTGTTGTAGATATTTAGTCTCCAGGTGTGGTTGAATTGACAACTTAACTGCTAATAGTTACAAGTATTCTTTGGCTCCCCTTGTGTCGAATCAATAAATTTGGGTTGAATATTCTACCCTCGAAAACTGTTGCGATCCCCTATACTTTATCAGAGATTTATCAGTAGCAGAATTTTGGCAAGGCTTGGTCAAGTGTGTATCGGAGAAACATGGCAGGAGTTGGGAGAGGCAATGGGCAAGGGTCAACGGGTGGCTGCCCCACGTAGCTCCCCCCACTTTATATAGGCTAGGGGCAAGGTAGGGTGTCCAAAACCCTTCTAGGGCCGGCCACAAGGGAGAAATCCCTTCAAACTTGGAGATAACATCTTATCTCTAGATTCAACCCTTTAAATTTAGAGATAAGGCCTTATCTCTAGATTTAAACGACATGTTCCTTGGGGATTGGTGGGGCTAGACGATGTGGGTTGTAGCCCCGCCCCTTGGTCCATGTGGGCGCTTTCCGGGTCATTGGGCCCCATGGTGGAACCTCCGGAACTTTCTAGAACCTTCTCGGTACTCTACCGAAAACTCCCGAACTTTCCGAAACCCTGAATATGACTTCCCATATAAATATTTACCTCTGGACCATTCCAGAGCTCCTTGTGATGTCCTAGATCCCATCTGGGACTCAGACTACTTTTGGACTTTCCACTATTAATATCTCAACATTACCCTAGCACTACAGAACATTAAGCGTGTGACCCTACGGGTTCGGAATCATGTAGATATGACTGAGACACCTCTCTGGTCAATAACCATTAGTTGGAAAAGGAAGCCCATAATATATTACACATAGATGTTTATCTGTTGAACCAAAATGTTGGGGATTCAGTTAATCATGTATACAATTCCCTTTGTTCGGCGATGTTATTTGCCCAAGATTTGATCATCGGTATCTCCATAGCTAGTTCAATCTCGTTACCAGTAATCTCTTTCCTTGTTCCGTAATACAAGATCCCATGACTAAACTCATTGGTCACATTCTTGCAAGTTTCTTGTGATGTTGTACTACCGAGACGGCCCAGAGATATCTCTCCGTCACACGAAGTGACAAATCCTGGTCTAGATCCATGCAATCCAACAAATACTTTCACAGATACCTATAGAGTATCTTTATGATCACCTAGTTACAAAGTGAAGTTTGATAACATAAAAATCATCACATTTCTAATTACTTACAACTAAAAGTTACAACTCAATACTAGAACAAAATATGACTATATATGAATGCCTTTGGCATTGTACTAGGATGTGCTATGATCTAGCATAACATGTATAAAAAATGATGAACGGTGGTTGAGCCACAAATACTATGTCAGCTATATGATCATGCAAAGCAATATGACAATGATGATGTCTGTCATAAAAAAACAGAATGGTGGAAGTTGCATGGCAATATATCTCGGAATGGCAATGGAGATGCCATAATAGGTAGGAATGGTGGCTGTTTTGAGGAAGATATAAGTGATAACCCACAAGTATAGGGGATTGCAATAGTTTTTGAGGGTAGAGTATTCAACCCAAATTTATTGATTCGACACAAGGGGAGCAAAAGAATATTTGCAAGTATTAGCAGCTGAGTTGTCAATTAAACCACACCTGGAGATTAATTATCTGCAGCAAGCGATCAGTAGCACAGTAATATGATAGTTTTGATAGTAGTAGAACAGCAACAGTAACGGTAACAGTGATAGCAATGATTTTGTAGCAAGTGTAATAGTAACAATACCAGTAGTAACTTAGCAGAAACAATATGTGGAAAATTCGTAGGCACTGGATCGGTGAATTCATTGGATGATATTCATCATATAACAGTCATAACCTAGGGCGATATGGCACTATCTCTAGTTCATTAATATAATGTAGGCATGTATTCCGTAAATAGTCATACGTGCTTATGGAAAGAACTTGCATGACATATTTTGTCCTACCCTCCCATGGCAGAGGGATCCAAAAGGAAACTAAGGATATTAAGGCCTCCTTTTAATAGAGAACCGGAACAAAGCATTAGCACATAGTGAATACATGAACTCCTCAAACTATGGTCATCATCGGAAAGAATCCCGAATATTGTCACCCCAGGGTTTACGGATCATAACACATAATAGGTGACTATAACTTGCAAGATCGGATCTAGAACATAGATATGGTGATAACATAAACAGTTCAGATTTGAAATCATGGAACCCGGTCCCAAAGTGACAAGCATTAAGCATGGCAAAGTCATAGCAATATCAATTTCAGAACATAATGGATACTAGGGATCAAGCCGTAATAAAACTAACTCGATTACATGATGAATCTCATCCAACTCCTCACCGACCAGCGAACCTACAAAGGAATTACTCACTCCCGGTGGGGAACATCATGGAATTGGCGATGGAGAAGGGTTGGTGATGACGAAGATCGAAGATCCCCCTCTCCGGAGCCCCAAAAGGACTCTAGATCTAGCCTCCCGATGAAGAACGGGAGGTGGCGGTGGCTCCGTTTCGTGAAACGCAATAATTATTTCTCCCTGATTTTTTTCTCTAAAAATAGGATTTTATAGCGTTGGAGATAGGGTCAATGGGGCCACCAAGTGGGCACAACCCACGTGGGCGCGCCTGGAGGGGGCATGCCCTGGTGGGTTGTGCTCACCCAAGGGCCCCCTCCGATGGTTCTTGGCTCCAGTATTTTTATTTTATTGTATAAAAATTCTCCAAAAAGTTTCATTCCATATCAAGAACTTTTATTTCTGCACAAAAACAACACCATGGTAGTTTTGCTGAAAACAACGTTAGTTTGGGTTAGTTTCATTCAAATCATGCAAATTAGAGTTCAAAACAAGAGGAAAGGTGTTAGGAAAAGTAGACACGATGGAGACGTATCAACTCCCCCAAGATTAAACCTTTGCTTGTCCTCAAGCAGTTCAGTTGATAAACTGAAAGTGAAAAAGAAAAACTTTTACGAACTCTTTTGCTCTTACATAAATAAGCTTAAATTGCACCCAGGCTTTCAGCAAAGATCATGACTAAACGTGTCAACAATAACTCTTAAAAATTATATTAACTCATGTCAATGGCATAATCAACTAGCGAGCAATAATAAGATATCTCAAATGGCAACACTTTGCCAAAAAAAACTATGATATAATATGACAACAGTGGTATCTCGCTAGCCCTTTCCGAGACTGCAAAACATAAATGCAGAGCACCTCCAAAGTTCAAGAAGCGACTAAACATTGTAATTCATGGTAGAAAAGATCCAATCATGATGCACCCAACATTATCTCTGCAGAATGCATGAGGATGAAAATAGTGCTGTCAGATCTAGTGCTTATTTGGGAAGGCGATGACTCAACATAAAAGTAAATAGATAGTCCCTTTGCAGAGGGAAGAAGTGATTTGCAGCGATGCCAGAGCTCAAAATTTTAAAACAGAGATAAATGAAATTTTGAGAAATGCATCCTTCCTGTTTATCGCGACCATTAGTTACCGATATCTTCCATGCTAAACACATTAGTGGCGGTTCCCAAGCAATAAAAGTAAAGGTTTACTCCCCCTCCACCAACAAACACACTCCACGGCTAGCCGAATATTATTTGCAGTTTTTTAATGGACTGGGAATCCCTATTACCGCCCTCTCGTGCAAGGACGAGTGAATAAACACTCATCATGAGAATAACCCGCTTAGCATGGAAGATATCGACTACCTTCTGTCACTCTATGAACAATCCAGGCATACAAAAACGGATGTTTATTTGAAGTTTTTAGAGGTGGCACATGCAAATTTACTTAGAACGGCAGGGTAATACCGCATATAGGTAGATGTATGGTGGACTCATCTGGAATAACTTGGGTTTTAGGATTTTGATGCAGAAGCAGTATTCCCGCTTAGTACAGGCGAAGGCTAGCAAATAGGTTGAGAAGCGGCCAGCTAGAGAGCAAAAACGGTCATGAACATGCATTATGCATAAGTAACATTGGATACTAGCAATAGTAGGATATGAACACCATGAACATAAATATCATAGAGGCTATGTTGGTTTTGATTCAAGTACATGCATGAACATGTGCCAAGTCAAGCCACTTGAAACATTCAGTGGAGGATACCATATCATCATACTACATCACAATCATTTTAACGCAATGTTGACATCCAATATAAATCATTATCCACTCCTAGCTACTTAAGCATGGCATGAGAAACTATAATCTCTAATGGTCATTGCAAATATGTTTAATCATAATAGGCTGAATCATGGATACTGGGTTAAACAAATTTACAAAAACAAACCAAGTTGAGTTCATACCCGTGTCTCTCTGCCACAGCCAATTCATCAAATATCATCATTATTGCCTTTCACTTACATGACTGAATGATATAAAAATAACAATAATAATAATAATAATAATAATAATAATAATAATAATAATAATAATAATAATAATAGTGCAAGAGTGCCATGGACTAAGCTGGAATTTGCAAACATTTTATTCAGAAGGAGAAGACAATGTAATACGGGCTCTTTGTTAGATCAATATCAATGCATATGAGAGCCACTCAACATTTTCTTCGTGGTCTTCTCCTTGGTATGACTCAATAAAAAGAAAAGAATTTCTAAGAAACACAATGAAATATTTTTGGACTTTTTTGTTTTCCTAGAAGAAAGCAAAATTAAAGAAAGAAAAACAAAAACGAGAAAAACTATTTACACGGGAGAGCTCCCAACAAGCAAAAGAAGAACAAGAAAATCTTTTTGGGTTTTCTTTTTAATACTACAGCTAACTGAACTAGAAATAAAAACCGAAAAGAAGTAAGAAATATTTTGGGGTTTTCACAAAGTTTTTCAAACACACAAGAAGAAAGCGAGAAAGTGAATCTACCATGGATAATATAATGAAAAAGTGTGGACACCGACAATTGGAATGAAAAGTGTGAACATGAATAGAATGTCGGTGGAAACACGTACTCCCCCAAGCTTAGGCTTTTGGCCTCGCTTGGTAATCACCGTCTACAGCCTGCATAATAATAGGAGTGATAGCTCATGGAGGCTCTTGGTGCAGCTTCCTCAGCCCACCGAGCAACCACAACCTCGGCATAGTGTGTGCGGGCCTTGCTCTCAAGAACATAATACCTTCCTTTGTTATGATAATCAAAGAGAGCAGGCGTGGGCAAAAAGGTATGGACAATAGAAGCTTTATAGAACAGCAGGGTATAAATATAATCATTGATTTCACCCTTAAGAAACTTATGGTGCTTCATGGCCTCAAAGTCTAAGTACTGAGTGGGAAGGATAGGGTCATCAGGCTAGGTTGATACACCCAGCTCCCTTGCTAATCGCATATCCCGGTACCCTGCCGGAGGCATTCATATAGAGTCATATTTTTTCTAGTATCGAGTTGTAATTCTTTAGTTGTAAGTAAATAAAAGTGTGATGATCATCATCCCACGTAAGGAAAGGATGATGGAAGCTATGATTCCTCAGAAGTTGGGAAGAGTCTCCGGACTTTACAAAAAATAAAAGAGGCCAAAGAATCCCAAATAAAAAAATAAAAGAGGCCAAAGAAGCCCAAACAAAAAAATGAGAGAAAAGAGAGAAGGGACAATGTTACTATCCTTTTTCCACACTTGAGCCACAAAGTAGCACCATGATTTTCCTGATAGAGAGTCTCCTATTTTTTCACTTTCATATACTAGTGGGAATTTTTCATTATAGAACTTGGCTTGTATATTCCACTGATGGGCTTCCTCAAATTGCCCTAGGTCTTCGTGAGAAAGCAAGCTAGATGCAACCCACTTAGTTTCTTTTTGAGCTTTCATACACTTATAGCTCTAGTGCATCTGTTGCATGACAATCCCAACTCACTTGCATCAATATCAATTGATGGGCATCTCCATAGCCCATTAATTTGCCTAGTTGATATGAGACTTTCTCCTTATTTTTGTCTTCTCCACAACCACCATATTCTGTTCCACCCATAGAGCTATATCCACGGCTCATGCTCAAGTATTGCATGAAAGTAGAAAAAGGTTGAGAACACAGTAAGTATGAAACAATTGCTTGGCTTTTCATCAGGGTTATGCATGATGAAATACTTTGTGTGATGAAGATGGAGCATAGTCGGACTATATGATTTTGTAGGGATAACTTTCTTTGGCAATCTTATTTTGAGAAGACATGATTGCTTTATTAGTATGCTTGAAGTATTATTGTTTTCATGTCAATATTAAACTTTTGTTTTGAATCTTATGGATCTGAACATTCATGCCACAATAAAGAAGATTACGTTGATAAATATGTTAGGTAGCATTCCACATCAAAAATTCTATTTTTATCATTTACCTACTCGAGGACGAGCAGGAATTAAGCTTGGGATGCTTGACACATCTCCAACGTATCTATAATTTTTTATTGTTCCATGCTACTATATTATTTGTTTTCGATGTTTTATATGCATTAATATGCCATTTTATATTATTTTTGGGACTAGCCTATTAACCTAGAGCCTAGTACCAGTTTCTATTTTTTTTCCTTGTTTTGAGTTTTACAGAAAAGGAATATCAACGGAGTCCAAACGGAATAAAACTTCTGTGGTGATTTTTCTTGGACCGGAAGACAACTAGAGAACTTGGAGAGAGGGGGCCAGAAGGTTCCCGAGGAGGCCACAAGCCTGCTAGGCGCGCCCCAGGGGGGCGCCCTGAGGACTTGTGGGCCCCTCGGGAGTCCTCCAACCCTACTCTATGCACTGTAAATTCCCAAACTATCAGAGGCATTCACCAAAAATACTTTTCCGCCACCACAAGCCTCTGTTCCCATGAGATCCCATCTTGGGACCTTTTCTGGCACCCTGTCAGAGGGGATTTCAATCATGGAGGGCCTCTACATCAACCTTGATGCCCTTCCAATGAAGCGTGAGTAGTTTACCACAAACCTACGGGTCCATAGCTAGTAGCTAGATGGCTTCTTCTCTTTGTTTGATCTTCAATACAATGTTCTCCTTGATGTTCTTGGAGTTCTATCCGATGTAATATTCTTTTGCAGTGTGTTTGTCGAGATCCGATAAATTGTGGATTTTTGATAAGATTATCTATGAGTATTATTTTAGTCTTCTCTGAACTCTTTTATGCATGATTAAGATATCTTTGTATTTCTCATCGAACTATCGGTTTGGTTTGGCCAACTCGATTGGTTTTCTTGCAATGGGAGAGGTGCTTAGTTTTGGGTTCAATCTTGTGGTGTCCTCACCCAGTGACAGAAGGGGTAGCGAGGCACGTATTGTATTATTGCCATCAAGGATAAAAAGATGGGGTTTATATCATATTGCTTGAGTTTATCCCTCTATATCATGTCATCTTACTTACGGCGTTACTCCGTTCTTACGAACTTAATACTCTAGTTGCATGCTGGGTAGCGGTCGATGTGTGGAGTAATAGTAGTAGATGCAGAATCGTTTCGGTCTACTTGACACGGACGTGATGCCTATATTCTAGATCATTGCCTTAGATATCATCATAATTATGCTCTTTTCCATCAATTGCTCAACAGTAATTTGTTTACCCACCGTATGTTTTCTTTCAAGAGAGAAGCCTCTAGTGAAACCTATGGCCCCCGGGTCTATTTTCCATAGTATGTTTTCAGATCTATAAACCAAAAAAACCAAAAATACCTTGCTGCACTTTATTATATTTACTTTAGTTTGCCTTTTTATTTATCTTTTATACCTATCTCTATCAGACCTCACCCTTGTTCAAGACCGTGACAACCCCTTTTTTGCGTTGAGTGAAAGCGTTTGTTAGTTTGTGCAGGTGCATAGATTCGAGACTTGCTTGTGCCTCCTACTGGATTGATACCTTGGTTCTTAACTGAGGGAAATACTTATCGCTACTTTGCCGCATCACCCTTTCCTCTTCAAGGAAAAAATCAACGCAAGCTCAAGAAGTAGCATTTATTCTACTAATATGCCCCTTCTATGATACCGATGCATATTTAGCATAGTTCTGATGTAAGTCTTGCGAGTACTTTGGATGAGTACTCACCGTTGCTTTGCACCCCTTTTCTTCAACTGGTTGCTGCTATCGGATAGTACTGCCCCGGATGCATGTTCCTTCGGCGACAATTGCTACGTGGAGTTCAACATCGAGGAGTAGTTCGAAGGTCCCAGGCAGGAGGCCTGCACCTTTTTGATCTAGAATCGTTGCTTGTTTTCACCTTGTTAAGGCACCCTTATAATTGTCTGTACTCAGACCTAACCCTTGTCATAATTTTGGGTCTTGCAACCCTGGTTTGTAATATTTTGTTTCTTTGTTTAAATTTGAGTCGTAGAGTTGTGATGTGATATTATACCGTGAGTCACTCATCTGATCATGCATGTTGTGTGGATGTTTAGTGCACAATTAATTCCGGAGGCATCACACTTATAAAGCTGGTGTACCAAATATGCCAACGCCACCACTATTTAGAAAATAGTGTTGGTGCTTGATTGGAAATGGTGCGCCACCAACTAAAGTTGTGGCTAGCCATTTATCTAATAGCGAACCAACCTCCTTCTATGCATATTCTATCACATTCCTTGATAGACATTATATAAAATGATATGTCAATTGCGGCATGAACATAATCCAGCATTGTTACTCCTAGTTTTTTGACTTTCTAACATATTTTAATCTTATTTTCACATGTCTTGAACTCTTCATGTTATCCTTTCAACTGTTCAGTTGACCATTGCTATTTGATTTTCATAGTTCATGAGGATAACCAGTATTGGTTACTCAATCAATGGCAAGTCCATTAAGAGTTCACAAAGCCATTTTGATTCAATGTAGTTGTATCCAATGTTGTGAGATATGCTTCCATTGTTGACCTTGTTAAGATGGTCTGCTTGCAAGGTTTCCATGAAACAACAACACACTACAAAAAAATACACTTCCGTGATGATACGTGTTTGCCACAGTAGGTCGCGTTTTTTGTCATGCATGTACATCCATAACAATTTTATGACAGAATCAAGATAGTCACACCTGTGCTGTCGTAGAAGTGTTCCATGACATTACCAAAATTATCATCACGGAAGTGTCCACTTCCATGACGATAAATCATGCGTCACAGAAGTGCTTTCGACAAGGGTGACCGACACGTCGCATCCAACGTAACGGAACGCCATTAAGCTATCGGGTCGGGTTTTGAATCCGATAACCCGTTAACAGCCCCGACCAATGGGGATTTTCCACGTGTAAAATCATCATTGGCTGGAGGAAACACGTGTCGGCTCATCGTTGGGACAGATGTCATCCACTCATTGGACGGAAGGCGCCTACGATATGTCAACACGTGGCACGGCCCAACAGAGGCCCATTCCTGTGAAAAGGCCGGCCCAGTAAAAATTAGCAGGCCAGCCCATATAAGGCGTACTTGTGTCAGGTCCATTTAAGCCCACGGCCCATAAGAGATGTGCCAATTCGGCCCGTCAACGGCCCGTTAAAGATTTGACACCATTGCAGCCCATGATCAGTTCGAGCCCGTTAACAACCCGCTATATATTTGGGCTCAATATCGGCCCGGTGAGATTTCGGCCTATTAACGGCCCATTTAATGGATGGGCCAATTTTCAGGATGTACATCTTTCGGCCTTTTAGCGACCCATTTAAATGTTGGGCTAATTTCCGGCCCGGTGAGCCTTTCAGCCTGTTGACGGCCCATAAATCTGAATTGGCCATTTGTTGTCGGACCTGAGTTTCGGCCTTTTAGCGGCCCATTTAAGTGTTGGGCCAATTTCTGGTTGGGTGTTACTTTCAGCCTGTTGACGGCCCATAAATCAGTTGGGCCATTTGTAGTTGGACCTGAGTTTTGGCCTTTTAGCAACCCATTTAAGTGTTGGGCCAATTCCCGGCCCTATGTGCCTTTCGGCCTGTTAACAGGCCATAAATGAGTTGAGCCATTTGCAGTCGGACCTTAGTTTTGGCCTCTTAACGGCCCATGCCCTTCATGGTCCAATACCAGCCCGGTTTCCTTTCGACCTGCTAAAGGCCCACAACACAGTTGGGCCATTTACAATACGACCTGACTTTCGGCCTCTTAGCGGCCCATGGCCTTCATGGTCCAGTACAAGCCCACTGTCTCTTTCGGCCTGCTAAAGGCCTACAGTATAGTTGGGCCATATGTAGCCCAAACTTAGTAACGGCCTATTAACGGCCCGTGAAATAAATTGGGGCCACATGTTGCCCTCTTCGATGTCGACCTGTTAACGACCCGGGAGGTAAGAGGCCGACCATTAACTTTCGGCCTAGTAACGGCCCATTAACTTAATGGGCCCACTAAAGTTCGTACATGTCTTTAGGCCAAATTAGATAATTTGAGCCCATTACGACGAGCAATTATGCACAGGACCAAAACCGATCAAGCAAAGGTACGGCATACAGGGAATAACGTTGCACATCCAGCATATATTACAGGAAATTACATCCACTTGGCAATCAAAGATTGTCGCCAGTGCAAATAAATGAGCAGAACCTAACCATCTACAACGTTACAATCTGCAACCTCAGCACAGATGACGCCCATAAGCATGTGGGCAAGTTCTTTCTGCTTTGCTACACTGTCTCTGAAAACATTGATCAGTTCTTGTGTCGCACGACTCTGCACCTCAGATTCATCCACCATTACCATCGTTGCTTCAGCCGTTAATTGGTTCACAAACATACATTTATTCCGTTGCATTCGGGACAGAGGATACTGAACAGATTCAGATGGCGATTTTGGCAGGCTTGTATTATTGATAGTGGAGAGTGTCTCGACCACTGCATCATAACATAAATTTGGACGGGAGCCAAACAGATTAATCATGAGTTATTGCCATATTACCTGGCCTAGATTTATTGGAAAGAAACAATGGGGTTGCCTTGCTATTTTCAGAGTTTGTCTTCTTATCTTCAGCAGCCTGCACAAAATTAACACACTAGCATTGCTATCATTGGCCAAGTCAGATAATAGGAAAGCAACATTGACACAACAAACGTTTGGGCAACTAGCCTACACCAAATTAACACAATATGGCACAGCTATCATCAGCCAGGTAAGGTAGCACGAAAACAACATTGACACAATGAATGAATGGGCAACCAGAGAAGCACTACAATTCAGTAATGTGCATGATATGAGATAGTACATTCACGCAGCTCAGTATGCAAAACTACCAGGGAGTTTTCCTTACAAAAATCAACATTGGCGCCTTTAACATTTTGCTACAACTAATTTTAGATCAGATAAAGGTTAGATTCACTCCGATTAACAAAATACACATTGATGTAAAAATATAGTGATATACAACAGGTACTTACATCAACATTGGAGCATAGAGAATTCCTGCAAGATATTTTCCTCGAATACGATCCCAATGGAGGAAGTCTTCTATCGTTTAACCTTATTTTCTAAAAGAGAGATGGGTAGGAAACATGTAGAAAATATGATCAGGATGTTATAAAATTTCATGATGCGAGGATACCCACATGCTTCTTAGAATGGAGTTGACATTCTTTTGCTGGACTGGAGCGGACTAGTTCTTTGGCCATCTGCTTATTATCAGTGGGAGTTGGATTTCTTTGTGCTGGAGCAGTATCTATGAAAAATGGAGTTGGTTTATTATCTCCTGGCATTTGGATCTTTTGCAAAGACCTAGTTTGTAACCCTTCAGATTCTAACATAGCCGTCTTCCCCTTGCATGCCTTATATAGAAGAATGGTGATTCAGTTATAAAACATGCTATAGCAGAGATGGAATAGGTACTGAAGAATGGAAAGGCATGACATATTGACATGTATTCCCTCCATCCGGAAATAAATGGACGGGTCTAGGCGTATTTCAGTTCTAGATACATCCAGTTTTATCCATTTCTGCGACATTTAATCCGGACGGAGGGAGTATGATGTAAGAGCAAGGGATACGACTGGGCAACACAGTAAAAAACACTGAAAAACCCACTGCAGAACCAAAGTATTCAAACCCACTGATATGAGATAGTACACTCATGCAGCTCAGGATGCAAAACTACCAGGCAGTTTTCCTTACAAAAATCAACATTGTGGCCTTTAATCATACATTTTGCTACAACTAAATTTAGATCAGATAAAGGTTGGATTCACGCCGATTAACAAAATACATGCTGATGTAAAAATATAGTGATATACAACAGGTACTTACATCTACATTGGAGCACAGAGAATTCCTACAAAATCTTTCCTCATAAACAATACCATTGCAGAAATTCTTCTATCTGTTAAGCTTATTTTCTAAAAGAGAGATTGGTAAGAAACATGTAGAAAATATGATCAGCATGCTATAAAATTTCATGATGCAAGGATACGCACACGCTTCTTAGAATTGAGTTGACATATTTTTGCTGGACTAGAGCGGACTAATTCTTTGGCCACCGGAATCTGCTTATTATCAGTAGGAGTTGGGTTTCTCTGGGCTGGAGCTGTATCTATTAAAACTGGAGTTGGTTTATTATCTCCTGGCGTTTGGATCTTTTGCAAAGGCCTTGTTTGTAACCCTTCAGATTCTAACATAGTCATCTTCCCCTTGCATGCCTTGTATAGAAGAATGGTGCTTTAATTATAAAACATGAAACAGTAGAGAGATGGAATAGGTACTAAAGAATAGAAAGGCATGACATATTGACATGTATTCCCTCCATCCGGAAAAAATGGATGGGTCTAGGCGTATTTCAGTTCTAGATATATCCTTTTTTATCCATTTCGGCAACATGTAATCCGGACGGAGGGAGTATGGTGTAAGAGCTAGGGATACGACAGGACAACACAGCAAAAAAACACTAGTTGAATGTAAAACTATATGCTAGCGAATACGTACAGAAATAACTACGACAACATACGCGTGTATGATTGGGAAAATAAGATGTCATTGCAACTGAGCACTAGAACATCACTTCAATGTAAAAAAACATGGTATGGCAGACAGATGAAGTACATACTGATGAATAACAATGCATAAGATATTCAGAAGCATGATGTCCAAATTAAGCAGATGGCATTGCGATAGAGTAGAATAACAGTACTTGAATTTGAAAACATGTTATCGTGAATGGAATAGGTACTGAAAAACAGGAAGGCATGACATATTTACGTGCATGATCAGCATGCTAAGCACATGGCATTGCAACAGAGTAGATACACTCCAGGACATTATATGCATGTTGTGCCCATATCACAGGCCAAGTTAGAGCAAGGACATTGTGGGGTGAAGAGGATTCATCATCTTTCTGCAAGTCTTCTGAAGAACTGCCTTTACATGTTCCATCATATTGGGCATCATTGACATCAAGTTTATTGGCCTTTACATTGCTTTGTGAGGTTCTTGTGGATATATCAGTGTGTGCAATTATATCTGACATGCATGGAAGACAACTAGTAGTTAGATTTATGTAAATGAGTGCGTGTAGGAGACGACATAAATAGTAGGACTGGGGTTAACTAGCAGCAACAGGTCTCATAAACTAAAGGGAGAACACATATGAAAGCTACAGAATATATATCGTTTGTACTCGAGATTAACTAGATGGCACAAAAAAGTATTAAATAACAACATAGGTAATACTAGAAGTGGTATAATACTATAATCACCAGCCTGTGGGATAGCATTGGCTGATGGATGATAACTATGGAACAGCGTAACCTAAAGAACAAGTATCTTAGCTGAACTATGGAACAGCGTGAACTCCTGAACAAGACCCGCAAGAGATCAACATGAATATACAGTGAAATGTGATGATCTATTTTTCGTGCCTAGATGAATAACAAAGCCATAATGTTGCACACAAGTAAGATGAGGGTACAACCTATCTGGCTGCCATCCATAGGAGTGAGCATCATGCGCTGACTTGTCGATGTCCCTGCAGTTGTTGTGGTTGTCCATGTCGGGCACGTGCATTCGATGCAGGGAACTGTTGAGTGGGGACTGTAGCTCCCTTCTGGTGTATGATTCCCTTGTTGGAGCAGCTGCGGTGAGTCGGAAGACGGTGTGTCCGAAGATGCAGATAACGCATAATGTTAAGAACGACATATCTCTTTGATCTGAAGAAATACACTAAGAGATCAACAGCAAGGTATGAGAGTGGTCACACGTCTGTTGACTGAAGACTAAATTGGGGTCACATGATTTTATTTTATTTTGGTACTGTCCGATCTACGCCGGATGGCTTGATGGCCGTCTTGTGCCTCTCGGCTGACACTATTCGGAATCTTCCCTGAAGAGCCATCGACCAACGGTAGAGCATCCTGCCACCGCCGTCTGTGGCCCCGGCCAAAACCCTGCTCCCCGCCCCACCGCACTGCCGTGGTTGCGCCGCCCCCGGGCCAATCCACAAAGACTCCCCGTCATCCAGATCCAGCGGCGGCAGTACCTTCAACCCACGCAACTCTAAAAGATAGCCATCTAAGCGTTGCTTCCGCGGCGAACTTGCGGCCCCGCACCCTTATGTTAGACACCAGCCAACCGGCAGCCTAGGAGCTCCGCCGCCTCGAGGGGTGCTGCTTCCCATTGGGAATTGATTGGCCCAGAATAAAAATTCAGACAACTGACGCCTAAATAAAGTGATTTGAGATGAGGGTGTGACCTATCTGGTGGCATGGTGAAGTAGGCAGGTCCAGCTGCCGAGTTGGTGAGGCCGGTGTGGTTGTGGTGGCGACCGGCGGCAGGGAAAGAGTGATGTCGCGACGGTCGACGGCTACGCAGAAGCAGCACCAGGACTCTGGACCGATCCGAAGTTGGAGCCGCTCCGGCACCGTGAACAACGGCGGGGGTGAGTCGGCTCCGGTACGGTTCAGGTGGCCGTTGTTGAGGCAGCACCAGCAGCACGGAGTAAGAGGCACACGGCCCAGTGCACGATGGCAATTGGACTACGTCTCCGGCATTAGGGAGGAGGGCGGCTGTGAAATTGGTGCGGCGGGGGGCGCCATGGAGGTGGGGCTGAGGTTTCGCGGCTCGGGAGGAGGGAGCTTCCCGGGGAGAAGGTGATTTGGCGCCCACAAGGTATGAATGGGGGCGGGGGGGAATTGGGAGGGGAGTGGAACCATGTCTTGCGGACGCATTTGTCTGAAATGTGAGGGGGAGTTACAGTTCTACCCTTGCATATAGGCTTCTCGGCTTTGGTCTGTGTACTGAGGCTCGGGGATAGTAGAGTAACTTTGCTTCTCCCCAAATAGTGGGCGGGAGCGATTTCGAGCGAGGAGGGCATGTTTTGAACTATAGTGGGCGCGAGCGATTTTGGGCGAGGAGAGCGTTTTTGAAATAGTGGGCGCAAGCTATTTCGGGCGAGGAGAGCGTGTTTTGCCGACCATGGTTTATGAATTATTCGGCACATGTCATTTTGGCCGAGGAGAAGGCGCGCTTGGATGAAGTTACGAACCTACCCTCGATGTACAATGGGCCAATTGATGCATGTCCCACATAGGACGGTAATTTCGCGTCTCCCATTTATTTGCTCGGGCAAATTCCACCGAGAAGAGAGGATGTTTAATGGTTCGTTCAAATTTTGGGAGAACGAGCATCCACGTCTACCTTACCAAGTCGATTCGAATCAAATTTTGAAATATTAGCTTGCCACTTATTTTTTAGATGGAGAGATGATGCTCGGGAGTAATGTGTTTTTACATGCTCGTTGCTAGCGATTATGAGAAATAGTTGACCCACTCAAGAACGTGAATCAAACCCAAAATGAAATATCTCGATTCAATGAACTAGCTCGTTCAGTAGGTCAAAATAGTGAACTAAATCCAAAATTGAACACCTCAATCGAGTAGCATGTTGTACAGTATTATAGTACTCCATGAACATGTTGAAAGTCAAATTAATGAACTTGTTTGATATACGCATATATCCGTTCATGTGTGGATTGCAGACAACATGTTCTCCAATTTAAATATTTGAATGCAAGTTTATATCGAAACCTGGTTTATATCAGTCTTTGATGCATAAAACGCGACCTCCCCCTCTCCCGGACTCCTGTTCTCTCTCTCTCTCTCTCTCTCTCTCTCTCACTCTCACCGACAATCTTCAATTCTGTTGCACGCATCCGACACAAAAACCTTGTTGGTCCCTCTCCCTTTCTCTCCATCTCTCTCTCTCTCTCTGTGTGTGGGGGGGGGGGTCTTTCTAGTTCGCATTCATATATACACCATCTATAGGTCTCTCTCGCACACTATGTATGATACTCTAGCTAGTCCAAGCTAGATATCTTGGGTGCATGCATCGTACGCACACAAATTCCTTGGCTCTTTGCCCGTAACTCTCTCACGCACCACTATGTCGTCTCGGAGCTCTTCCCCCCCTCTCTCAAACTCTCCATCCACCTGGGTCACACATACACATGCATATCTCACTCGCACTCGATAGGCCCATCTAAAACTCTATTCTCTCCCTCGTTCTCTCTCCATCTCACACGCACACACACACACACAATCTCATGCCGAGCTAGCCAAGTATGATGGTCTCTCACTCAATTGTAGGCACACGCAGTCCCCCCTATATGTATATGACTAGCTAATCTTAGTCTCCATCACAAACATGTGCATGGTCTATCTCGATTTCTCTCGGGGCATCCTTCTATCGTGCACGCACTCCCTCGATCTCCCACCCATATAGTCCCCTCACGATCTCGAGGGGATCTCTCTATCACAAACACACCCTCTCTCCCTCCCCATGCATCCATGCCATCCATGTGTCCCTCTCGACCTCTTTTCCTTGTTGGCCAGACCTCTATTGGACATGTGCTACAGGGGTGTCTCTCTCCGTTGCAAACAATCACACACTAGCTATCTTCGTGTATGTCCTCGCCTCGCTTTTCCATCTCGGAGATGCATGCGTGATATGTTCGCATAAGAAACGAAAAAACACACACTCTCTCTAATTTATCATTTGTTGTCACTTTCTCTTTCACACACATACTCTTTTTGCACACTTACTCATTCTCCTTCACACGCACTTGATTTGTCTCGACTGAGGCACTCTCCTCCGTCCATAGCATATAGATTTATTGAAAAGTCAAACATCACAAAGTTTGACCATGTACGTGGAGAAAAACAATTACATCTAGTACGGCAAACGTATACCATTAGATTCACCATGAGATGTAGTTTTGTATGATGTATCTTTGGTATTGTAGATATAAATAAAATTTGCGTAAACCTGACCAAAGTTTCCAAAGTTTGACTTCTAAAAAATTTACATGCACAGCATTATCGAGCGGATGGAATATCTCTTTCCCCCTCTCGGCTATCTGACGCACCACTCAGCCTTATCGGGGCTCCACGATCTCTCTCAAACATTATTGGTCAGTTTGGTTCGTGACCTGACCCTCATGCCTTGATGGCCGGTACTGCCTGGTGTGGACGTGAGATGAAAAATATTTCTGCCTGGCCAGGCTTGTGTGGTGCTGAAGCGTTTGGTTCATGCCTGGGCCAAGCAAAGCATCAACGTCCCATCAATCAATCCATGCATCAATTATTTAATGCTAATATCCATCCATGTTGCTATTAGCCTCATGGACGCACGACCAGGCACGGTCAGGCGTTCGAAATAGGTCGCTCGGGCCAGGCTACTTGCAGTGTCTAGAGTTCAGCCAGGCTAATTAAAGTGCAAGGGAACCCAGCCCAGGCGGGCTTTCTTTTTCACAGGGTAGCAACCAAACAAGCGTGCATGAAATCCAGCCACAACCCCAGGCCACGCAAAAGACGCTCACGACGCAAGCCAAAGTAGCCTTATATCTCCCTGGTTCACACATACACATGTCTCGCTCGCGCTATACATATAGACCCATCCAACACTCTTCGCCCTTGTTCTCTCTCCATGTGACATGCACCCCCCTAAGTACCATAATCCCTCACTCCATCATAGGCTCTGTTTGGATCCATGGGTTAGAGTTAGTTTGGGTTAGTTTGGAGTCAACTAACCCAAAAAGATCCAAACAGGAGGGTTAGTTTAGGTTAGATGCATCTAACCCATCCAAAAAAACTAACCCATCCAAGAGGTGCTTATTTGGGTTAGTTCTTCTCGGGACCACTAATAAACACATTTTTCTCTCGCTCTCCCCACAGCAGATCCCTCCCCACTTCCTCGAAGCTTCTCGTCCTCTCCCTCCCTCCCTCTCGCACCGCCCGTGAAGGTGCCTTGCCGTATCTGCGCTCCATCTAACCCTGTCATCCAAACACCTCTTTACTTAGAGTTAGTTCATGGTTAATTCAGGGTATGAATCTAACTCTAACCTCTAACTGAGTTAGAGTATCCAAACAGGGCCATAGGCGCAAGCACTCCCCCCCCCTCCTAAGTATGATTATCTCTTACTAGCCATCAGGAACACACGTATTGTCTCCTTCCATCCATACGTCTATCTCGATATCTCTCGGGGCATCTTCTATCGCGCACACACCTTGTCACTCGATCTCCCACCCATGTAGTCCCATCACTATCTCCAGGGGATCTCTCTATGACAAACATACACTCTCTCCTCCCCATGTCTGCATTTTCTCCCTACGTCTCTCTCGACCTCTCTCCCTTGTTTGTCAGACCCCTCTTGGCCACGTGCTAGGGGTCTTCCTCTCTCGGTTCCAAACAACCACACACTATCTCCTCACCTTGCCTCCGTTGTCGAAGATGCATGTGTGATATGTTTGCATAAGACACGCATGCTTTTTCTCTACTTTTATTGTGTGTTGTCCATGTCTCTTTCACACACGCACACACACTTTTTTCACTCTCTCTCTCTCTCTCTCTCTCTCTCTCTCTCTCTCTCTCTCTCTTTCTCTCTCTCTTTAGGGACTCTGTCACGTCCATAAGCATATGGATGTTTTGAAAAGTCAAACCTCTGAAAAGTTTGACCAGGTATATCTGGAGAAAAACATTTACATCTGGAACAATCATTAGATTCATCACAACATGTACTTACTTCATGCTATCATTTATCTTTGGTATTGTAGATATAAGTAATTTCTTTATAAACTTGGTCAAAGTTTCAAAAGTTTGACTTTAAAAAAATGTTGTAACTACATTATCGAACGGAGGGAGTAGCTCTTTCTCTCTCTCTCTCTGCTACCTCTCACGGGCCTCCCCTCTCACTCGAACTCTCTATACCGACGGATTATACGCTCACTGTGTCAGCGTATAGCTCCGTATATTGTTTAGTTGACCGTTCAACCAATCCAAATGCTGCGTTGTCAGCTCGTGTTATGTATCTTGGTGTGCTGGCCCATGTGGCAGTGGGTGAAAATAAGTAAACTAGAGGCCCATCTGACACGCGGTGAAGTAAACAAAGTTGAAACCACTCGGGGTAGCACCCCGCACGCTAGTAAATTGAGGGCGCATTGAGGACAAACTTTTTGCGCGCGAAGGACGCACTCGCGCACAATTCACCACTGCGCAGCGGCATGCACAGAAGGACACACTCGTGCACACCCAGCACACAACACACACCAGCGCACGTGTACACCGGTGTCACCGCCGGTTGAGATGGACGGTGAGGGAGCCAACAAGCGGAGGCGGCTTGAGCCAAAACCGCATCCGGCGAACCTGGACTTCATCAGCAGCCTCCCCGACGACATGCTCCTCGTCATCATCGGCCTCCTCCCCACCAAATCTGTCGTGCGGACCGCCCTGCTCTCCCGGCGGTGGTGCCCCCTCTGGCACTGCATCCCCCTCAACCTCACTGTCGACAGCTGCCTCTGCGACGGGGATTGCAAACACATGGCCGTAGTCTCCAAGATCCTTTCATCGCACCCTGGGCCAGCCAGACACCTTGACATCCGCATGTTCAGTACCAACTGCAAGGTCCAACCCAAGTTTGACGAGTGGTTCTTATCCCCCGCCCTAGATCATCTCGAGGCTCTCAGCTTTGAAGCTGGACGATGTCGCTCTCTGCCGCCATCCGCGCTCCGCCTCACGCCAACGCTGCGCCGCGCCAGCTTCAGCTCCTGCTATCTTCCCTAGATTAATGTCTCGCCTGCCCTTCTTCTCCCTCAACTCAAGCAGCTCGACCTCTTCGACGTTGTCATCTCGAAGAAGGCTATGGAGCACCTGCTCCGCAGCTGTACTGTGCTCAAGTACCTTCATCTTGAGTATATCCACGGGTTCATTAGCCTCCACATCGCCTCAACGGATCTCCGATGAATTTATGTGTCTTGCTGGCTCCGCAACAAGACATCAATTGGTAAGAGATCATTCCAGTTGTTCCACATTATGGTCATTGAGAATGCGCCTTTCCTTGAGAGATTGCTTGTATCAGATCTAGAAGGTCCAACAAAAATCAAGGTCATTGACGCGCCGAAATGGACAGCGTTGGTGTACTCGTCTGCCAAATTCTCCAAATTTATTGGATCCGTAATCGTTCAGGTACAGCACTCATCTTCTTCTCCATCTTCTTGAAATTCACATTTTTAAATTTCTTCTTGATGTATTTACGATCGTCTTCCAGAAAATGATTCCCACAAGCTTGACCTAGTCCATGCGCACAGTGAAGATCTTAGCACTAAAATCTATCGGCCCCAATCTGGATCAAGTTGTTGGATTCCTTACATGCTTTCCGTGCATGGAGAAGCTACTCATCAAGGTGAAACTTCTTTCCTATAAGTAAATGGTAATCACAACATAGCTCAATTTTTTCGTAATTTTCCCAAATTACGATGACAAGTGTAGTGTTCAAAACTGCATCTACGCACTGCACCAAAAGAAATGTTTTTAGTATTTTTTTCTCACGTGATCACCTGCATCATTTTTATGATGTACTACTACTATAGTAGCCTAGGCTAGTCATAGTGGAAAGTAACTTAGACTACTCCAGTAACTCTATGGTTACCCTAAGAGCAAGTACTACCTCCGTCCTGGTTTACTCTTCCAATTTTGTAGTATCAAAATTTGACCATAGATTTAACTAACAAAATGTTAATGCATGTCACTAAGAACTATACCGTTGGATTCGTATTTGAACATGATTTCAAATGGTGTAATTTTAGTGACATGCATTGGCATTTTCTTAGGTAAATCTATGGTCAAAATTTTTAACTAAATACGAGGTAGTATTCCCTCCGTCCCAAAATTCTTGTCTTACATTTGTTTAGATACGGATGTATCTAACACTAAAATGTAACTAGATACATCCGTATTTTGACAAATTTAAGACAAGAATTTTGGGACGGAGGGAGTACAAAAGTGGGCTATGTAGGCCAAAACATGTGCCAAATTCACTTGTGATGCATTTGGCATCGTTGCCCCTCCATTGCTCACCTGGTGCCCCAATTTGGATCACCTACTTTGCTCCGGTGCCAAATTAACTCACGCAATGAAAAAACACTGCGTGGGAGAGAGAGTGGACTAAGGAAATAAAAAAACACTTGTTTGGGAGAGTGAGAGGCTGGTGTAGTTGGTTTGATTGATTTGTTTATACATGTGGGTCTGTGTGCATAGCGGTGCCAACTCTCTCACATCGTGAGAGCGGTGCCAAAATATTTTGATTTGACATCGATGCGTATTATGTGGCATACTTTTGCAAAATATGGCATCGGCCACATAGTTGAAGGCAAAAAATGACCAAGCTCTTCACGTGGTCCTAGTTAAATGAGAGGAAACAGAAAGAGAGAGAGAGAGAGTGAAAAAATATCACTAGCCAGCTAACCCTATTGTATGAGCGAATGATAATGGTACCTATTGATGACACGGCAATCTTATTCAGCCAGCTGCTCTAATATGTTCTCTTCTTTTGCAGATAAAAAAAGACCCGAAAGTGAAAAATGTGTTGCACTATAACAATCTCATCGAATGCCTTGATCTCCATCTTACAGAAATTGATTTGATCGACTACCAAGGCAGCACATCTAAGATTAAACTGGCCAGGTTCTTTGTTCTGGAGGCAAGTGTGCTCAAGGTAATATGGTTTGGCGTTCTCTAGCGCAACAATGAATGGTGTGCTGATCACCGCAAGCGTCTAAGCCTAAATGACAAAGTCTCCGCAGAAGCTGAAATTTTTTTTGAAACATCAAGTGTCCAGAGACTCGAAAACTTATTTGCCCATTAGTAACTTGTCAGGGCGGTGGATTTTAGTTTGTATGATAATGCTGCATCCACCTAAAGTAACGAAAGTTCTTACGTAAACTTCCTAGTAATTCCCTCTTCCTAGGTGCAGCATTACTCCTAACATTTGTAATATCAGTTTGAAACTTGTAATATTGTCGTGTCCTATTCCTGCGCTTTCAAAATCCTGCAAATCAAATAGGTCCTTAGTTGGTGATGATGTTGTGCCTCCCATCTTTCACCAATAGCCGTCAGATCTAGATCTGACGCATACAAACCAAGCTTCTCCTTTTTTGCAAAAATATGCCCATACTTGTTCCCTGTTTACAAACAACTCCTTGTCTCTCACAATCAGCCTTATCTCCTCCCCACCACATCTAGAAGGCGGTGGAAAAATCTGGCGCGATGGCCACTGCCGGAGCCGTCCACCCCCAATCTTGGTGTTCTGTGCAATGCACGGGCATCTACGCACGGGAAATTATGTCGAACAGGGCTAGTTGTAAGCAGGCTAGCTCTACAGCCATGACGATAGTGACTACAGACGGTGAGGCTGACTATGGTATGCCGAACACGGCGCCTATACTCAGGTGTCATCTCCGGCGCAGGGTCTTTTCACTTCACTGTGAGGAGCAGCACGTAATAATTTGACCAACGGGTAGTACAGTGCTAGTACTAGTAGCACCACCGTCTGGATTTAGGAGTACTACCACGTCCATCTGGATTTTAGTATTTGACTAGCAATATCTAGTAGTAATGCATGTCACAAAAAATGTACTACTCCCTCTGTAAATAAATACATGGTGTTTTATTCCTATCGGCGAGAGAACTTAATGTTTTTTTGCTAACTACTAATAGGATTACATGCAATGAACTAAACACTGCATGTCATGTTTGGTAGTCTCAAGTCATTGAAAGCATGCACGGCCCACATCTCTCATTGCTTGATATGTCACGAAATAAGAAACAAGGAGGGAGTTAATGCACCATGCCTAAGTGTTTTGGGATTATTTGGTTTTCGTAATGTGACTTACACAACATTTTTGTTTACATGCATTAAAATTTTATTAGTTAAATCAAAGGTCAAAACTTGGCGCAAAATGCAAAGGGGACCAATAAACCAGTAAACATCAAACTTCTCTCGTTTGGCCCCAACTAGAGGTCCGGTGAGATGACTATACTGCACCGGCACGGAGGGGGACGCAGATTCATTAACTTACGGCAACTGCCTTTGGGTGAATGACACGTGGGCCCAGGGGGGGCCGGCCCACCTATGATACAGCCAAAGGCAGGTGCGGTAGAGGGCCGAGGAGTAGTATGAAATCCTACGCACCTGTGCACGCTAACCAAGGGCAACAGTGATCACTCGAATCGCAAGATCAGTTGACCCATGGAGGCGATGAGCGCGAGCATCAGCCGGCTGCGCCAAATGCTCCATGACGCCAGCCTGCGGCCCGGCAACGAGGAACGTCTCCAGGTAGTATTGTTTGAGGCCGCCAGGGAGAGGGGCCGCTTGGATGATAGCTTCGTCTCCTTGTTCGACGAGGTCCTTGTCGGTTTCCTCGACAAGTTCACCATCGTCAAGAAGCTCGCGGACGACTTTGACGTAAGCCTCCAGCCGACGCGCCCAGGCTCTGCGATGCCCGCCACCCTCAACGGCCACTATGGTGACAACCTCTTCGACGCACTGGTGGCCCTGCGACTGCCCGTCGTCACGCCGGAGAATGTCCACCTCGAGGTCGCGCTCGCCGTGCAGCGCCTGCCGCAGCAAGACACCATCGACATAATCACCCACGTCTATGTGCAAATCGTCCACAAGGACTGCTACATGCAAGAGGAGAACGATAGGACGCTGGCCTTCTTGGACCACAGGGCAACCTTGGACGGCACTGTTTAGAAGCACGTTGAGCTTGCCGCCAACGCCACTGCTCCTCACGCGTCGGTTGGTGACCCGGCACACTAGGGCATGAGGATGTCGTTGATGGATCCGTATGTATTTTTATCTTTCCGTCAAATCCATGTAGTAGTATATGATACTACAGTAATTATCTTACCTTTCGCATCAACTTCATAATTTTCGTACGTACTCCATGCATGAACGGCGCAAGAACCAAACTTTTCATTACTCTAGGCAAAATCGTTATTTTCTATCTATCGATCGCGCCATGGAGCAGAACCAAATTTTACAAGTTACGAGTTCAAAAGGAAAAGTCTTCCATGTCCGTGTCGCACCCCCACACGGTTGGTTCGGCATGCCGCTCAAGATGGAATGCGTGCGGTGTTGCATTTTCACTTACAAGTGGGACCGCAGTTGAGCAAACCGACTATCGGCAAACCTCCAACCCGCCCACCGCATGATGGCTAAGAAAATAGGAGGGAGAAGAGATGGGTTGTAGCACGGACTCCAAGAAAATTGGTGTCGGATGGGACTTGTGTTGGTGGCATGTGCCGTACTGCTAGACGTGAATGCTAGTTATGGCCCATACCAGCCCACTATATCGAGCCTATATCGAGGTACGTAGAACAAATTTCCTGCACTCCGTGCTCAGCCTCCTCTATCTCTCTTCTTAGCCAGCCAGCGGACGCGCTGAGACCATCGTATGTTTGCTCACATGCGTCCCCACATGTCAGTGAAAACGCAAGAGGACCCACTAAACCTGCACATCTTTCACCTCGACATGCTGGTGATGAAAAACAAATCCAAGAAAGATCTTCGGTGGCCGCTTTTGGAGTTACTCAAGAGTAGTAAGATTCTATTTACAATTTAACCCAAGATGCACATCTCGTGGCTTCAACTACCACTCTATTTTCTTTCATGACACGACCTGGATGCTGGATGTCCCACGTGTCAGCAAAAGGAGGAAGAACCCGACCAAATCATCAGTTGTGCTCTCGGATTAGACTAGTTGTGCTAACTTAAAATTTTATTGTGTGCTCCCTCTGTCCCAAAATACTTGACTTCCATTTGTCCAAAAATGGATGTACCTATATACTAAAACATGTCTAGATACATATATATTTTGACAAATAGAAGGCATGTATTGTGCAACGGATGGAGTAGAATGGATGCAAGTTTTTTTATTGGGAAGAAGAGTACATCCATATATTGATATAGCGCAATTTAGTAGATGTTCTATCACTTTTAGCTTGCATAGAGGCTATAGATGAGATTAGTGCACTTGTTGATACTCCTACTTGGTATGCGTGTTGCTGCTTATACGCGGAGAAAAATGGACCGGAGGGAGTACTAGAATAGAGGCTAGACATGAGACTAGATGCGAGGAAGCAATGTCTACTTCTTTACACTCGAAGAAGAAAGAAGCACACAAGATCGAGCCTCCGCAGATCAACAATGAATGCATCGAGAAGGCACTAATCCAACTTACAGGAGTAGTAAAATGTATTCTTGTGGTTCTTGTTTTCTTTGGTCTTGCTTTTCTAGTCAAAAATATCGTTGGAGTTCGTGCAAAATGGAGGTCCATTTGGGGTCGTGCGTTGCAGTTGGCCTTACAAGTGGGACCGCAGTTAAGGAAACCAACTATCGGCAAACCCCCACCTCGCCCGCCGCGCGATGGCTGAGTTAGAGAAACGATGAGGTTGAAGAGATTTCTCTAGCATGGACTCTAAGAAATATGGTGTCAGATGGAAGTCGTGCTGGTGGCGTGTGCCGTACTCCTGGACGTGATTGTTGGTCTGGCCCATGCCACCCTACTACTCCTACTACTTACTATATAGTATTAGTAGTACTAGTATCGAGGATTCAAGGTGCTGGTTACATAGTAGAGTACAATATGGCTACAGTAAAAACACCCGCACAACGCGTGAAGCATGTGAAGCTAGTACAAATAGTGTACTACTATTGTTGATTGGCCTCATCCGATAACATGTTGCAATGCACGTACAATTATGTATTCAGAAAAAAAATTGCCTCGTCGCACCACTCACTCACAGAAGCGACTCGAAAGCCATTCATAAATTTAGTAAGT
The DNA here is from genome assembly GCF_002162155.2 of Triticum dicoccoides. Classification (NCBI taxonomy): domain Eukaryota; kingdom Viridiplantae; phylum Streptophyta; class Magnoliopsida; order Poales; family Poaceae; genus Triticum; species Triticum dicoccoides. Next base: position 169,167,057 of record NC_041381.1, read on the forward strand.
TTATCACAGGCATATCATTTTATTACATACAACAGGTCATCAACCCACATCGACAACGAATACTAAAGTTTTCACCAGAAAACAAATAACAAGCAATGAAATGAACTTCAAATCAACCATTCCTCGGTGTTGGAAACGCTTGCTTTGAACCACAAGTGATTCTCTGGGATGGCCCATCCATTGTCGATCTGGAGACCAACGCAGGACTGATCATCCAGGCTGAAGCGGCATACTATATCAGTACCAGGGTAGGGAACCACCCAAATGTGCGAGGTATAGACACAGTTGCTTCTCATAAATGGTAGTAACATTGTGTTAACAGCAGTTGGATCGCCTTTCACCATCATTGGATAGTTTTGTCCAAGGAAGAGCGAGTTTTCTCCAAGACTATCAATTCTGTACCAGGGAGAAGGAGTTGGCGCTAGCACACTAGTATCCATCCCGAATACCATGAAATGGGTGTTGGAATAGGTCCGGAGAGTGCGACCATGGGAGACTACACCTACTTCCTTAGCAGTAACATCATCAGTGGGCTGTATACACACGAGAAGAGGTGATCCATCGGAATTAGTTGCCAGGCGCCAAATAGTATATGGGCGTTGCTCGTCCTCATGCTCGTGATCATCACCATCGTCATCTCCCCTTGGTTATAAAAATCTTCAAGTATAGGTGGTGGAATGTTCGCAGGACCTTGGAAACACAAGAAGAAGGTTAATTAGTAAAGGGAAACTTGCTAACCCGCATGCATGTGGATGAAACAATTATAATTATGGTGGAAGACAAACGTACCAAAACAACGACTCCATGCAAAAACAGTGCCACGAGTGGTGGTAGCAAACACAAGGCCCTCATATTCAATTGCATCACAGTACTCATCCATGTACAGAAACTAATTTTTGAGCAATATCCATCGAGTCAAACCAGCAAGGACGGCAACAAGCTTGTCGAAGATAGCAACAACTTCATAGTTGTTGTAATTCCAAGAGCGGTTGGGAACTCGAGAAATTGCTATCTTCCGTAGAAGACAGTCACCATGATTGTATTTGAACGTGTGTACAATACTAGTGTGCTCAACCTCTGGGCAGTCTGCTAAGATTTTTGGAAGTGGAACCGGGTCACGAGTGTACACATTCACAAGTTCCCACTCGCAGTTGGACCTAATGTAAACAACCCAATCTCCATTTGCGCCTGCCCAAGCCTTGCCCTCAAGCGATGGCATCTTAACATCATATGTATCATTATCAAGCGGCATCAACTTGCATAGGGCGAGGCCTCCGTCGTAACGGTGCCAGTCATCAGGGTCACGGCAAAGAAGATAGGGGAGATCAAACCGCTCCTTGACTCTTGGGTTCCTTGTAATGATGTTATTAGTTGAGTCAAGAATGGGCTTGAAAGAACCTGCCATGCTAGCCGAGGTGATGACGTCGCACTAATCAATGAGTTCTTCCACCACGTCATCTTTCAGATCAGGGCAAGAATAACAGGGTCATTTCCGTCCTGTTCCCTCCATGGATAAGATGATCGAACAATGGCAGAAGAAAGGGTGAAGGGATGAAGGAAAATGGAGGAGGGAGAGGAAGAGCGTGCGACAGCAGTTCCAAATCGAGAGGGAAAGGAAAAGAGTTGGTGGGCGGTTGCCAGTTTGCCACGGTTCATGAAGGGGCGCCCCGGGCTACATGTCGGTTCAGAGATACTCCTACTACTCGCCGTCGTCTCACTGATATGTTGGAACGGGACCACATGTCAATGAAACATGGTGTGTAATTTCTCGTGCAAAATGCGATCTGGCCGCGTTGGCCCGAGGTGCCGCATTAGTTATCGACCTTTATTTTTTTAATGGCGTGTCGTTCAGTTTTGAAGCACGACTAACTGGTATTGTACACAGAGAAAATATAAACTACCCTACCACTACTCCACCTCCAGTACTAGTAGTATAAAAAAGATATATAGGCTGGAGCTTCAACGCTTTCTTGCCAAGGGCTACCCACTTGCTTCTCACACTACCAGCCTCTCTCCAAATCTAAAAAAGACGGCCCCTCTCTCCCTCCTCACCGGTGGTCACAGATCCGCCGGGGAAGAAAAGGACATGCAGCGTTGACGCACTCGTCAGCGGCGAGCGAGGTCATGCATTGACGACAAGGCCGTCCTCTCAGACCTAGCGCCTGTGTTGGATGGCCTCCGTCCCCAAGCTCGTTGCCGTAGTGTGTGCAGAGGACGATGACCATGAGCGAATCCACTTCCCACCGACCCTCAGCTATGCTACCTCTTTTCGAACCATACCCTTATTATATTGCCCCATCTGGCACGTCGTTGCATGTGGATCTTTTTCCACTCCACCATCTTCCCAATTTCTATCCATTGCTCTGCTCGCCACGCATACGAAAACCATAATTTGCACTATTAAAGGAAACCCTACTTCTTGCAGACTAATCCATGTCTGGGTTGAATAAGGAAAGGAAGGGAGACTGTATTGTCCAAGAGAGTAGGCGTCGAACCCGCATCTAGGTTGAAAAGGGGAAAATCAGTAGCTAAGGAACGAGCCTCATGTCTCTTGGTTGAAGAAGGGTAGAAAGGCATGACAAGGCAATCGAGAATGACGAGGTCGATCGGTTTGTTGTCCTCACATAGGAAAAAGGTGGCTAAAGAGAACAAAAATGGGACATAATCCACATATGCTGCCTGGATATTTGTTGCTCTGGCCAACCATACCTCCCTCACCACTCTGCGTCCATGGAGGTACATCGTACTGGTGCGCCCACTGTCCGAATGGGCCTCCCATGCTCTTATTGCCCCTTTTTTTGCTATTAGTATAATGCCAACAGTCAAGTCAAGCAATGTTACTGCTAAAGTGAAGCCACATTTAACTAAGGCCACTCTTAGTCTAATGCCACGGATAAATTTAAGCAATGCCATTTAATGTCACTGGATTATTTCAGGGTTAGCTGTTGATTGTGGACATATTGTTACACTTACATTTTGTCTAATGCCACTAGTATACCAATGCTGAAACTTGTTACCTTTACATTTTGTATTGTTAATTCTTATAGAAACCTTCCAGTGCTAGAGTTTATTGAAATCTGTTCAGTAAAACCATTGTACTATACCCTGTAATAAACTAACTACTCTACTGTTGCACTAGCCACTGGATTAGTGTATATTTGTAGTATTCGAATGGTGTAGAGTTCACTCAAATTATCCCGGTAAAGCTAGTCACACCTTTGTTAAAATTAATGTTCATTATGTTATCGGAGGAGGTCTGTATGTTTGTCTCTAATGTCTGTCGACTACATACCTGACATCATGATGTAATGTTAAGTCATTTCCTTTTGTACAGTGTCACTGAATTGTCAAGGCGGCGATGGCATTTTATTTTAGTAGAACTACACAAAATTTGCTTAAAAGAAGAGGAAAGGTCAGGAATGGCTCAGTTTTTCAAAAAAAACTATGTATGCCTTCCTGACATCAGCCGTTGTTGCTTTATTTATTCCTTCAAACAGGTTGTTAGAAACAGTCTTGCTACCTTTTCCCATTAAGAAATTGGAATGCTTATATTTGTGAGTCTATGCTTCAACTAGTGCCACTTTTATAGTAATCACACTTTCAATATCTATGCAAACAGGGATGCTCGATTTTAGTGGAGCTGCACAAAAAGTCCAACTAGTTCAACATTAGGAGCATGTTTTTTCCAAACCTTTATATCCAATTGGTGGCACTATGAGCTGTTCATTACGAAGGTACATGGTTTGCTACTATCTTGCTACTCTTTTTGTACTGTCATTAGATAGTAATACTAGTGGTTTGCTAGCTGCTTGATATGTTACTAGCTGCTTGATATTTGTGCAGACAGAGATGTCTGTGCGTTGCTATTTGGCAAACAAACAAAGTGTCCGCAATTTTGGTTGAACTGCACAAGAGAATAGTATAGTCACTGCATGCAGTGCCATTTGAAAATAGACACAAAGATTGGATAGTCACTTCATGGACTGCAGAAAAGTAGTATTGTACTATTTACTGGCCAACACTTGGTGCTTCATTGCTTTGGTATGATTATACAATGGGCATCATTTTTCCTAAGTTAAAGTTTGTATTCCGAAAATAGTCTCGCAGTGTGATCGAGAGAAGACAAAATCATATTGCAGTGGGTGTTCCTCCATCATGTGTGGTTCATTCTCATGGTTCCAGCTGTTGGTGAAACCACTTACGTTTGTAAGAGGAATTGTAGACTTCACAAACAAATTTGTCTTTCAGTCTCTACTGAATGTTGGCCAATAGAAGCATCCATGTTAGTAGGAAGAACAGATGTTTTTTCTAGATCTTTGCTTTGGAGCTACATATTTGTATATGATCTGTGAATCATTGAGATGCATTAACATGTTGATCTTATGTATGGGAATCGTACTAGTTAGTTTTAGTTGCGACGCAAGATCCGAAGTGGCTGATCTTTGCTTTTGGAGCTACATATTGGTATATGATCTGTGAATCATTGAGATGCATTAACAGTTACTTATTTCAGTTCGCTCAGTGTTTACAAGTTACTGATCGATCACTAGCTAGCCTACAAATGCGCTCTTGGCAGTTTTATTTGCGACGCAAGATGCGAAGTGGCAGTTTTTTGAATAAAAATGCCTACCTCTGAAGAAACTAACAAGCTACACTATCAATCCTACACGGATAAAAATGCCTACCTCTGAAGAAACTGACAAGCTACACTATCGATCCTACATGGATAAATAGCGGATCATGCACGTACTACCTCCTTTCCGATTTGCAGGGCTCAATTCAAGAAACGGCCTACTCGATCCTACACGAATAAATAGCGGATCACGCACGTACTAGTACCTCCTTTCGGTTTGCAGGGCTTAATTAAAACCTCTCACCAACCAAGGTACTCCCTCCGTCTGGGTTTATTAGTCCCGTGAGCAAAGTTGCAAGACCAAGGCATGGCAATAATTAACGGCATGCAGAAGTTTAAGCCTAATTAATTCCAGCGATTTAAGTGGCTGCATGCGTGCCCTCAGCTGCGACTCGTTGCATGCTGCTTCACATACTGCCTGCGAGCGATTCTGAGTGCCTGCATGCAGCCGATCGTAATTAAGGCAGCTAACTGATACGCAAAAAGATACGCTTTAATTGTTGCGGGGTTTTAAATCCGTGGAATCATTATTGACAAGGAGGGAGATGATTCGAGTGCACTTGTTTGACCGCCATGCCGCCGTGTGACCCAGACGGGACGGGACGGCACAGTCGTAATTTCAGTTTCCCTAGTTTTCCACGGCAAGCTGGTGCGCTAAGGCATTATGCATTGAATTCCGATGACCGTCGCGCTACCTTCCCCCTATAAGTACTGTATCCCGGCCTTCTCCAGTGCCACCGTGACCCAACTCGCCATATCCTCATAAGCCCCCACCGGCCCGACGTCACTCGCCACGTCCGCCATGCCCTCGCCCGTCCGCGATAGGCGACGCCGGAGGCGGTCACTGCCGGAACTAGTGTTCGGTTTTTCACCGGAAGGCAGACGGAGGGAGGAGGCATTCTATCTGTCTTTAGATGGCAATGCACAGATCGAGGAGTTGTTGGAGCGTGACCGCATGGCGGAGGAGCAGGAGTTGTTGGAGCGCGACCGCCTGACGGAGCAGCAGCGTATCGCCGATTTGCGCCGCCAGCGGGACATGGAGCAGCAGCGCACCGATGCTCTGAGTCGCGAGCAGAGCGCCCGCAACTGGGCCTACTACGTGGAGGCCGGCGCCCGGCAAATAGCCCTGGAGGCTGTCGGGCACCACGCGTTCGCGACGCTGATTTTTACTACCAGCTCGTCAAGTGGGTTTCCTGCTTGGAAGCCGAAGCTTCGGTGGACCACGCCGGCATTGAAAGGGCCAACGCGCGCGAGCAACGCGCCCTATCGCATCTCTGGCAAGTCTGAGGCGAGGCACAGGACGCCGGTGCCGGCATTTAGCATGTACCACAGATGGTGGCCGGCATCGTCTAGTTAGCTAAGAGTAAGTTAGTACTTGTCTAGTGGGAGTAGATAGTTAACTTGGCTATGATGGTTGTCAACATGGAAGTTCAGTACTCTATATGTCGATCAGACCTGTTACTTTGCTTTGAATGTTGAACTTTCCATTTGAATGTATGGAATGGGCTGTTATTTTTTAAATGGGTTGTATTTGTCCTCCACGGGTATAGAGGCTGACTTGTGGGCCTAGCAAGTTGACGCGTACACAATCAGGGGATGATTGTACATGGAGAGGATGACAGCAGGGACCCACCAAGGTCATGGCAGTATGCAAGCAAGTGCCTCCTTATTTCAAGCCAATAAAAAAATGGCTCCTCCTAGTGGATTGCACAACGAGCGACTGACACCAGGGACCCAGCAGCTCGCCCATTTATTTTTGTTTTGGGTTAATTTGATAAATGCCTCCGAGAAATGCCCCTGCAATTTCCAAACTTTGAAAAATGCCATTTCATGCCATTTCTAGTGGCATTTTTCAAAGTCTGGAGTGGCGTTTTTCAAAGTTTGCAAACTGCGGTGGCATTTTTCAAAGTTTGCAAAAATTGCAGTGGCATTTTTCAAAGTTTGGAAATTGCAGTGGCATTTTTAGGAATCACCATAATTGGAGTAGCATTTATCTAATTTGTTTTTGAGACGGAGGCAGGCTGTCAACTAGGCTGTGCGGGACACTCTGGCCTGTCTAGACAGCCTTTTCTTTTATGTTTACCACAGACCAGCCCAGTAGTTTTTTTTTTCTTTCTGAAAATGGCTAGCCCAGTTCTTTTGTGATTTGTCAAGTAAGTCGTTTTATCAGGCCTGTTGGGCTGCAAATCTTTCAAGATAAGGATAGCTTCATTCGGCTGGCCGAGAAAATGGCCTATCAGTAATGAGAAATGGGATGTACATTTTTAAAACACATCAAACCGGCAATTAGTTTCAAATATCTTTTTTCATCTTGAGATTTTAAATTGCATTGATTTTTATGCATGGACAAATTATTGGATTTTATATTGATATACATTTATTTTTAAAATCAGTCTGAATGTGACTCGAAATTTCGGGATTAAAAACAGTTCATACCGCACCGACATATGCAAAATTTTGTATAATTTTTTAACCGTGGCCACAATATGGGCTGTAATGCTAACAAAAAGAATATGGGCTCCAAAAAAACCCGTAAGAATTAGCAAATGGGTTGTAAACTATTTGAAATAATGGCAGATGGGTTGTATGCTGTTTTCCATAGATTTGAGGCTTTCCACAGATGGCATGTATACTGTTGGGTGTCCAATCAATGGTCGCCGTGCTTCTTAAATCTCTGCTCTTCCTGTTGTAGCTGCTCAAACAAGCGCCGGCGGGACTGCTTGCTCCCTCCTCCACGCGGCCAGTTGTGCTGCCGCGCAGACCTCACCGCCCCACCGTACTCCCATCGTGGGCCTAGCCATCCCTCCACTCACCCACAGTCCCACACCTGCTGTTATTCTCCGGCGACGGCAGACGAACCAGTAAACCCTCGTACATTCGTACTCCCCTCCGCGTGGGAAACAATTGCCGAGTCTTCCCTGCCTCCGTGTCGTTCCCTTCCTAGGCCTCGCCATCATCCACCGCCCTGGTGCTCTCGGCGTGGCATGGTCAACGTGGTCAATGACCGACATGCATCTGAAGTGGACTGTACGTGGAGAGGCTGACAGCTGGGTCCACGGCCGCACGCAAGGAAATGCCTCCTTATTACGCGCAAAATAATGATTCCTCTACCTGACATCTGGGACCCACCAAAAGGGCCTCTGTATTTCATGGAAAAAACATTACCGCCGCTGACAGCCCGGCCCCACCTGCTATATCTTCGCACGCAAGGAAGTGCCTCCTTATTACGCCCAAAAAAAGAATACTCCCCATACGATGTCCACTAAGTTGACGGGGACGAAGGGCTTTGTCAACTTAGTCAATATATGCACGATTCTAGCTCGATTGACCGTGCGATGTCCATCCAACGGCCATAGTGCTTCTTCAACCTCTGGTCTTCTTGCTCCAGCCGCCCAAAGCAGCGCCGGTCGTGCCGCCTGCTCCTGCCTCCCGTGGCCGGCTGTGCTGCCGCGGAAGCCTCACCGCCTCCATACTACTCCCACCGCTGGCCAGGCCATCCCTCCACTCCACTCACCCACACCCCCTGTTATTCTGCGGCGACAGCAGCGCAGCCGAACCAGTGAACCCTCGTACTCCTCTCCGCGTGGGCATCCACTACCGCGTCTTCCCCGTCTCCGTGTTGTCCCCTTCCTAGGCCTCGCCGTCGTCCACCGCCGTGGTGCTCTCGGCGCAGCGTGGTCAATGTGGTCAACGACCGAATTCCATTGGAAGAATATTGTACGTGAAGAGGCTGACAGCTGGGTCCACGGCAGCCGCAAGGAAGTGCCTCCTTATTACGCAGAAAATAATTATTCCTCCACCTGACAGCAGGCACCCACTGGACGGGCCACCAGTATTTTGCGAAAAAAATGTTTGCCCCTGACTGCTGGGACCCACCCAACGGGCCATCGTATTTCGCGAAAAAAACGTTCCCCCTGCTGTCAGCTCGGACCCACCGGAAGTGCCTCCTTATTACGCACAAAAAAATGAATACCCCCTGCTAGCTGGGACCCACCTTTATGGGAGGCTGACTTGTGGGCCTACTAAGTTGATGGGGACGGAGGGCTTTGTCAAGTTAGTCCATATAAACGATTCTAGCTCCAGTGACCGTACGATATCCATGCAATGCGTCTTCAACCTCTGATCTTCTTGCTCCAGCCGCCCAAAGCAGCGCCGGTCGTGCCGCATGCTCTTGCTTCCCGTGGCCGGATGTGCTACCGCGGAGGCCTCGCCGCCCCCTACTATTCCCACCGCTGGCCAGGCCCTGCGGCGACGACAGCCTCACACCATAGTTGAACCAATGAACCCTCGTACTCCTCTCCGCGCGGGCTTCCACTACCGTGTTTTCCCCGGCTCCCCGTCGTCCCCTTCCTAGGCCTCGCCATCGTCCACCGCCCTGGTGCTCTCGGCGCGGCGTGGTCAACGTGGTCAAGGAACGACTTCCATCGGACGTGGACTGTATGTGGAGAGGCTGACAGCTGGGTCCACGGCCGCAGCAAGGAACTGCCTCCTTATTACGCGGAAAATAATTATTCCTCCACCTGACAGCGGGGACCCACCGGACGGGCCACCGTATTTCGTGAAAAAAATGTTTCCCCCTGACTGCTGGGACCCACCAGCTGCACCTTCGCATGCTAGGAAGTGCGTCCAGGCAAAAAAACGATTCGCCCCCCTGACTGCTGGGACCCACCAACTACATCTTCGCACGCAAGGAAGTGCGTCCGGGCAAAAAAAACGATTCGCCCCCCTGACTGCTGGGGCCCACCAGCTACATCTTCGCATGCAAGGTAGTGCGTCCGGGCAAAAAAAACGATTCGCCCCCCTGATTGTTGGGACCCACCAGCTACATCTTCACAGGCAAGGAAGTGCCTGAGAGTCGGGACCCACCTGGTCGAAGCATACGTAGCGTTGTCATTATGGTCGCGAACATGTACGTACATATATACTGGTGGATGTAGAGACGCGCACGTGTCGTAGTAGAGGCGCGCACGTAGCATGTACACGTACTTACAGCGGCGAGGGTGCAAGAAAGAAAATACGGCCACGTACGTACATACGGGCAGGGTCTCGAACGCCTACTCGCGCATACGTACATGGCTGGGTTAGAACGGAGAAACAACGTCGTCGTCGTGTTCATGGGGAACCAACCAGCTGGGTCTGAACGGAACGCGTGGTCGTGTTCATCGGGAGGGCTTGGACAGAACAGGCAATGGAAACGAGGCCTGGCGTACCGCACAACGGAGGAAACGGACCTCCTACGGTCGAAACGGGGGTCATGTTGATCAGGAGGGGTGTCGTGTACCGCAAAACGGATGAAACGGACCTCCTACGGTCGAAACGGCGGTCCTGTTGATCGGGAGGGGTGTGGCGTACCGCAAAACGGACGAAACGGACTTGTGTTGGAGCGCTACGGTCGAAACGGGGGTCATGTTGATCGGGAGGGGTGTGGC
>NC_041381.1:169177696-169185517 GCF_002162155.2 Triticum dicoccoides
TCGAATCGATCGGCTTCAGTTAGCAGCAATAGCGAAGGAATCGCTCCATCGGGTTCAGTTAACAACCATCGATCGATCGCTCGGGTTCAGTAACGCGTAGCCTGCAGTGCAATCGCTTGGGTTCAGTTAGAGCCCAACGCCTCGCTCGTGTCCAGTTAGAGCCAAAGCCTCGCACACACGCGCGTACGTGTATGAGAGAAACGCGCATCGCTCGGCCCCCGACCTCCCATCGTAACCGGCAACTCCCCGAAATTTTCCTCCCCCTTGCTTCTACCATGGTTTTTTCTATCATGGACGGCCCAAAGAATGTCATGCAGCTGCGTCTCTGGCCCGCCCAGGACGAAAAGCCCATTTTTTGTCATGATTTTTTGTCATAGAAGTAGGAGCCCACCACATCTATGATGATACCGGGTTTTGTCACAATTATCGTCATAGAAGTGTCATATGTATGACAGAAAAAAATTTGTTCGGCCCAAAATGTCACGGATGTGTCTTTTTTTGTAGTGACACCAGAGTGAATATACACATGTGGCCTTTATCATCAACATCGAAAATCCAATTTAAGTCACCCTTCGAGTACTGTTGGAGATCTGTATAGTGAATCTCATAGCTCATGGTCCCCTTTAGATAGCACATTACTCTCTCAAGAGTATGCCAATGACTATCTCCTGAACTGGAAAAAATCATTCATTTTTCTCACAACAAATGTGATGTCACGCCTAGTGGCGCTAGTTAAATACATGAGCGAGCCAATTATTTGAGACATCTCAACTAAGCTCTAGTAGCTTGTTGATTCTTTCGAAGAAACACACTGTGATCATAAGGAGTTAGAGAAAGTTTGCATTCATAATATCAAGATATGCTCAAGACCTTTAAAGAGAAGTTGTAACTGTTTTCGTTTTAGCAAAATAGGTTGAAGCAATTTGCATTGTACAAAGAAGATAAAATGGAAAAGTTGTAGCAGTTTCTGATGACCCACAAGTACAGGAGATCTATCATAGTCCTTTCGATAAGTAAGAGTGTTGAACCCACTCAGGAGCAGAAGGAAATGACAAGCGGTTTTCAGCAAGGTATTCTCTGCAAGCACTGAAATTATCAGTAACAGATAGTTGTGTGATAAGATAATTCATAACGGGTAACAAGTAACAAGAGTAAACAAGGTGTATCAAGGTGGCCCAATCCTTTTTGTAGCAAAGGACAAGCCTGGACGAACTCTTATATAAAGCAAAGCACTCCTGGGGACACATGGGAATTATTGTCAAGTTAGTTTTGATCATGCTCATATGATTCGCGTTCGTTACTTTGATAACTTGATATTCGGGTGGACCGGTGCTTGGGTGCTGCCCTTCCTTGGACAAGCCTCCCACTTATGATTAACCCCTCCCGCAAGCATCGGTAACTATGAAAGAAGTATTGTAAACCTAACCATAGCATGAAACATATGGATCCAAATCAGCCCCTTATGAAGCAACGCATAAACTAGGGTTTAAGCTTCTGTCACCTAGCAACCCATCATCTACTTATTACTTCCCAATGCCTTCCCCTAGGCCCAAATAATGGTGAAGTGTCATGTAGTCGACGTTCACATAACACTACTAGAGGAGAGACAACATACATCTCATCAAAATATCGAACGAATACCAAATTCACATGATTACTTATAACAAGACTTCTCCCATGTCCTCAGGAACAAATGTAACTACTCACAAAGCATATTCATGATCAAGATAAGAGGAGTATTAATTATCATTAAGGACCTGAAAATGTAATCTTCCTCCGGATAAACCAACTAGCATCAACTACAAGGAGTAATCAAAACTACTAGCAACCCACAAGTACCAATCTGAGGTTTTGGGACCAAGATCAAATACAAGAGATGGACTAGGGTTTGAGAGAAGATGGTGCTGGTCAAGATGTTGATGGAAATTGGCCCCCTCTCGATGAGAGGATCGTTGGTGATGACTATGGCTTTGATTTCCCCCTCCCGGGGGGATATTTCCCTGGCAGAATAGCTCCGCCCGAGCCCTAGATTGGTTCTGCCCAGGTTCCGCCTCGAGACAGCGGCGCTTCGTTCCCAAAGCTTCCCTCTGATTTTTTCCAGGTCAAAACACACCATATAACAAAAGATGAGTGTCGGGGGCCTGACAGGGGGCCCACAAGGACGGGGGCACGCCCAGGGGGTAGGGCGCGCCCTCTACCCATGTGGATGAAAGAATGCCCTAGAGGCAATAATAAAGTTGTTATTTTATATTTCCTTATTCATGATAAATGTTTATTATTCATGCTAGAATGTATTAACCGGAAACTTGATACATGTGCGAATACGTAGACAAAACAACGTGTCCCTAGTATGCCTCTACTAGACTAGCTCGTTGATCAAAGATGGTTAAGTTTCCTAGCCATGGACATGAGTAGTCATTTGATAACGGGGTCACATCTTTAGTGGAATGATGTGATGGACAAGACCCATTCGTTAGCTTAGCATAATGATCGTTCAATTTTATTGCTACTGCTTTCTTCGTGTTATATATTCCTCCGACTATGAGATTATGCAACTCCCAGACACCGGAGGAATGCCTTGTGTGCTATCAAACGTCACAACGTAACTCGGTGATTAAAAGGATGCTCTACAGGTATCTCCGAAGGTGTTTGTTGGGTTGGCATAGATCGAGATTAGGATTTGTCACTCCGAGTATCGGAGAGGTATCTCTGGGACCTCTCGGTAATGCACATCATATGAAGCCTTGCAAGCAATGTGACTAATGAGTTGGTCACGGGATGATGCACTACAGAATGAGTAAACAGACTTCCCAGTAACGAGATTGAACTAGGTATGAAGATACTGATGATCAAATCTCGGGCAAGTAACATACCGATGATAAAGGGAATAACTATATTGACATTGCGGTTCGACCGATAAAGATCTTCGTAGAATATGTGGGAACCAATATGAGCATCCAGGTTCCGCTATTGGTTATTGACCGACGAGGTGTCTCGGTCATGTCTACATAGTTCTCGAACCCGTAGGGTCCGCACGCTTAACGTTTGATGACGATTGTATTATATGAGTTATGTGTTTTGGTGATTGAAGGTTGTTCGGAGTCTCGGATGAGATCACGTACATGACGAGGAGTCTCGAAATGGTCGAGAGGTAAAGATTGATATATTGAAAGGTTACATTGGGACACCAAAATGGTTTCAGGAAGTTTCAGATGTTTTTCGGAGTACCAAGAGGTTACCGGAACCCCCCGGGGTAGTAATGGGCCAACATGGGCCATAGGTGAGAGAGAGGGGAGCCCACAAGGGGTGGCGCGCCATCACACGGGCTGTCCGAATTGGACAAGGGGAAGGGGCGCGGCCCCCTTTTCCTTTCCCCCTCTCCCTCGCCTTCCCTCTTTCCACCTCCATGAGAAGGAAAAAGGGGGGCGAATCCTACTAGGAGTGGAGTCCTAGTAGGACTCCCCCCCTTGGTGCGCCCCCTTGGTGGTCGGCCTCCTCCTCTCCTCCTTTATATACGGGGGCGGGGGGCACCCCAAAGGCACAACAATTGTCTTAGCCGTGTGCGGTGCCCCTCTCCACCGTTTACTTCTCCGATAGTATCATCGTAGTGAATAGGCAAAGCCCTGCGCGGATCACATCACCAACACCATCATTATGCCATCGTGCTGACGGAACTCATCGACTCCATTGACACTCTACTGGATCAAGAGTTCGAGGGACGTCATTGAGCTGAATGTGTGTCAAACTCGGAGGTGTCGTACGTTCGGTACTTGATCGGTTGATTCGAGAAGACGTGGGACTACATCAACCGCGTTAAGTTAACGCTTCCGCTTTCGGTCTATGAGGGTACATGGACACACTCGCCCCCTCTCGTTGCTATGCGTCTCCTAGATAGACCTTGTGTGAGCGTAGGAGATTTTTTGAAATTGCATGCTATGTTTCCCAATAGTGGCATCTGAGCAAAGTCTATGCATAGATGATATGCACGAGTAGAACACAAAGAGTTGTGGGCGGTGATCATCATACTACTTACCACCAATGTCTTATTTTGATTCGGCGGTATTGTTGGATGAAGCGGCCCAGACCAACCTTACATGACCGCATTCATGAGACTGGTTCCACCAACAGACATGCCACTAGTTTTGCATAAAGGTGGCTGGCGGGTGTCTGTTTCTCCAACTTTAGTTGAATCGAATTTGACTACGGACGGTCCTTGTGAAGGTTAAAACAACAAACTTGATAAATCACCATTGTGATTTTTGTGCCATAGGTATGTACAGTTCATGCTAGAAGCCCATAGCAGCCATGTAAAACTTGCAACAAACAAAGTAGAGGACATCTAACTTGTTTTTGGAAGGCATGTTATGATGCGATATGGTCAAGACATGATGTGATATAAAGATTTTTGTATGAGATGATCATGTTTTGTAAAAGTTGTCGGCAACTGGCAGGAGCCGTATGGTTGTCCCTTTATTGTATGAAATACAAGCGCTATGTAATTGCTTTACTTTATCACTAAGCGGTAGCGATAGTCGTAGAAGCAATGGTTGGCGATACGACCACGACGCTACGATGGAGATCAAGGTGTCAAGCCGGTGACGATGGAGATCATGACGTTGCTTCGGTGATGGAGATCATGAGCACAAGATGGTGATGGTCATATCATGTCACATATTTTGATTGCATGTGATGTTTATCTTTTATGCATCTTATTTTGCTTAGTACGGCGGTAGCATTATAAGATGATCCCTCACTAAAATTTCAAGGTATAAGTGTTCTCCTCGAGTATGCACCAATGCGAAAGTTTAGCGTGCTGAGACACCACATGATGATCAGGTGTGATAGGTTCTACGTTCAAATACAACGGGTGCAAGCCAGATTTGAACATGCGGAATATTCGGGTTAAACTCGACGAGCCTAGCATATACAGATATGGCTTCAGAACACTGGAGACCGAAAGGTAGAATGTGAATCATATAGTAGATATGATCAACATAGTGATGTTCACCATTGAAGACTACTCCATATCACGTGATGATCGGACATGGTTTAGTTGATTTGGAACATGTATCATTTAGATGACTAGAGGGATGTCTATCTAAGTGGGATTTCTTAAGTAATTTGATTAATTGAACTTAATTTATCATGAACTTAGTACTCATAGTTTTTGCATATCTATGTTGTAGATCAATGGCCCGTGCTACCGTTCCTTTGAATTTTAATGCTTTCCTAGAGAAAGCTAAGTTGAAATATGATGGCAGCAACTACACTGACTGGGTCCGTAACTTGAGGATTATCCTCACTTCTGCACAAAAGAATTATGTCCTTGATGCACCGCTAGGTGTACCACCAGCCCTAGCAACTGCAGACATTGTGAATGTCTGGCAGCCACGTGTTGACGACTACTCATTAGTTTAGTGTGCCATTCTTTACGCCTTAGAATCAGGACTTCAAAGACGTTTTGAACGTCATGGACCATATAAGATGTTCTAGGAGTTGAAGTCGATATTTCAAGCAAATGCCCGAGTTGAGAGATATGAAGTCTCCAACAAGTTCTATAGCTGCAAGATGGAGGAGAATGGTTCTGTTAGTTAGCACATACTCAGAATGTCTAGGTACCATAATCATTTGACTCAGCTGGGAGTTAATCTTCCAGATTATTGTGTCATTGACAAAGTTCTTCATTCACTGCCACCAAGCTACAAAGGCTTCATGATGAACTACAATATGCAAGGGATGGAAAAGACTATTCCCGAGCTCTTCGCGATGCTAAAGGCCGCAGAGGTAGAAATCAAGAAGGAGCATCAAGTGTTGATGGTTAAAAAGACCACCAATTTCAAGAAGAAGAGCAAGGGTAAAAAGAAGGGGAACTTCAAAAAGACTGCAAACAAGTCGTCACTCTCGGGGAGAAACCTAAAAATGGACCCAAGCCTGAAACTGAGTGCTTCTACTGCAAAGGGACTGGTCACTGGAAGCGGAACTTCCCCAAGTATTTGGCAGATAAGAAGGATGGCAAAGTGAACAAAGGTATATTTGATATACATGTTATTGATGTGTATGATAATCCCCAAGTGCAGGGAATCATCTTAGCAATTCCCAAAGGTGGAAGTGATAAGTATGGAGTGTCAAACCCACAAGGAGCTAAACGCAAGATCAATATTCTCTCAAGTCCTATCTGCCACTGATACGACTCTACGTACACCGAACGTTTGCTTCCAAATAGAAACGAGAAATAAAACTACATTGTGGGTATGAAGAGGATAACTTTGTATGATATCGGAGAGCTAAAATATAAAAGTAGGTGTTGTTATCATAAAGTTAGAATATATTACTTAAGTACTATAAATAGCGAGTGTGGAATAATGATGGGTCGGTGTGCGGAATTATCCTAGGCAATTGTTAATAAGACCGGTAATCACTATTGCAATTTCATATGAGGAAGAGGCATAAGCTCACATACTTTCTCTTCTTGGATCATATGCACTTATGATTGGAACTCTAGCAAGCATCTGCAACTACTAAAGATCATTAAGGTAAAACCCAACCATAGCATTAACATATCAAGTCCCCTTTATCCCATACGCAACAACTATTGGAAATATGCCCTAGAGGCAATAATAAAAGGATTATTATTATATTTCCTTGTTCATGATAATTGTCTTTATTCATGCTATAATTGTATTATCCGGAAATCGTAATACACGCGTGAATACATAGACCATAATATGTCCCTAGTAAGCCTCTAGTTGAGTAGCTCGTTGATCAACAGATAGTCATGGTTTCCTGACTATGGACATTAGATGTTGTTGATAACGGGATCACATCATTGGGAGAATGATGTGATGTACAAGACCCAAATCCTAAGCATAGCACAAGATCGTGTAGTTCGTTTTGCTAGAGCTTTTTCAATGTCAAGTATCTTTTCCTTAGACCATGAGATCGTGTAACTCCCGGATACCATAGGAGTGCTTTGGGTGTACCAAACGTCACAACGTAACTGGGTGACTATAAAGGTGCACTATAGGTATCTCCGAAAGTGTCTGTTGGGTTGACACGGATCGAGACTGGGATTTGTCACTCCGTATGACGGAGAGGTATCTCTGGGACCACTCGGTAATGCATCATCATAATGAGCTCAAAGTGACCAAGTGTTTGGTCATGGGATCATGCATTACGGTACGAGTAAAGAGACTTGCCGGTAACGAGACTAAACGAGGTATTGGGATACCGATGATCGAGTCTCGGGCAAGTAACGTACCGTTTGACAAAGGGAATTGTATACGGGGTTGATTGAATCCTCGACATCGTGGTTAATCCGATGAGATCATCGAGGAGAATGTGGGAGCCAACATGGGTATCCAGATCCTGCTGTTGGTTATTGACCAGAGAGCCGTCTCGGTCATGTCTGCATGTCTCCCGAACCCGTAGGGTCTACACACTTAAGGTTCGGTGACGCTAGGGTTATTAGGAAGACTTGTATGTGATTACCGAATGTTGTTCGGAGTCCCGGATGAGATCCCGTACGTCACGAGGAGTTCTGGAATGGTCCAGAGGTGAAGATTTATATATGGGAAGTTGTCATACGGTCACCGGAAAGATTCGGGGGCATATCGGTATTGTACCGGGGCCACCGGAGGGGTTCCGGGGGTCCACCGGGAGGGGCCACCTCTCTTGGTGGGCCTCATGGGCCGTAGGGGGCAGGGAACCAGCCCCTGGAGGGCTGGGCGCCCCCCCCCCCTCGCTTGGGCCCATGCGCCTAGGGTTGGGGGAAACCCTAGTGGGGGCGCCCCCCCTTGCTTGGGGGGCAAGCCCCCTCCCTGG
>NC_041381.1:169185805-169223470 GCF_002162155.2 Triticum dicoccoides
GAGGGGGTCGTCCCCCTTTCCCCTTCCCCTATAAATAGAGGGGCGAGGGGAGGGCTGAGTACCTGATCCAAGGCGCAGCCCCTCCCCTCCCCAACACCTCTCCTCCTCCGTTAAGTGCTTGGCGAAGCCCTGTCGGAGTACTGCCTCTCCACCACCACCACGCCGTCGTGCTGCTGCTGGAGCCTTCTTCCTCAACCTCTCCTTCCCCCTTGCTGGATCAAGAAGGAGGAGACGTCATCCGCTCCGTACGTGTGTTGAACGCGGAGGTGTTGTCCGTTCGGTACTTGGTCATCGGTGATTTGGATCACGGCGAGTACGACTCCATCATCCCCTTTCACTTGAAAGCTTCCGCTCGCGATCTACAAAGGTATGTAGATGCACTCCTATCACTCATTTCTTAGATGAACTCATAGATGGATCTTGGTGAAACCGTAGGAAAAAATTTATTTTCTGCAACGTTCCCCAACAGTGGTATCAGAGCTAGGTCTATGCGTAGTTCTCTATTGCACGAGTAGAACAGAAATTTGTTGTGGGCGTAGATCTTGTCAACTTGCTTGCCGCTACTAGTCTTTTCTTACTTCAGCGGTATTGTGGGATGAAGCGGCCCGGACCGACCTTACATGTACGCTTACGTGAGACAGGTTCCACCGACTGACATGCACTAGTTGCATAAGGTGGCTAGCGGGTGTCTGTCTCTCCTACTTTAGTTGGAGCGGATTCGATGAAAAGGGTCCTTATGAAGGGTAAATAAAAGTTGACAAAATCACGTTGTGGTTATTCGTAGGTAAGAAAACATTCTTGCTAGAACCCAATTGCAGCCACATAAAAGATGCAACAACAATTAGAGGGCGTCTAACTTGTTTTTGCAGCAATTGTCATGTGATGTGATATGGCTAGAAGTTGTGATGAATGATGAATGATATATTGTGATGTATGAGATCATGTTCTTGTAATAGGAATCACGACTTGCATGTCGATGAGTATGACAACCGACAGGAACCATAGGAGTTGTCTTTATTTTTGTATGACCTGCGTGTCATTGAAGAACGCCATGTAAATTACTTTACTTTATTGCTAAACGCGTTAGCCATAGAAGTAGAAGTAGTTGTTGGCGTGACAACTTCATGAAGACACAATGATGGAGATCATGATGATGGAGATCATGGTGTCATGCCGGTGACGAAGATGATCATGGAGCCTCGAAGATGGAGATCGAAGGAGCTATATGATATTGGCCATATCATGTCACTACTTTATATAATTGCATGTGATGTTTATTATGTTTTATGCATCTTGTTTACTTACAATGGCGGTAGTAAATAAGATGATGCCTTATAATAATTTCAAGAAAGTGTTCCCCCTAACTGTGCACCGTTGCTAAAGTTCGTCGTTTCGAAGCACCACGTGATGATCGGGTGTGATAGATCCTTACGTTCACATACAACGGGTGTAAGACAGATTTACACATGCAGAACACTTAGGGTTAACTTGACGAGCCTAGCATGTACAGACATGGCCTCGGAACACAGAGACCGAAAGGTCGAACATGAGTCGTATAGAAGATACGATCAACATGGAGATGTTCACTGATGATGACTAGTCTGTCTCACGTGATGATCGGACACGGCCTAGTCAACTCGGATCGTGTAACACTTAGATGACTAGAGGGATGTCTAATCTAAGTGGGAGTTCATTAAATAATTTGATTAGATGAACTTAATTATCATGAACTTAGTCTAAAAATTTTGCAAAATATGTCTTGTAGATCGAATGGCCAACGCTCATGTCAACATGAACTTCAACGCGTTCCTAGAGAAAACCAAGCTGGAAGATGATGGCAGCAACTATTCGGACTGGGTCCGGAACCTGAGGATCATCCTCATAGCATCCAAGAAAGCATATGTCCTAGATGAACCGCTAGGTGAAGCACCCATCCCAGAGAACCAAGACGTTATGAACGCTTGGCAGTCACGTGCTGATGATTACTCCCTCGTTCAGTGCGGCATGCTTTACAGCTTAGAACCAGGGCTCCAAAAGCGTTTTGAGAAACACGGAGCATATGAGATGTTCGAGGAGCTGAAAATGGTTTTCCAAGCTCATGCCCGGGTCGAGAGATATGAAGTCTCTGATAAGTTCTATAGTTGTAAGATGGAGGAAAACAGTTATGTCAGTGAGCACATACTCAAAATGTCTGGGTTGCACAACCGCTTGTCCCAGCTGGAGATCAACCTCCCGGACGAGGCGGTCATTGACAGAATCCTTCAGTCGCTCCCACCGAGCTACAAGAGCTTTGTGTTGAACTACAATATGCAGGGGATGGTGAAGACCATTCCTGAAGTATTTTCAATGCTGAAGTCAGCAGAGGTTGAAATCAAGAAAGAACATCAAGTGTTGATGGTCAATAAGACCACTAAGTTCAAGAAGGGCAAGGGTAAGAAGAACTTCAAGAAGGACGGCAGAGATGTTGCTGCGCCCGGTAAGCCAGTTGCCGGGAAGAAGTCAAAGAATGGACCCAAGCCTGAGACTGAGTGCTTTTATTGCAAGGGGAAGGGTCACTGGAAGCGGAACTGCCCCAAATACTTAGCGGACAAGAAGGCCGGCAACACTAAAGGTATATTTGATATACATGTAATTGATGTGTACCTTACCAGTACTCGTAGTAACTCCTGGGTATTTGATACCGGTGCCGTTGCTCATATTTGTAACTCACAGCGGGAGTTGCGGAATAAGCGGAGACTGGCGAAGGACGAGGTGACGATGCGCGTCGGGAATGGTTCCAAGGTCGATGTGATTGCCGTCGGCACGCTACCTCTACATTTACCTACGGGGTTAGTTTTAAACCTCAATAATTGTTATTTAGTGCCAAGTTTGAGCATGAACATTGTATCTGGATCTCGTTTGATACGAGATGGCTACTCATTTAAATCCGAGAATAATGGTTGTTCTATTTAGATGAGAGATATGTTTTATGGTCATGCCCCGATGGTCAATGGTTTATTCTTAATGAATCTCGAACGTAATGTTACACATATTCATAGTGTGAATACCAAAAGATGTAAAGTTGATAACGATAGTCCCACATACTTGTGGCACTGCCGCCTTGGTCACATTGTTGTCAAGCGCATGAAGAAGCTCCATGCTGATGGACTTTTAGAGTCTCTAGATTATGAATCATTTGACACATGCGAACCATGCATCATGGGCAAAATGACCAAGACTCCGTTCTCCGGAACAATGGAGCGAGCAACCAACTTGTTGGAAATCATACATACCAATGTGTGCGGTCCAATGAGCGTTGAGGCTCACGGAGGATATCGTTATGTTCTCACTCTCACTGATGACTTGAGTAGATATGGGCATGTCTACTTGATGAAACACAAGTCTGAGACCTTTGAAAAGTTCAAGGAATTTCAGAATGAGGTAGAGAATCAACGTGACTGAAAGATAAAGTTCCTACGATCAGATCGTGGAGGAGAATAGTTAAGTCACGAATTTGGTACACACTTAAGGAAATGTGGAATCGTTTCGCAACTCACGCCGCCTGGAACACCTCAGCATAACGGTGTGTCTGAACGTCGTAATCGCACTCTATTGGATATGGTGCGATCTATGATGTCTCTTACCAATTTACCGCTATCATTTTGGGGATACGCTCTAGAGACAGCTACATTCACTTTAAATAGGGCACCGTCTAAATCCATTGAGACGACACTGTATGAATTATGGTTTGGGAAGAAACCTAAGCTGTCGTTTCTAAAAGTTTGGGGATGCGATGCTTATGTCAAGAAACTACAACCTGAAAAGCTCGAACCCAAGTCGGAAAAATGCGTCTTCATAGGATACCCTAAGGAAACCATTGGGTATACCTTCTACTTAAGATCCGAGGGCAAGATCTTTGTTGCTAAGAACGGATCCTTTCTGGAAAAAGAGTTTCTCTCGAAAGAAGTAAGTGGGAGGAAAGTAGAACTCGATGAAGTACCACCTCTTGAACCGGAAAGTAGTGCAGCTTAGGAAAATGTTCATGTGGTGCCTACACCAACTGGAGAGGAAATTAATGATTATGATCAAGGTACTTCGGATCAAGTTGCTACTGAACCTCGTAGGTCCACAAGGACACGTTCCACACCAGAGTGGTATGGCAACCCTGTCCTGGAAATCATGTTGTTAGACAATGGTGAACCTTCGAACTATGAAGAAGCGATGGCAGGCCCAGATTCCAACAAATGGCTTGAAGCCATGCAATCCGAGATAGAATCCATGTATGAAAACAAAGTATGGACTTTGACAGACTTGCCCGATGATCAGCGAGCGATAGAAAACAAATGGATCTTTAAGAAGAAGACGGACGCGGATGGTAATGTTACCATCTATAAAGCTCGACTTGTCTCTAAGGGTTATAGACAAGTTCAAGGGGTTGACTATGATGAGACATTCTCTCCCGTAGCGAAGCTGAAGTCCGTCCGAATCATGTTAGCAATCGTTGTATACTATGATTATGATATATGGCAGATGGATGTCAAAACGGCATTCCTTAACGGGCATCTTAAGCAAGAACTGTATATGATGCAGCCGGACGGTTTTGTCGATCCTAAGAATGCAAACAAAGTATGCAAGCTCCAGCGATCCATTTATGGGCTGGTGCAAGCATCTCGGAGTTGGAACATTCGCTTTGATGACATGATCAAAGCGTTTGGGTTTATGCAGACTTATGGAGAAGCCTGCGTTTACAAGAAAGTGAGTGGGAGCTCTATAGCATTTCTCATATTATATGCAGATGACATACTTTTGATGGGAAATGATATAGAACTTTTGGACAGCATTAAGGCCTACTTGAATAAGTGTTTTTCAATGAAGGACCTTGGAGAAGCTGCTTACATATTAGGCATCAAGATCTATAGGGATAGATCAAGACGCCTCATAGGTCTTTCACAAAGCACATACCTTGATAAGATTTTGAAGAAGTTCAAAATGGATCAATCCAAGAAAGGGTTCTTGCCTGTATTGCAAGGTGTGAGATTGAGCTCGGCTCAATGCCCGACCACGGCAAAAGATAAAGAAGAGATGAGTGTCATCCCCTATGCTTCAGCCATAGGATCTATTATGTATGCCATGCTGTGTACCAGACCTGATGTAAACCTTGCCGTAAGTTTGGTAGGAAGGTACCAAAGTAATCCCAGCAAGGAACACTGGACAGCGGTCAAGAATATCCTGAAGTACCTGAAAAGGACAAAGGACATGTTTCTCGTCTATGGAGGTGACGAAGAGCTCGCCGTAAAGGGTTACGTTGATGCTAGCTTCGACACAGATCTGGATGACTCTAAGTCACAAACCGGATACGTGTATATGTTGAATGGTGGAGCAGTAAGCTGGTGCAGTTGCAAGCAGAGTGTCGTGGCGGGATCTACATGTGAAGCGGAGTACATGGCAGCCTCGGAGGCAGCGCATGAAGCAATATGGGTGAAGGAGTTCATCACCGACCTAGGATTCATACCCAATGCGTCGGGGCCGATCAAACTCTTCTGTGACAACACTGGAGCTATTGCCCTTGCCAAGGAGCCCAGGTTTCACAAGAAGACCAGGCACATCAAGCGTCGTTTCAACTCCATCCGTGAAAATGTTCAAGATGGAGACATAGATATTTGCAAAGTACATACGGATCTGAATGTCGCAGATCCGTTGACTAAACCTCTCTCGCGAGCAAAACATGATCAACACCAGAACTCTATGGGTGTTCGATTCATCACAATGTAACTAGATTATTGACTCTAGTGCAAGTGGGAGACTATTGGAAATATGCCCTAGAGGCAATAATAAAAGGATTATTATCATATTTCCTTGTTCATGATAATTGTCTTTATTCATGCTATAATTGTATTATCTGGAAATTGTAATACACGCGTGAATACATAGACCATAATATGTCCCTAGTAAGCCTCTAGTTGACTAGCTCATTGATCAACAGATAGTCATGGTTTCCTGACTATGGACATTAGATGTCGTTGATAACGGGATCACATCATTGGGAGAATGATGTGATGGACAAGACCCAAATCCTAAGCATAGCACAAGATCGTGTAGTTCGTTTTGCTAGAGCTTTTTCAATGTCAAGTATCTTTTCCTTAGACCATGAGATCGTGTAACTCCCGGATACCGTAGGAGTGCTTTGGGTGTACCAAACGTCACAACGTAACTGGGTGACTATAAAGGTGCACTACAGGTATCTCCGAAAGTGTCTGTTGGGTTGACACGGATCGAGACTGGGATTTGTCATTCCGTATGACGGAGAGGTATCTCTGGGCCCACTCGGTAATGCATCATCATAATGAGCTCAAAGTGACCAAGTGTTTGGTCACGGGATCATGCATTATAGTACGAGTAAAGTGACTTGCCGGTAACGAGACAGAACAAGGTATTGGGATACCGACGATCGAGTCTCGAGCAAGTAACGTTCCGTTTGACAAAGGGAATTGTATACGGGGTTGATTGAATCCTCGACATCGTGGTTCATCCGATGAGATCATCGAGGAGCATGTGGGAGCCAACATGGGTATCCAGATCCCGCTGTTGGTTATTGACCAGAGAGCCGTCTCGGTCATGTCTGCATGTCTCCCGAACCCGTAGGGTCTACACACTTAAGGTTCGGTGACGCTAGGGTTATTAGGAAGACTTGTATGTGATTACCGAATGTTGTTCGGAGTCCCGGATGAGATCCCGGACGTCACGAGGAGTTCCGGAATGGTCCGAGGTGAAGATTTATATATGGGAAGTTGTCATACGGTCACCAGAAAGATTCGGGGGCATATCGGTATTGTACCGGGGCCACCGGAGGGGTTCCGGGGGTCCACCGGGAGGGGCCACCTCTCTCGGTGGGCCTCATAGGCCGTAGGGGGCAGGGAACCAGCCCCTGGAGGGCTGGGCGCCCCCCCCTTGGGCCCATGTGCCTAGGGTTGGGGGGAAACCCTAGTGGGGGCGCCCCCCCCCCTTGCTTGGGGGGCAAGCCCCCTCCCTGGCCGCCCCCCCCCCCCTCTAGATCTCATCTAGAGGGGACCGGCCCCCTTTCCCCTTCCCCTATAAATAGAGGGGCGAGGGGAGGGCTGAATACCTTATCCAAGGCGCAGCCCCTCCCCTCCCCAACACCTCTCCTCCTCCGTTAAGTGCTTGGCGAAGCCCTGTCGGAGTACTGCCTCTCCACCACCACCACGCCGTCGTGCTACTGCTGGAGCCTTCTTCCTCAACCTCTCCTTCCTCCTTGCTGGATCAAGAAGGAGGAGACGTCATCCGCTCCGTACGTGTGTTGAACGCGGAGGTGTTGTCCGTTCGGCACTTGGTCATCGGTGATTTGGATCACGGCGAGTACGACTCCATCATCCCCTTTCACTTGAAAGCTTCCGCTCGCGATCTACAAAGGTATGTAGATGCACTCCTATCACTCGTTTCTTAGATGAACTCATAGATGGATCTTGGTGAAACCGTAGGAAAAATTTTATTTTCTGCAACATTCCCCAACAACAACCCCCTTACTTGGGTTTATGCTTCTATCACTCAAGCAACCCACTATAAGCGAATCATGAATGTATTGCGACACCCTACAACGGGAATCCCTCACGCTTGCGCGACACGGAGGGCACAATAGGACAGCACCAAAATAAAACATACAACGCATACCAATCTAGATCATCAATCAACCCAAAGACAAAGGATATCTACTCAAAACATCATAGGATGGCAACACATCATCGGATCATAATATGTGGCATAAAGCACCATGTTCAAGTAGGGATTACAGCAGGGTGCGGGAGAGTGGACCGCATAAAAGAGATGAGGATGGTGATGATGATGGTGATGTTGATGAAGAAGATCACCGCGGCGATGATTCCCCTCCTGTTGGCACTCCGGCGCCACCGAGAGAGAGGAGGAGAGGTTCTCCCCCTTGTGCTTCCTCCCCATGGCCTCCAGTGATGATGTCCCCCTCCGGCAGGGTGCCAAAGAGGGCCTAGATTGATTTCTCATGGCTACAGAGGCTTGCGGCGGTGGAACTTAAGATCTAGGTTATTTTTCTGGAGGTTTGGGCATTTATAGAAGAGGTTGGCACCGAGAACAAGTCAAGGGGACCCACGAAGAGTCCACGAGGCACAGGGTACGCCCTCCACCCTCATGGGCCCCACGGTACTCCCTCCAGTAACTCTTCGTTCTAGTATTTTTTATATTTTCCAGAAAAAATCTCCGTTGATTTTCAGCGCATTCCGAGAACTTTTATTTCTGCACAAAACAACACCACGGTAGTTCTGCGGAAAACAGCGTCAGTCCGGGTTAGTTCTAATCAAATCATACCAAAATCGTGTAGAAATATTATAAACATGGCAGGAATACTTCATAAATTATAGATACGTTGGAGACGTATCAGCATCCCCAAGCTTAATTCCTGCTCGTCCCCGAGTAGGTAAATGATAAAAGAAATAATTTATGAAGTGTGAATGCTAGCAAGTGCTTAAGTTTGATCAATGATAGTTGCAGTCACTTTTTCTAGCATCATTATATATCATAACAGTAGCTCAACTCATAAAACTTCTCATGATCAAGTACCAAGCTATTCACATGTTAAAGTATAGATCATAAACTTTATTGAAAACTAACTAACCATTCTCTTAGTCATCAAACAATTGAAATTCATCTTATTTTTCGGAAGGGTCTATGTAAGAGCTTTGGTTCAGCAAACTCCACATACTCAACTATCATTTAATCTTTCACAATTGCTAACACTCATGTGATATTTATGGTTTCAAAGTTTCAATCAGACACAAAAAAAGATAGGGGCTTATAGTTTTGTCTCCCAACCTTTTACCTCAAGAGTAATGTCAATAATAATAATTTATGAAAACCTACATCCAAGTAGATATATATATATATATATATCCGGATCGCTCCAACACAAAGTGCTTGCCAAAGGAAAATTGTAAAAAGGAAAGGTGGAAATCACCATGACTCTTGTATAAGGGTAGAAGGTAAAAGTAAAAGATAAGCCCTTCACATAGGGAAGCAGAGGTTGTCATGCGCTTTTATGGTTGGATGCATAAAATCTTAATGCAAACGAATGTCACTTTATAATACCGCTTGTGATAAAGACCTTTATTATGAGGTCCATCACTTTTATTTCTTCCCTATCACAAGTTTGTATAAAGCTTATTTTCTTCACACTAATAGATCACACATATTTAGAGAGCAATTTTTATTGCATGCACCGATGACAACTTACTTGAAGGATCTTACTCAATCCATAGGTAGGTATGGTGGACTCTCATGGTGAAACTGGGTTAAGGAATGTTTGGAAGCACAAGTAGTATCTCTACTTGGTGCAAAGAATTTGGCTAGCATGAGAGGGAAAGGCAAGCTCAACATTCTGGATGATCCAAGATAATATAAAGTTTCGGATATAGGAAGACATAACCCATTAAGTTGTCTTCCTTGTCCAACATCAACCTTTTAGCATGTAATATTTTAATGAGTGCTCACAATGACAAAATATGTCCAAGATAATATATTTATATGTGAAATCTCTCTTTCTTTAATATTCTTTCATGAATTGTTCAAGTGACCAATTCTATGTTTGCTAACTTTCAATAAATTTACCACCTATACTTATTATGTGTGAAGTCATTACTCCCCATGGTATAAGCATATGAAACATGTATATATATAAATTCAGATTTATGATATTCAATCCATTTACCCATAGGATATACGTGAAGCACGTGAGTAAATGACAAACTACTCCAAAACGATATAAGTGAAGAACACTGAGTAGTCAAATAATTAACTAGCCATGGGAGGATTCTTTTTCATTCAAGATTTCAGATCCAATGATTTTATTCAAACAGAAAGTAAAATTGAAAATACGCTCCAAGCAAAACACATATCATTTGACGAATAAAAAATATAGCTCCGAGTATACCGATAGTTTTGAAGACGAAAGAGGGGATGCCTTCTGAGGCATCCCCAAGCTTAGGCGCTTGAGTCTTCTTTGAATATTACCTTGGGGTGCCTTGGTAATCCCCAAGCTTAGGGTCTTTCCACTCCCTATTCTCCTCATATCGATATCTCACTCAAAACTTGAAAACTTCAATCACACAAAACTTAACGGAACTTCGTGAGATGGGTTAGTATGATAAAGAGTAAATCATTCACTTTGGTACTGTCAAAGACAAGAGAAATAATTGTTCTCACACAATTATTACTGTACCATATCATTTCTACAATTTATATTGGGAAATATAAGCCATAGAAACTAGAAAACAAGCAAACTATGCAATGAAAACAGAATTCGTCAGAAAAAGAACAGTCTGTAATGATATGAACAGAAACCATACTTCTGATACTCAAAAAATTATGAAATAAATTGATGGACGTGAGGAATTTGTATATTAATCTTCTGCAAAAATAATCAACTCAAAAGCACTCTTCTGTAAAAAAAAATGACAGCTAATCTCGTGAGCGCAAAGTTTCTGTTTTTTACAGCAAGATCACATTAACTTTCACCCAAGTCTTCCCAAAGGTCTTACTTGGCACTTTATAGAAACAAAAGCTATAAAACATGATTAATACAGTATATTAATCATGTGAACACACAAAAACAGTAAGGGCGAATATTGGGTTGTCTTCCAACAAGCTCTTTTCTTTAATGCCTTTTAGCTAGGCATGATGATTTCAATGATGCTCACATAAAAGATAAGAATTGAAACATAAAGAGAGCATCATGAAGAATATGACTAGCACATTTAAACTTAACCCACTTCCAATGCCTAGGGATTTTGTTATCACACAATTTATAGGAACAAGAATCAACTAGCATCGTAAGGCAAAACAAGTATAACTTCAAAACTTTAAGCACATAGAGAGGAAACTTGATATTATTGCAACTCCTACAAGCATCTATTCCTCCCTCATAATAATTTTCAGTAGCGTCATGAATGAGTTTAACAGTACAACCATCACATAAAGCATTCTTTTCATGATCTACAAGCATAGAAATTTTAGTACTCTCCACATAAGCAAAAATTCTTCTCATTCGGAATAGTGGGAGCAAACTCACCAAAATAACTGTCATGTGAGGCATAATCCAATTCAAAATTAAAAGCATGATGACAAGTTTCAAGGTTAACATATTACTTTATAGCATACATGTCATCACAATAATCATCATAGATAGCAACTTCGTTCTCATAATCAATTGGAACCTCTTCCGAAATAGTGGAATCATTACTAACTAAAGTTGACACTCTTCCAAATCCACTTTCATAAATAACATACTAAGATTCAACACCCTCCAAAATAGGGGGATCACTAATTCCTAAAGTTGACACTCTTCCAAACCCACTTTCGATGATAGTATTATTCATACTCCAAAAGATATAAGTTAAGTTCATGGAGCATTCTACAATTAATATAGACTAACCAATATCCAAGCTCAAAATATATAAGTGAGCACACGAAGCATTCTATAAAACCATACTCAAAAGATTTAAATGATTAACAAAGAGCATTATATAAGATCATTTAAGGGATATCTCATACTAGCATTGTTCCTAAAAAAGAAAACACAAAGGACACAAATCATGCGAACAAGACAAAAAACCGAGGTATACTGATAATTGTTGAAGAAGAAAGATGGGATGCCAACCGGGGCATCCCCAAGCTTAGATGTTTTAGTATCCTCGAAATATTTACTTGGGGTGCCTTGGGCATGCCCAAGCTTGAACTCTTGCCTCTCTTTATTCTTCTCGCATCGGTAACTCCTTGTTCTTCAAACACTTCATCCACACAAAACTTAACAAAAACTTTGTGAGATCCGTTAGTATAGTAAAGCAAATCACTACCTTTAGGTACTGTTGCAAACACATTACAATTTCATATTAGCACTTTATCTACTGTATTCCAACTTCACCATGGTTCATACCCCCCGATACTACCCATAGATTCATCAAAATAAGCGAACAACACTAAGAAAACAGAATCTGTCAAAAACAGGACAGTCTGTAGTAATCTAGAAATTTAGTAAACTTCTGTAACTCCAAAAAATTCTAAGAAAATATGACAATTTAAAAAATTAGTACAGAAGTAATGTGCAAAAATTTTAAGACCCATTTGACTTTCCAGTAAAAAATGTAAATTCACGCGCTTCAGCCAAAGTCTCTGTTTTTGTACAGCACATAGTAAACAAGCAATCTAATCATCCTAAAACCAAAACTTGGCACATTATTTTTATAATACAATGGATATATACAAGGGGATAATTATTTTAAGATAAACTTCCATGAATTTTTTTACATTGTTTCCATGAGCATGAACACAAGTGTTCAAGGTCGACCCTCACTTCCCCAATGCATAACTTTCCAATCACTTCTCTTTTTGAAAAACTTTTTAGGCATATGAGGCAAGTGAATTTTTTTTTGTATTTTCATTATTTTAAAAAAATTGTATGTTTCTCCCACAACTACGCAAAACAAAAAGGGAAAACAAAAACTACTTAGTGAAGAAAGCAAACAAGCACACACGAGAATATCAACCCCACGCTATTGCTCCCCGGCAACGGCGCCAGAAAAGAGCTTGATAATCCCCAAGTGCAGGGAACCATCGTAGCAATTCCCAAAGGTGGAAGTGATAAGTATGGAGTGTCGAACACACAAGGAGCTAAAGGAAACATCAATATTCTCTCAAGTCCTATCTGCCACTGATACGACTCTACGTACACCGAACGTTTGCTTCCAACTAAAAACGAGAAATAAAACTACGTTGTGGGTATGAAGAGGATAACTTTGTATGATATCGGAGAGCTAAAATATAAAAGTAGGCGCTGTTATCATAAAGTTAGAATATATTACTTAAGTATTATAAATAGCGAGTGTGGAATAATGATGGGTCGGTGTGTGGAATTATCCTAGGCAATTATTAACAAGACCGGTAATCACTATTGCAATTTCATATGAGGGAGAGGCATAAGCTCACATACTTTCTCTTCTTGGATCATATGCACATATGATTGGAACTCTAGCAAGCATCCGCAACTACTAAAGATCATTAAGGTAAAACCCAACCATAGCATTAACATATCAAGTTCCCTTTATCCCATACGCAACAACCCCCTTACTCGGGTTTATGCTTCTGTCACTCAAGCAAACCACTATAAGCGAATCATGAACGTATTGCAACACCCTATAGCGGGAATCCCTCACGCTTGCGCGACACGGAGGGCACAATAGGACAGCACCAAAATAAAACATACAACTCATACCAATCTAGATCATCAATCAACCCAAAGACAAAGGATATCTACTCAAAACATCATAGGATGGCAACACATCATTGGATCATAATATGTGGCATAAAGCACCATGTTCAAGTAGGGATTACAGCATGGTGCGTGAGAGTGGACCGCGTAAAAGATATGGGGATGGTGATGATGATGGTGATGTTGATGAAGAAGATTACCGCGGTGATGATTCCCCTTCCGATGGCACTCCGGCACCACTGAGAGAGAGGAGGAGAGGTTCTCCCCCTTGTGATTCCTCCCCCATGGCCTCCGGTGATGATGGCCCCCTCCGGCAGGGTGCCAGAGAGGGCCTAGATTGATTCCCGTGGCTACAGAGGCTTGCGGCGACGGAACTTCCGATCTAGGGCATTTTCTGGAGGTTTGGGCATTTATAGAAGAGATTGGCGTCGAGAACAAGTCAGGGGGTCCCACGAAGAGTCCACGAGGCATAGGGGCGCGCCCCAGGGGGGTGGGGGCGCCCTCCACCCTTTTGGGCCCCACGAGACTCCCCTTCGGTAACTCTTCGTTCCAGTATTTTTTATATTTTCTAGAAAAAATCTCCGTTGATTTTCAGCGCATTCCGAGAACTTTTATTTCTGCACAAAAACAACACCACAGTAGTTCTGCTGAAAATAGCGTCAACCCGGGTTAGTTCTAATCAAATCATACCAAAATCATGTAGAAATATTATAAACATGGCATGAATACTTCATAAATTATAGATATGTTGGAGACGTATCAGTGTACCTTACTAATTCTCGTAGTAGTGCCTGGGTATTTGATACCGGTTCAGTTGCTCATATTTGCAACTGAAGCAGGGACTACGGATTAAACGAAGATTGGATAATGTCGAGGTGATGATGCCCGTCGGAAATGGTTCCAAGGTTGATGTGATCGCCGTCGGCATGCTAACTCTACATCTACCTTCGGGATTAGTTTTAGACCTGAATAATTGTTATTTGGTGCCAGCGTTGAGCATGAACGTTATATCTGCATCTTGCTTAGTGCGAGACGGTTATTCATTTAAATCAGAGAATAATGGTTGTTCTATTTATATGAGTATTATCTTTTATGGTCATGCACCATTGAAGAGTGGTCTATTTCTGTTGAATCTTGATCGTGATGATACACATATTCATAATATTGATGCCAAAAGATGTAAAGTTGATAATGATAGTGCAACTTATTTGTGTCACTACCGTTTGGGTCATATTGGTGTAAAGCGCATGAAGAAACTCTATAAATATAGAATTTTGGAATCACATGATTATGAATCATTTGATACTTGCAAACCGTGCCTTATGGGAAAGATGACTAAAACTCCGTTCTCCGGAACAATGGAATGAGCTACTGACTTATTGGAAATAATACATACCGATGTGTGCGGTCCAATGAGTGTTGGTGCTCGTGGCTAGTATCGTTATTTTCTGACCTTCACAGATGATCTAAGCAGATATGGGTATATCTACTTAATGAAACACAAGTCTGAAACATTTGAAAAGGTCAAAGAATTTCAAAGTGAATTGGAGAATCATCGTAACAAGAAAATAAAGTTTCTACAATCTGATCGTGGAGGAGAATATTTGAGTTACGAGTTTGGCCTTCATTTAAAACAATGTGGAATAGTTTCACAGCTGACACCACCTGGAACACCACAGCGTAATGGTGTGTCTGAACATCGTAACCGCACTTTATTGGATATAGTGCGATCTATGATGTCTCTTACTGATTTACCACTACATTTTGGGGTTTTGCACTAGAGACAGGTGCATTCACTTTAAACAGGGCACCGTCAAAGTCCGTTGAGACAACACCTATGAACTGTGGTTTGGCAACAAACCTAATTTGTCGTTTCTTAAAGTTTGGGGATGCGATGCTTATGTCAAAAAGCTTCAGCCCGATAAGCTCGAACCCAAATCGGAGAAAGGTGCCTTCATAGGATACCCTAAGGAAAAAATTGGGTACACCTTCTACCACAAGTCCAAAGGCAAGATTTTTGTTCCTAAGAATGGAACATTTCTAGAGAAGGAGTTTATCTCGAAAGAAGTGAGTGGGAGGAAAGTAGAACTTGATGAGGTAATTGTACCAGCTCTCAATTTGGAAAGTAGCTCATTCGAGAAATCTATTCCCGTGATGCCTACACCAACTAGAGAGGAAGTTAATGATAAAGATCATGAAACTACAAATCAAATTACTATAGAACCTCGTAGGTTCGGCAGAGCATGATCCGCACCAGAGTGGTATGGTAATCCTATTCTAGAAGTCATACTTGACCATGACAAACCTATGAACTATGAAGAAGCTATGATGAGCCCAGATTCCAATAAATGGCTTGAGGCCATGAAATCTGAGATAGGATCCATGTATGAGAACAAGAGTGTGGACTTTGGTGGATCTGCCCGATGATCGATGACCCATAGAGAATAAATGGATCTTCAAGAAGAAGACTGGCGCTGATGGTAATGTTACTGTCTATAAAGCTCGACTTGTTGCAAAGGGTTTTCGACAAGTTCAAGGAGTTGACTACGATGAGACCTTCTCGCCCGTAGCGATGTTTAAGTCTGTCTGAATCATGTTAGCAATTGCCGCATTTTATGATTATAAAATCTGGCAAATGGATGTCAAAACTGCACTCCTTAATGGATTTCTTAAAGAAAAGTTGTATATGATGCAACCAGAAGGTTTTGTCGATCCTAAAGGTGCTAACAAAGTGTGCAAGCTCCAGCAATCCATTTATGGATTGGTGCAAGCATCTCGGAGTTGGAATATATGCTTTGATGAGGTTATCAAAGCATATGGTTCTGTACAGACTTTTGGAGAAGCTTGTATTTACAAGAAAGTGAGTGGGAGCTCTATAGCATTTCTGATATTATATGTGGATGACATATTGTTGATTGGAAATGATGTAGAATTTCTGAATAGCATAAAAGGATACTTGAACAAGAGTTTTTCAATGAAAGACCTCGGTGAAGCTACTTACATGTTGGGCATCAAGATCTATAGATATAGATCAAGACGCTTGATAGGACTTTCACAAAGCACGTACCTTGATAAAGTTTTGAAGAAGTTAAAAATGGATCAGTCAAAGAAAGTGTTCTTGCCTGTGTTACAAGGTGTGAAGTTGAGTCAGACTCAATGACCGACCACTACAGAAGATAGAGAGAAAATGAAAGTCATTCCCTATGCTTCAGCCATCGGTTCTATCATGTATGCTATGTTGTGCACCAGACCTGATGTGTGCCTTGCTACAAGTTTAGCAGGGAGGTACCAAAGTAATCCAGGAGTGGATCACTGGACAGTGGTCAAGAACATCCTGAAGTACCTAAATAGGACTAGGGATATGTTTCTCGTTTATGGAGGTGACAAAGAGCTTGTCGTAAATGGTTACGTCGACGCTAGCTTTGACACTAATCCGGATGACTCTAAGTCACAATTTGGATACGTATTTTTATTGAATGGTGGAGCTGTCAGTTGGTGCAGTTCCAAGCAAAGCATCGTGGCGGGATCTATGTATGAAGCGGAGTACATAGATGATTTGAAAGCAGCAAATGAAGGAGTATGGATGAAGGAGTTCATATCCGATCTAGGTGTGATACCTAGTGCATCGAGTCCAATGAAATTTTTTTATGACAATACTGGAGCAATTGCCTTGGCAAAGGAATCCAGATTTTACAAAAAGACCAAGCACATCAAGAGACGCTTCAACTCCATCAGAGATTTGGTCAAGGAGGGAGACATAGAAATTTGCAAAATACATACGGATCTGAATGTTGCAGACCCGTTGACTAAGCCTCTTCCATGAGAAAAACATGATCAGCACCAAGACTCCATGGGTGTTAGATTCATTACAATGTAATCTAGATTATTGACTCTAGTGCAAGTGGGAGACTTAAGGAAATATGCCCTAGAGGCAATAATAAAGTTGTTATTTTATATTTCCTTATTCATGATAAATGTTTATTATTCATGATAGAATTGTATTAATCGAAAAGTTGATACATGTGTGAAGACATAGAAAAAAGAATGTGTCCCTAGTATGCCTCTACTAGACTAACTCGTTGATCAAAGATGGTTAAGTTTCCTAGCCATGGACATGAGTTGTCATTTGATAACGGGATCACATCATTAGTGGAATGATGTTATGGACAAGACCCATCCGTTAGCTTAGCACAATGATCGTTCAGCTTTATTGCTACTGGTTTCTTCGTGTCAAATATATATTTCTCCGACTATGAGATTATGCAACTCCTGGACGCCGGAGGAATGCCTTGTGTGCTATCAAACGTCACAACGTAACTGGGTGATTATAAAGATGCTCTACAGGTATCTCCGAAGGTGTTTGTTGGGTTGGCATAGATCGAGATTAGGATTTGTCACTCTGAGTATCGGAGAGGTATTTCTGGGCCCCCTCGGTAATGCACATCATATGAAGCCTTGCAAGCAATGTGACTAATGAGTTGGTCACGGGATGATGCACTACAGAACGAGTAAAGAGACTTGCCGGTAATGAGATTGAACTAGGTACGAAGATACCGACGATCGAATCTCGGGCAAGTAACATACGAATGACAAAGGGAATAACTATATTGACATTGCAGTTCGACTGATAAAGATCTTCGTAGAATATGTGGGAACCAATATGAGCATCCGGGTTCCTCTATTGGTTACTGACCGAAGAGGTGTCTCGGTCATGTCTACATAGTTCTCGAACCCGTAGGGTCCGCACACTTAACGTTCGATGATGATTGGTATTATATGAGTTATGTGTTTTGGTGATCAAAGGTTGTTTGGGGTCCCGGATGAGATCACGGACATGACGAGGAGTGTCGAAATGGTCGAGAGGTAAAGATTGATACATTGGAAGGTTCAATCCGGACACCGGAATGGTTTCGAGAAGTTTCAGATGTTTTTCGGAGTACCGGGAGGTTACTGGAACCCCCCGGGGAAGTAATGGGCCAACATGGGCCATAAGGGAGAGAGAGGGGAGCCCACAAGGGGTGGTGCGCCCCCCCCCATGGGATGTCCGAATTGGAGAAAGGGAAGGGGTGCGGCCCCCCTTTCCTTTCCCCCTCTACCTCTCCTTCCCTCTTTCCACCTTCATGAGAAGGAAAAAAGGGGGGCGAAACCTACTACGAGTGGAGTCCTAGTAGGACTCCCCCCTGGTGGTCGGCCTCCTCCTCTCCTCCTTTATATACTGGGGCGGGGGGCACCCTAAAGGCACAACAATTGTATTAGCCGTGTGTGGTGCCCCTCTCCACCGTTTACTCCTCTGATAGTATCATCATAGTGCTTAGGCGAAGCCCTGCGCGGATCACATCACCAACACCGTCATCACACCATCGTGCTGACGAAACTCATCGACTCCATCGACACTCTACTGGATCAAGAGTTCGAGGGACGTCATCGAGCTGAACGTGTGCAGAACTCAGAGGTGTAGTACGTTCGGTACTTGATCGGTTGATTTGAGAAGACGTTCGACTACATCAACCACGTTAAGTTAACGTTTTCGCTTTCAGTCTATGAGGGTAAGTGGACACACTCTCCCCCTCTCGTTGTTATGCATCTCCTATATAGATCTTGCATGAGCGTAGGAATTTTTTTGAAATTGCATGCTACGTTTCCCAACAGTGGCTAGGTGATGTCCCCCCTCAGGTACTTTCTTCGCACAATATTTTTACTTATTCCAAAATGACCCTCCATGAAGTTTCACGGCTTTTGGAGTTGTGCAGAATAGGTCTCTAATATTTGTAACATCCCAAATTTTCAATTTGGAATGTTATATATTAGATCATCATTGCATATCATATTTTATTGCATTTTGGCTCGATCCTAGAAATTATACACAACTCAAGGACCCTCGGAGAGAGTTGGGGATTTCGTTATTTTCATATTTGAGTTTTCTCGAATCTTGAAAATAGGATCATTTGATTTTATTTATTTTATCTTCAATTATTTCGATTATAAAAATATGATAGAGGGAATAAAATGACTTTCCCAAAATAAAGAAATATTGAGGATTTAATAAAAAAATCAAATAAGGTTTATTTTGGTGTTTTCATTATTTTATTTGAATTTAGGAAAAATTGCATGTTTTTCAAAATTACATTTTAGGGCCAAGAAAATGTTCATCTTGTTCTAAATATTTTATTTGGACGATGAAAATTTATTTTGGTATTTTTAGATTTTTATTTCTTTTTCTAGTCTTTATTTTCTGTTCAGCGAAATTGTTTAAAAAAACGCGCCCGCACCTGACTGGGCCGAAGCCCAGCCAGGCCAGGCCGGCCCAACCCCGCGCCGCCGCCTCCCCTCGTGCGCGCCGCCGTGCGCGGCACGGACGCCGAGGAGAGTCCGAGCCGGACTCCCCCGGGAACCCCCTCGCCCAAGCAAAGCTCCCCCACCTATATAAATCGCCGCCGCCACCGCCCCCTAGAGCCCCAAGCCACTGATACGTCTCCGTCATATCTACTTTTCCAAACACTTTTGCCCTTGTTTTGGACTCTAACTTGTATGATTTGAATGGAACTAACCCGGACTGACGCTGTTTTCAGCAGAGCTGCCATGGTGTTGTTTTTTGTGCAGAAAATAAAAATTCTCGGAATGTCCTGAAACTCCACGGAACACCTTAGAAAAAATAAAGAAAAATCCTCGCAAAAGATGAAGACCAGGGGGCCCACACCCTGCTCACGAGGGTGGGGGCACCCCCTACCCCCTGGGTGCGCCCCCCTACCTCGTGGGCCCCCTAGTGGCCCTCCGACGCCAACTCCAACTCCATATATTGGCTTTCGGGGAGAAAAAAATCAGAGAGAAGAAATCATCGCGTTTTACAATACGGAGCCGCCGCCAAGCCCTAATCTCTCTCGGGAGGGCTGATCTGGAGTCCGTTCGGGGCTCCAGAGAGGGGGATTCATCGCCGTCATCATCATCAACCATCCTCCATCATCAATTTCATGATGCTCACCGCCGTGCGTGAGTAATTTCATCGTAGGCTTGCTGGACGGTGATGGGTTGGATGAGATTTATCATCTAATCGAGTTAGTTTTGTTAGGGTTTGATCCCTAGTATCCATTATGTTCTGAGATTGATGTTGCTATGACTTTGCTATGCTTACTGCTTGTCACTAGGGCCCGAGTGCCATGATTTCAGATCTGAACCTATTATGTTTTCATGAATATATGTGTGTTCTTGATCCTATCTTGCAAGTCTATAGTCACCTACTATGTGTTATGATCCGGCAACCCCGAAGTGACAATAATCAGGACCACTCCCGGTGATGACCATAGTTTGAGGAGTTCATGTATTCACTATGTGCTAATGCTTTGTTCCCTTCTCTATTAAAAGGAGGCCTTAATATCCCTTAGTTTCCAATAGGACCCCGCTGCCACGGGAGGGTAAGACAAAAGATGTCATGCAAGTTCTTTTCCATAAGCACGTATGGCTATATACGGAATACATGCCTACATTACATTGATGAACTTGAGCTAGTTCTGTGTCACCCTATGTTATGACTGCTACATGATGAACCACATCCGGCATAATTATCCATCGCTAATCCGGTGCCTACGAGTTTTCCATATACTGGTTTACGCTTATTTACTTTTCCGTTGCTACTGTTACAATCACTACAAAATACCAAAAACATTACTTTTACTGTCTTTACTTTTATTACCGTTACCACCACTATCATATTACTTTGCTACTAAACACTTTGCTGCAGATACTAAATTTCCAGGTGTGGTTGAATTGACAACTCAGCTGCTAATACTTGAGCATATTCTTTGGCTCCCCTTGTGTCGAATCAATAAATTTGGGTTGAATACTCTACCCTCGAAAACTGTTGCGATCCCCTATACTTGTGGGTTATAAAGACTAATTTCTACTCCCCCAAGCTTAAACCCTTGCTTGTCCTCAAGCAATTCAGTTGACAAACTGAAAGAGAAAAAGAAAAACTTTTACAAACTCTGTTTGCTCTTGTTGTTGTAAACATGAAAAGCCAGCATTCAAGTCTTAGCAATTATTATGAACTAACCATACTCACAATGACACGTAGGTCTCACAATTGCTCATATCAATAGCACAATCAGCTAGCAAGCCATAATAGCAAAACTCGGATGACAACACTTTCTCAAAATAATCATAACATGATATAACAAAATGGTATCTCGCTAGCCCTTTCTGAGACCGCAAAACATAAATGCAGAGCACCTTTAAAGATCAAGGACTGACTAAACATTGTAATTCATGGTAAAAGAGATCCAGTCAAGTCATACCCAATATAAACCAATAATAATGAATGCAAACGATAGTGTGCTCTCCAGCGGGTGCTTTTTAACAAGAAAGGTGATGACTCAACATAAAAGTAAATAGATAGGCCCTTCGCAGAGGGAAGCAGGGATTTGTAGAGGTACGAGAGCTCGGTTTTGAAATAGAGATAAATTATATTTTGAGCGGCATACTTTCATTGTCAACATAACAACTAAAAGACGACGATATCTTCCATGCTAAACAGATTATAGGCGGTTCCCAAACAGAATGGTAAAGTTTATACTCCCCTTCCTCCACAAGCATCAATCCATGGCTTGCTCGAAACAATGAGTGCCTCCAACATTCAATGGGTCCAAAGGGGAGTTTTGTTTGCAGTTATTTTGATTTAGTTTGCACAAAGCATGGGACTGGGCATCCCGGATACCAGCCTTTTTCTCGTGAATGAGGAGCGGAGTCCACTCCTCTTGAGAATAACCCGCCTAACACGGAAGATAAGGGCAGCTCTAGTCGACATATGAGCTATTCGAGCATGCAAAACAGAATGTTTATTTGAAGGTTTAGAGTTTGGCACATACAAAATTTCCTTGGAACGACAGGTAAATACCGCATATAGGTAGGTATAGTGGACTCATATGGAATAACTTTGGGGTTTAAGGAGTTTGGATGCACAAGCAGTATTCCCGCTTAGTACAGGTGAAGGCTAGCAAAAGACTGAGAAGCGACCAACTGAGAGAGCGACAACAGTCGTAAACATGCATTAAAATTAATTCACACCGAGTACAAGCATGAGTAGGATATAATCCACCATGAACATAAATATCATGAAGGCTATGTTGATTGGATTCAACTACATGCATGAACATGTGCCAAGTCGAGTCACTCAATTCATTTAAAGGAGGATACCACCCCATCATACCACATCATAATCATTCTAATAGCATGTTGGCACACAAGGTAAACCATTATAACTCATAGCTAGTCAAGCATGGCACAAGCAACTATAATCTCTAAATGTCATTGCAAATATGTTTACTTCATAATAGCTGAATCAAGAACGATGAATCGTCATATTTACAAAAACAAGAGAGGTCGAGTTCATACCAGCTTTTCTCTCCTCAATAAGTCCATCATATATCATCATTATTGCCTTTCACTTACACGACCGAACGATGTGGATAATAATAGGAGTGCACGTGCATTGGACTAAGCTAGAATCTGCAAGCATTCAACTCAAGAGAGAAGACAAGTAATATGGGCTCTGAGTTTAAATAATCAATCGTGCATATAAGAGCCACTAAGCATTTTCAATATGGTCTTCTCGACCCCCAAAGAAAGGAAAAGAAATAAAAACTATTTACACGGGAAAGCTCCCAACAAGTAAAAAGAAGAACGGGAAATATTTTGGGGGGTTTTCTTTTTAATTCTACTACAAACTTGAAAAGTAAACTGACTAATTTTTTTCTTTTTCTTAAAGCTTATCAAACACACAAGAAGAAAGCTAGAAGAGGAAATTTAAACTAGCATGGATAATACAATGAAAGAGTATGAGCACCGACATCTAGCAATAAGTGTGTGTGAACATGAATGTAATGTCGGTGGGAAATACGTACTCCCCCAAGCTTAGGCTTTTGGCCTAAGTTGGTCTATTACCAGGGATGGCCTGGCGGATATCCGTAGGTGAAGCTGGGGTCATACCGTGACGCAGCGGCTATCGCCGCCTGAGTTATAGCATGGAGTCAAGCAGCCTCCACTCTCCTTTCGTACTCATCTGCCTCCTCTCTGGTAATAATATATCTTCTTTTTGCCTGTGAATCAAAGAAAGCAGGAGCAGGAAGAGCAATATGGACTACACGATGTCTGTCAAAGATTAGTCGATACTGGAGGGGTGGTTCAGTCCTCTCAACAAACTGGTGGGAAACCATAGAATCAAAATCTAAATAAGAAGGGGGTAACTCCATGTCACCCTCACGAATGTCTACCTCAAGAAAATTAGCTAAGCGGGTTGCATAAATTCCTCCAAAGAAATCTCCGCTATGTCTATTCTGATGCAACCTGCGAGCTACAA
Organism: Triticum dicoccoides; assembly: GCF_002162155.2. NCBI lineage: Eukaryota > Viridiplantae > Streptophyta > Magnoliopsida > Poales > Poaceae > Triticum > Triticum dicoccoides. Next base: position 169,209,436 of record NC_041381.1, read on the forward strand.
TGGCTCCCAAATGATAAGATTGGTCTCCTAACACAGCACTCCTGAGAATACTGAGATTAGGGACACACATGTGACATGCTTCATCCTTAGCATTTATACATCTACCTATGAAGAGAGCAAAATAATGTATAGCAGGAAAGTGAATGCTCCCTATAGTGGCTTGTGTTATATCTCTAGATTCCCCCACAGTTATTCTAGCAAGAAAGTCTCTATATTCGGATTTAGGGGGATCCCTGACATTACCCCAAGATGGAAGTTTGCAAGCAGAAGTAAAATCCTCTAAGTCCATGGTATAAGATTTGTCCTAAAGGTCAAACATGACTGAAAGAGAATTTCGCAAAGTTGAAAACTCAAACCTCCTCACAAATGAACTTGTGAGATCATGATACTGGGGGCATTTGTCAGCTTCAAAGTCCTCAAGACCAGCATTACTCAAATATGCGCTAAATTCTTCTTTGATTCACACTTGATTCGTAAAATTTTCCGACGGCCATTCACAGGGCCTCACAGGAGCGTCTCTTGGTGGTTCCTCGTTAGCGTCATGTATTGCAAGCCTGGGACCTTGCTTTCTTGAAGGACCACCTTGGAACATCCTCCTAAGCATATTGTTTCCTCTGAAAAATTTCTAAAATTTTTAGTAACTTCAAATAAAAGTGAACCAACTTCAATAAAATTGGTAGTAACAACTCCCACAAGTGCCTAGAGCCTATATAAAGCATTGGAACTACTTGGAACCATATAAATTTGACACGCAAGCTCAAGAACATGGTCACCTATGCAGCACAAATTTGCAAAGAATAAAGCACTAGAACAAAAACTAATTGGACCAATGGAGGAGTCACATACCAAGGAACAATCTCCCCAAGCAGTTTTGCGAGAGATGCTTTGAGCAAGGAGATCGAAAATCACAGCAACGGGGGCTGGAACTCGTGCTTGAGTTGGTTTTTCGTGTTTGTGTGAGGCAGAGGAAGAAGATGGGTGCAGGAATAAGTGGAGGAGGGCCACCGTGGGCCCACGAGGCAGGGGGGCGCGCCCAGGGGGATAGGGCGCGCCCTCCACCCTCGTGGCCAGGTGGTAGCTCCCCCCTTGGTAATTTTTGCACAGCAAATTCTCAAATATTCCCGAAAAAATCATATTAAATTGGCATGGTATTCTGAGGACTTTTATTTTCGGGATATTTTTATATTGCACGGATAAGTCAGGAAACAGACAAAAAAAATACTATTTACTTTATTTCTACTAAATAACAGAAAATATAAAGAGGGTACAGAAGGTTGTGCTTCTAGTTTCATCCATCTCGTGATCATCAAAATGAACCCACTAACAAGGTTGATCAAGTCTTGTTAACAAACTCATTCCGAATAATCCCGGAATCGGAGAAATTTCGAATGACACTAAGTTACCTCAACGGGGATATGAAAATCCCCAACAATAAGAATATCATACTTTTTCTTGACAGTAGGGAGAGGAAATTCAAAACCTCCAAATATAATCGATGGAACTTTTCCAATAGAGTTGATACTATAAACTTGAGGTTGTTTCCTCGGAAAATGTATCGTGTGCTCATTGCCATTAACATGAAAGGTGACATTGCCTTTGGTGCAATCAATAACGGCCCCTGCAGTATTAAGGAAAGGTCTTCCAAGAATGATATACATACTATCATCCTCGGGGATATCAAGAATAACAAAGTACGTTAAAATAGTAACATTTGCAACCACAACAGGCACATCCTCACAAATACTGACAGGTATAGCAGTTGATTTATCATCCATTTGCAAAGATATTTCAGTAGGTGTCAACTTATTCAAGTCAAGTCTACGATATAAAGAGAGAGGCATGACACTAACACCGGCTCCAAGACCACATGAAGCAGTTTTAACATAATTTCTTTTAATGGAGCATGGTATAGTAGGCACTCCGGGATCTCCAAGTTTCTTTGGTATTCCACCCTTAAAAGTATAATTAGCAAGCATGGTGGAAATTTCAGCTTCAGGTATCTTTCTTTTATTAGTAATAATATCCTTCATATACTTAGCATAAGGATTTGTTTTGAGCACATCAGTTAATCACATACGCAAAAAGATGGGTCTAATCATTTCAGCAAAGCACTCAAAATCCTCATCATCCTTTTTCTTGGATGGTTTCGGAGGAAAAGGCATGGGTTTCTGAACCCATGGTTCCCTTTCTTTACCATGTTTCCTAGCAATAAAATCTCTTTTATCATAACATTGATTCTTTGATTGTGGGTTATCAAGATCAACAGCAGGTTCAACTTCTACATCATTATCATTACTAGGTTGAGCATCAACATGAACATTATCATTAACATTATCACTAGGTTCATGTTCATCACCTGATTGTGTTTCAGCATCAGAAATAGAGATATCATTCGGATTCTCAGGTGATTCAGTGATAGGTTCACTAGAAGTTTGCAAAGTCCTGTCATTTTTCTTTTTCTTCCTTTTAGAAGAACTAGGTATATCAATATTGTTTCTCTGAGAATCTTGCTCGATTCTCTTAGGGTGGCCTTCAGGATACAAAGGTTCCTGAGTCATTCTACCGGTTCTAGTAGCCACTCTAACAGTATAATCATTTTTCTTACTATTCATTTCATCAAGCACTTCTTTCTGAGCTTTAAGTACTTGTTCTACTTGAGTGGTAACCATAGAAGCATGCTTGCTAACAAGTTTAAGTTCACCTCTAATATCAGCCATATAATCACCCAAGCGTTTAATCATAAAGGTATTCTATTTTAATTGTCTACCAAAATAAGCATTAAAGTCATCTTGCTTAAACATAAAGTCATCAAACTCATCCAAGCATTGACTATCAATTTTAGTAGGAGGGACTTCAGCTTTATCATATCTATAAAGAGAATTTACCTTTACTACCTATGTCGGGAGATCGGGAGGTTCTTCATTAAATAAGTAATTGAGATCATATACTTCTTCAATAGTCGGTAAATTAAGACCATGTATTTCTTCAATAGGAGGTAAACTCTTAACATCTTCAGCTTTAATACCTTTTTCTTTCATAGATTTCTTTGCCTCTTGCATATCTTCAGGACTGAGAAATAGAACACCTCTCTTCTTCGGAGTTGGTTTAGGAATAGGCTCAGTAATTGGCTCAAGAACTAGCTCAGGAGGTGGTTCGGGAGGTGCCCAATTATTTTCATTTGCCAACATATTATTCAATAGAATTTCAGCGTCATTCGGTGGTCTTTCCCTGAAAAGAGAACCGGCACAACTATCCAGGTAATCTCTGGAAGCATCAGTTAGTCCATTATAAAAGATATCAAGTATTTCAGGTTTCTTAAGAGGATGATCAGGCAAAGCATTAAGTAACTTGAGAAGCCTCCCCCAAGCTTGTGGAAGAATCTCTTCTTCAATTTGCACAAAATTGTATATTTCCCTCAAAGCAGCTTGTTTCTTATGAGCAGGGAAATATTTAGCAGAGAAGTAATAAATCATATCCTGGGGACTTTGCACACAACCAGGATCAAGAGAGTTATACCATATCTTAGCATCACCCTTTAACAAGAACGGAAATATCTTAAGTAAATAAAGGTAGCGCGATCTCTCATTATTAGTAAACAAGGCAGCTATATCATTTAACTTAGTAAGATGTGCCACAACAGTTCCAGATTCATAGCCATAAAAAGGATCAGATTCAACCAAAGTAATTATATCGGGATCAACAGAAAAATCATAATAGTCCTGATCAGGAACACAGATAGGTGAAGTAGCAAAAGCAGGGTCAGGTTTCATTCTACCTCCAAAAGATTCTTTACTACATTTAATTAGCAACCTCTTAAGTTCACGACTATCCTGGCAAGCAAAAATAGCTGCAGAAGATTCAGCATCAAAAAGATAACCCTCTGGAATAGCAGGCATAGGTTCATCGTCACTAACATCATCGTGTTCAGGTTCAATAATTTCTCTTTCTCTAGACCTAGCAATTTGCTCATCAAGATATTCACCAAGTGGCACAGTAGTATCAAGCATAGAAGTAGTTTCATCATAAGTATCATGCATAGCAGAAGTGGCATCATCAATAACATGTGACATATTAGAATCAATAGCAGTGGTAGGTTTAGGTGTCGCAAACTTACTCATAACAGAAGGAGAATCTAGTGCAAGGCTAGATGGAAATCCCTTACCTCCCCTCGTAGTTGAGGGCAAAATAGTAGTTCGATCATCTTTCAAATTCTTCATAGTGTCCAGCAGATATAAATCCCAAGTGACTCAAAGAATAGAGCTATGCTCCCCGGCAACGGCGCCAGAAATTAGTCTTGATAACCCACAAGTATAGGGGATCGCAACAGTTTTCGAGGGTAGAGTATTCAACCCAAATTTATTGATTCAACACAAGGGGAGCCAAAGAATATTCTCAAGTATTAGCAGCTGAGTTGTCAATTCAACCACACCTGGAAATTTAGTATCTGCAGCAAAGTGTTTAGTAGCAAAGTAATATGATAGTGGTGATAACGGTAACAAAAGTAAAGACATTAAAAGTAATGTTTTTGGTATTTTGTACTGATTGTAACAGTAGCAACAGAAAAGTAAATAAGCGTAAACCAGTATATGGAAAACTCGTAGGCACCGGATTAGCGATGGATAATTATGCCGGATGTGTTTCATCATGTAGCAGTCATAACATAGGGTGACACAGAACTAGCTCAAGTTCATCAATGTAATGTAGGCATGTATTCCGTATATAGTCATACGTGCTTATGGAAAAGAACTTGCATGACATCTTTTGTCCTACCCTCCCGTGGCAGCGGGGTCCTATTGGAAACTAAGGGATATTAAGTCCTCCTTTTAATAGAGAACCGGAACAAAGCATTAGCACATAGTGAATACATGAACTCCTCAAACTATGGTCATCACCGGGAGTGGTCCCGATTATTGTCACTTCGGGGTTGCCGGATCATAACACATAGTAGGTGACTATAGACTTGCAAGATAGGATCAAGAACACACATATATTCATGAAAACATAATAGGTTCAGATCTGAAATCATGGCACTCGGGCCCTAGTGACAAGCATTAAGCATAGCAAAGTCATAGCAACATCAATCTCAGAACATAATGGATACTAGGGATCAAACCCTAACAAAACTAACTCGATTAGATGATAAATCTCATCCAACCCATCACCGTCCAGCAAGCCTATGATGGAATTACTCATGCACGGCGGTGAGCATCATGAAATTGGTGATGGAGGATGGTTGATGATGATGACGGCGATGAATCCCCCTCTCCAGAGCCCCGAACGGACTCCAGATCAGCCCTCCCGAGAGAGATTAGGGCTTAGCGGCGGCTCCGTATCGTAAAACACGATGATTTCTTCTCTCTGATTTTTTTCTCCCTGAAAGCCAATATATGGAGTTGGAGTTGGCGTCGGAGGGCCACCAGGGGGCCCACGAGGTAGGGGCGCGCCCAGGGGGGCGTGCCCCCCACCCTCGTGAGCAGGGTGTGGGCCCCATGGTCTTCATATTTTGCGAGGATTTTTCTTATTTTTTCTAAGGTGTTCCGTGGAGTTTCAGGACATTCCGAGAATTTTTATTTTCTGCACAAAATCAACACCATGGCAGTTCTGCTGAAAACAGCGTCAGTCCGGGTTAGTTCCATTCAAATCATACAAGTTAGAGTCCAAAACAAGGGCAAAAGTGTTTGAAAAAGTAGATACGATGGAGATGTATCAGCCACCGCCGCCGAACCCCGCCGCCACAGCCGCCAGCCCCGCCGCCTTGCGCCGCCAACGCCGCCTGCCGCCGCCGCCGGAGCCGCTACCCGAGCCGCCCCACCCCGCCGCCGAGTCGCCGCCGCCCCTCACCACCCAGCCGGAGCCGCCCCGCCCCGCCGGAGTGCCTTGCCGAGGTACTGCCCGAGCCTCCGCCGCCGTCGGACCGGTGTTTTTTGAAAAAAAACACTTCGGTTTTTTTAAGAAAACCCTAGATTCATTTTTTTAGATTGGTTTTATTTTTTTAGGGTTTATTTTATTTAGCGAGCGTTTGCCCGTTCGTTCGTTTTAGCGAACATTCTTCGCCGTTTAGTTTTAGTTAACGAATGTCCGTTCATTAATTTGTTCGTCAGTTTTTCTTTTTATCGGATTATTCTGCGATTATTCTGATCGCGATTTCTGATCCGATTTTCGTTTTAGTTTATCTTTTCGCTCGTTTATTGGAATCAGGAGATTCAAGCGCCTAGAGTTTCGTCTCGAAACCCTCTTTCCGTTTAATCAACTCAAACAAGTTTTTACTTCTGTAAAATCTTGACTTCGGTCCAGATTAGTAAACAAAGCTTGTTTCTTTCGCGGTTTGATTTTCATTGCTTCGTTCGATTTGATTTCTTTTGCCAACCGGAGTTCTTAAGTTGAAATTTCTGGTTAGTTCTCTTATTTGAGTTTTACCTGTGCATCAGATGAGTACTTATTGTATGCTTGTTTGTTTGTTTGCCTGTGATAGAGTACCTGGATTGCCCCGCTTGCTACTTCAAATCCCTAGGTTTCACGGATCATCAGCAAGGCAAGTAACACTTTGATCATACCTCTTTACTACTCAGTTTTTATGCATTAGATCAATCCTCAAACAATTGCATGATTAGGATCTGAATAATATGTGGGTTCTGGGAAGTAGATGAGGTAGTACCTATTACCTGTTTTATTATCAAACCCTTGGGAGTTACTTCTACGTTTGCTTATTATGCCATGCTATGCTAGTAGACGTGGATTGGGTGAGTGAATTTCCATGACAAATGTGAGATTGTTAATTTAATGGTTTATTTAAGGTGGCAACTTTCATACACATCTGGATGGATTGAGGCACTTGGGTATTCCAGGATTGCCTGTTTGTTTTTGGACCGCCACCCAGGCTCAAAGGGATCATTAGATTATTCATGCTAGAAACTTTCGTGTGCAGCCACATGCTATTATGGGCTCTAGCATAGTTGATTAAGTCGTGCGAACTCTTATAGTGGTAGACTAGCAGATGTAGGGGAAAGTAGGTGTACAGGTCTACCCATCATAAGGTGCTAGCGCTTCTGAAAGACTATGTCTCGATCATTCGTTTCTCAAACACCATGTAGTGCGAGAAAACCAATGGAGGAGATTGAGTCTTGTGGGGAAAAGTGCACAAACCTCTGCAGAGTGTATAAACTAATCATGGTTAGCCGTGTCCCCGGTTATGGACATCTTGAGTATCTAGTACTTGGATTATCATGTGAATCTCATCATGTTACTTTAATTAATGTTGTTGGTTTTTTAATGATGATATTTAATTGGGATTGAGAATGCTGTCAACCATTCTCAATGTTTAACAACCACCATGATAGTTAAATAAAATTTATTCCTTTGCAGTAGGGAAAAATTGGCTTTACACAAAACTGTAACCATAGAGCTTTCCACCAGCCATATATGCATATAGTATAGCTTTACTCTTTCATTACTCTCTATGTGTTACATTGCCAGCATATTCCATGTGCTGACCCGTTTTCGGGCTGCAATGTTCATGTTGCAGACTTTTCAGACGACGAGTAAGATGCCTTAGGATCGTGGTTCTATATTCAGTGATGCCGTTGGAGTTGATGGACTCACTTATCTTCCAAGCCTTCCGCTGTTATCGTTATTAGATGGCCTTAAGCCATATTTATTGTAATAAGCTCTCTTTTGAGACATTCAATGTAATAAGTGTGTGATTTCCACTCTGTTATAAATCCTTCAAGTACTATACGTGTCAGCATTACTGATCCAGGGATGACACTGATGCACAAAGATCAGACTGTTTGAGGTCTGGTCGCTACAAGATGGTATCAGAGCACACACTGACTGTAGGACACGACCACTAAGCTAAAGCCCTAGATCACTACTCTCTCTTCTCATTTCTGACTCCTCATCTTTTCTACTCTTTTAGGATGGCGGATGCAAGGAACAAGTTCACGCAACCGGATGAAGATACACCCTTTGGACGACACCTGAAGGAAGTCACCAAGTACCTGAACACTGGAGTACCAAGCTTCACCGGGACCTACAATGCCACTTTACCTGAAGAGGAGCGCTGGATGATTCAAGTTCAAGTTCCAGGAAGGACGTTCATGCCCGTCACTGAGCCCATAGAGTTTTCCTTTGATGCACCAACCTGGAGTTTCGGAAAGAGTATGGCAGCCCACATCACAATGGGACATATTGGAGAAGTTTACCACAAGGATCTCAAGGATACTATCTACTAGATTTGTGGGCGCCGAGATGAGCAATGGGAGATGGTCAGCACCAGGAAAGACAGAACAATTGCAGCTTTCATCCAGGAGTTAAACCAACACATTCGACGCCAGGAGAATCAGATGTGTGCAGGCATGATGGATCTGAAGAAGGGCATGACCAAAATCATGGAACTGGAGGAAGAACTCAAGTCTACACGCGGTGGATATGAGGAGGAAATAGCAACACTTGTGGAGAAGAGCGATGATCTGAAGAAGAAGCTAAAAGTATTTATGGGATTTCCCGCAACTGGAGAAGACGGAGATTGCACTTGTCCAGAGAACTACATCATCATCGATGACACCGACTTGGACCCAGACGATAGTGATGATGACTATGATGATGAAGCTGGAGCAGATATCATGGAGTCTTCATCGGAGCAATTTTTCTAGTCGACCACCAAAACAATAGTAGTATTTCCCACATGTATCTAGTATGGTCTGAGCACTTTTGTAACGATAGATAGACCGTTGTATGCCCTTGCTTGTTTGAATGAAGTGTTTTGATTGATTTTGTCTCATGTGCATATGGGTAGTGTTTTCCCTCTAGACCTCATTCTATTCTGTATTCTCATCTTTTCTAAACCCTCAGATGCCTCCAAGACGTGACAATAGATTTGCTTTCCCACCGGAGCTCACTCGGTTGATCCAGCAGCAGAATGCCTTGATGTAGTTGCTAGTCCAGAATCAGAATCAGGGGAACAACAACAACAACAACCCACCACCACCACCACCTGTTGATCACTTAACCCGTTTTCTTAGGCTGAATGCGCCGGTGTTTTCCAGTAGCACCGAGCCGATTGTTGCAGATGATTGGCTTCGTAAGACAGCCAGGGAGTTGACCACTGCAGGATGCACAGATGCGGAGAAGGTGCGATTTGCCGCACATCAGCTTGAAGGACCCGCAGCATCATGGTGGGAGAATTTCACAGCCACCTATCCAGTAGACACTGTCACATGGGATCAGTTTCAGCAGGCTTTCTGTACTGCCCATGTTTCAGCAGGAGCAATGGCCATGAAGAAGCATGAGTTTCGCAACTTACACCAGGGAGGACGTACAGTTGGCCAGTATGTGGTTGACTTCAGTAAGCTAGCACATTATGCCCCAGATGACGTTGCTACGGATGCAGCTAAGCAAGAGAAGTTTCGAGAAGGGCTGAATGATGAGTTGAGCATGCAGTTGATGGTAGCAAGTTTCAACAACTACCAGGAGTTGGTAGACCGTGCTCTTATGATTGAAGGGAAGCAGCAGCAGATTGAGAACTGCAAGAGGAAGTATGGACAAGGGAAGTACAATTCTAGAGCTTAGTAGAAGCCACGTTTTACCCCGAATCGGGAAACACATTTTCAGCATACCCATGGAGGAGGTAACTCGCATAATCATAATGGCCCCAAGAATGGGAATGGAGGAAGTAACGGCCAGAACCGTACCAACCCATCAACCCCAGCTAAGAAAGGTTTGAGCCAAGTCACTTGCTTTAAGTGCCAGAAGACTGGACATTACGCCAATGAATGTCCTGAAGGCCAGAATGGAAATGGCAATGGAAGCTCGGGGAAGAAGCCGAACCCTTTCAATAGGGGACAGGTGAACCACGTTAATATGTAGGAGGGTGAAGCCCAACCAGATGCAGTAATAGATAAGTTTTTGGTTAAGTCATTTACTGCAATCGTTCTTTTTGATACCGGTGCATCGCATTCATACGTATCGAGGGGTTTTGTGGATAAGTATAAACTGCCCACCAAAGTTCTAGGAACACCCATGTTAGTAAGCTCACCAGGAGCGGAGTATATGGCCAGTCGAGGATGTTTTCAAGTGCCATTGAGTATAGGCAAGCACATTTTCCCCTCAGATTTAATCATTTTGGAATCTCAAGGTTTGGATATGATTCTGGGTATGGATTTGCTATCGATGTATGGAGGAAACATCGATTGCGCCAGTAAGTCGATTTTTCTTACCACCCCAGAAGGAAGAAGGATCAAGTATGTATCAAGACATGAGCCGAAGAGGATGCACGTAAATTCCTTATCAGGAGTTGTGCAGGAGGAAGTACCAGTGGTGAAGGATTTTCCTGATGTGTTTCTAGAAGAGTTGCCAGGGATGCCACCGGATAGAGACATCGAGTTTTTGATTGAGCTTTTGCCAGGCATAGGGCCGATATCTAAGAGACCATACCGGATGCCCGCTAAGGATTTGGAGGAAATTAAGAAGCAGATTAAAGAGTTATTGGATAAAGGATATATTCGCCCAAGTTCTTCGCCTTGGGGATCGCCAGTACTTCTAGTAGAGAAGAAGGATGGATCATTGAGGATGGTTGTTGACTATCGCAGATTGAATGCAGTAACAATCAAGAACAAGTACCCACTACCGATGATCAATGATCTGTTTGATCGATTGCAAGGAGCTAAGGTATTTTCCAAGATCGATTTGCGATCAGGATACCATCAGTTGAAGATTGGAGAGCAGGATATACCTAAGACAGCTTTTACCACCAGGTATGTGTTGTGTGAGTATATCGTTATGCCATTTGGTCTGACTAACGCACCTGCCTATTTCATGAACATGTTGAACAAGGTGTTTATGGAGTTTTTGGATAAGTTCGTCGTGGTGTTCATTGATGATATTTTGGTCTACTCGAAGAACAAAGAGGAGCATAAGGAGCACTTGCGTTTGGTACTGGAGAAGCTCAGAGAACACCAGTTATATGCCAAGTTCAGCAAATGTGAATTTTGGTTAAAGGAAGTTGGATTCCTTGGACATGTTATATCCGGAGAAGGTATAGCAGTAGACCCCACCAAAGTTGTCACTGTGACAAATTGGGTAGCACCAACAACAGTTGGAGAGATCCGGAGTTTACTTGGACTCGCAGGATACTACCGGAGATTCATTGAGAATTTCTCGAAGATTGCGAAGCCCATGATGGGATTGTTGAAGAAGGATACCAAGTTCATTTGGACTGAGGAGTGTGAGGCCAGTTTCCAGGAGTTGAAGGAACGTTTGGTTACCTCGCCAGTGTTGATTCTGCCAGATCAGAGCAAGGATTACGAGGTGTATTGTGACGCTTCATGTCGAGGACTTGGAGCAATGCTTATGCAGGAGGGGAGAGTTGTTTCGTATGCTTCACGACAGCTAAAACTTCATGAGTTAAATTAGGCCACACATGATTTGGAGTTAGCAGCCGTAGTGCATGCATTGAAGACTTGGAGACATTTTCTTATCGGAACACCATTGTGAGGTGTACACGGATCACAAGAGTTTGAAGTACATTTTCACGCAGAAGGAGTTGAATCTCAGGCAAAGGAGATGGTTGGAACTCATCAGAGATTATGATATGAGGTTGCATTACCACCCGGGAAAGGCTAACGTAGTAGCAAACGCATTGAGCCGTAAGAGCCATGTCAATACACTCATGACCGGAGAGTTACCGAAGGAGTTAGCCGAGGACCTTCGTGAACTATGTTTGGAGATAGTTTTGAGAGGCTATGTAGTAGCATTGGAGATTCAGTCAACTTTGATGGATAAGATTAGAGAAGCTCAGAAGACTGACAAGGAAATAGCCACCATAAAGGAAAGGATGAGCAAAGGAAAAGCTAAAGGATTTTGTGAGGATGAGCATGATACCCTATGGTTTGAAGACCGTGTTTATGTGCCTAATGACCCGGAGATCGGGAATTTGATTCTGCAAGAGGCCCATGATTCACCATATTCGATTCACCTAGGAAATACCAAGATGTGTTTGGATTTGAAGGACACTTTTCGGTGGACCGGAATGAAGAAGGATATTGCAGAGTATGTAGCAGTTTGTGATGTATGTCAGAGAGTAAAGGCAGAGCATCAAAAGCCGGCAGGATTGCTACAACCATTGACAATACCCGAATGGAAGTGGGATAAACTAGGCATGGATTTCATTACAAGATTGCCTAGGACTCGTTCAGGCTATGACTCGATTTGGGTTATAGTCAATCATTTGACGAAGGTAGCTCATTTCATCCCAGTGAAGACCACTTACACCAGTGCTAAGTTGGCCAAAATATACATGACCAGGATCGTATGTCTGCATGGAGTTCCGAGGAGCATTATATCAGATAGAGGAACCCAGCTTACCTCAATGTTCTAGAATCAGTTGCACGAAACTTTGGGTACCAGGCTAGAGTTCAGTACAGCTTTTCATCCGCAGATAGATGGACAGACAGAGAGAGTCATCAGATTTTGGAGGATATGCTGAGAGCCTGTGCGCTAGATTATGGATCAAGTTGGGATCACAATCTTCCATATGCAGAGTTTTCTTACAACAACAATTATCAATCCAGTTTGAAGATGGCCCCTTTCGAAGCCCTGTACGGAAGGAGGTGCAGGACCCCGTTGTCGTGGGATGAAGTCGGAGACCGCCAGTTGTTTGGACCAGATTTGATCAAGGAGTCTGAACGGAAGGTGAAATTGATTCGCGATAGGCTAAAAGTAGCCCAGTCCAGGCAGAAAAGCTATGCAGATTCAAAAACGCAAGGAGATAGTTTACGAAGTCGGGGACAGAGTTTATCTTCGAGTATCTCCACTTCGAGGAGTTAAGCGTTTTGGTGTCAAGGAAAGTTAGCGCCACGTTTTGCGGGACCTTACAAAGTTCTGGAGCGTATGGGAGAAGTTGCCTAAAAGTTGGAATTGCCCGAAGGTTTGTCAGTAGTTCAAGATGTATTCCACGTGTCCCAGTTGAAGAAGTGCCACGCAGAGATGGCTGATATACCGCTGAGAGATACAGTGCCATTAGAGGCGATTCAGTTGGACAATGATTTCACCTATGAGGAGAAACCAGTTAAGATTCTTGAGTATGCCAGCCGAGTCACCCGCAGCAAGGTTATCAAATTTTGCAAAGTTCAGTGGAGCCACCACACCGAGGATGAAGCCACCTGGGAGAGAGAGGAAGATTTGTTGAAGGACCACCCTCACCTATTTTCTAGCCAACCCGAATCTCGAGGGCGAGATTCATCTTAAGGGGGGTAGGTTTGTAACATCCCAAATTTTCAATTTGGAATTTTATATATTAGATCATCATTGCATATCATATTTTATTGCATTTTGGCTCGATCCTAGAAATTCTGCGCAACTCAAGGACCCTCGGAGAGAGTTAGGGATTTCGTTATTTTCATATTTGGGTTTTCTCGAATTTTGAAAATAGGATCATTTGATTTTATTTATTTTATCTTCAATTATTTCGATTATAAAAATATGAGAGAGGGAATAAAATGACTTTCCCAAACTAAAGAAATATTGAGGATTTAACAAAAAATCAAATAAGGTTTATTTTGGTGTTTTCATTATTTTATTTGAATTTAGGAAAAAATGCACGTTTTTCAAAACTGCATTTCAGGGCCAAGAAAATGTTCATCTTGTTCTAAATATTTTATTTGGACGATGAAAATTTATTTTGGTATTTTTAGATTTTTATTTCTTTTTCTAGAATTTATTTTCTGTTCGGCGAAATTGTTTAAAAAAACGCGCCCGCACCCGACTCGGTCGAAGCCCAGCCAGGCCAGGCTGGCCCAACCCCGCGCCGCCGCCTCCCCTCGCGCGTGCCGCCCTGCGCGGCACGGATGCCGAGGAGAGTCCGAGCCGGACTCCTCCCCGGGCGCCCCCTCGCCCAAGCAAGCCGCCCCCCTATATAAATCGCCGCCACCGCCCCCTGGAGCCCCAAGCCACCACCGCCGAACCCCGCCGCCGCAGCCGCCAGCCCCGCCGCCTTGCGCCGCCGCCGCCGGAGCCGCCGCTCGAGCTGCCCCACCCCGCC
>NC_041381.1:169224099-169269022 GCF_002162155.2 Triticum dicoccoides
CCCGCCGCCGAGTCGCCGCCGCCCCTCGCCACCCAGCCGGAGCCGCCCCGCCCTGCCGGAGTGCCTCGCCGAGGTACTGCCCGAGCCGCCGCCGCCGCCGGACCAGTTTTATTTTGAAAAATAAAATCACTTTGTTTTTTTTAAGAAAACCCTAGACTCGTTATTTTAGATTGGTTTTATTTTTTAGGGTTTATTTTATTTAGCGAGTGTTCGCCCATTCGTTCGTTTTAGTGAACGTTCTTCGCCGTTTAGTTTCAGTTAACGAACGTCCGTTCGTTAATTTGTTTGTTAGTTTTTCTTTTTATTGGATTATTCCACGATTATTCTGATCGCGATTTCTGATCCGATTTTCATTTTAGTTTATCTTTTCACTCGTTTACCAAAATCAGGAGATTCAAGCGCCTAGAGTTTCATCTCGAAACCCTCTTTCCGCTTAATCAACTCAAACAAGTTTTTGCTTCTGTAGAATTTTGACTTCGGTCCAGATTAGTAAACGAAGCTTGTTTCTTTCGCAGTTTGATTTTCGTTGCTTTGTTCGATTTGATTTCTTTTGCCAACCGGAGTTCTTAAGTTGAAATTTCTGGTTAGATCTCTTACTTGAGTTTTACCTATGCATTAGATGAGTACTTATTGTATGCTTGTTTGTTTGTTTGCTTGCGATAGAGTACCCGGATTGCCCCGCTTGCTACTTCAAATCCCTAGGTTTCACGGATCATCAGCAAGGCAAGTAACACTTTGATCATACCTCTTTACTATCCAGTTTTTATGCATTAGATCAATCCTCAAACAATTGCATGATTAGGATCTGAATAATATGTGGGTTCTGGGAAGTAGATGAGGTATTACCTATTACCTGTTTTATTATCAAACCCTTGGGAGTTACTTCTACGTTTGCTTATTATGACATGCTATGCTAGTAGACGTGGATTGGGTGAGTGAATTTCCATGACAAATGTGAGATTGTTAACTTAATGGTTTATTTAAGGTGGCAACTTTCATACACATTTGGGTGGATTGAGGCACTTGGGTATTCCAGGATTGCCTATTTGTTTTTGGACCGCCACCCAGGCTCAAAGGGATCATAAGATTATTCATGCTAGAAACTTTCGTGTGCAGCCACATGCTATTATGGGCTCTAGCATAGTTGATTAAGTCGTGCGAACTCTTATAGTGGTAGACTAGCAGATGTAGGGGAAAGTAGGTGTACAGGTCTACCCATCGTAAGGTGCTAGCGCTTCTGAAAGACTATGTCTCGGTCATTCGTTTCTCAAACACCATGTAGTGCGAGAAAACCAATGGAGGAGATCGAGTCTTGTGGGGAAAAGTGCACAAACCTCTGCAGAGTGTATAAACTAATCATGGTTAGCCGTGTCCCCGGTTATGGACATCTTGAGTATCTAGTACTTGGATTATCATGTGAATCTCATCATGTTACTTTAATTAATGTTGTTGGTTTTTTTTAATGATGATATTTAATTGGGATTGAGAATGCTGTCAACCATTCTCAATGTTTAACAACCACCATGATAGTTAAATAAAATTTATTCCTTTGTAGTAGGGAAAAATTGGCTTTACGCAAAACTGTAACCATAGAGCTTTCCACCAGCCATATATGCATATAGTATAGCTTTACTCTTTCATTACTCTCTATGTGTTACATTGCCAGCATATTCCATGTACTGGCCCGTTTTCGGGCTGCAACGTTCATGTTGCAGACTTTTCAGACGACGAGTAAGATGCCTTAGGATTGTGGTTCTATACTCAGTGATGCCGTTGGAGTTGATGGACTCACTTATCTTCCAAGCCTTCCACTGTTATCGTTATTAGATGGCCTTAAGCCATATTTATTGTAATAAGCTCTCTTTTGAGACATTTGATGTAATAAGTGTGTGATTGCCACTCTGTTATAAATCCTTCAAGTATTGTGCGTGTCAGCATTACTGATCCAGGAATGACACTGATGAACAAATATCAATATAAAAGCATGATGCAAAATGGACGTATCAACTGCCCCAAGCTTAGACCTCGCTTGTCCTCAAGCGAAAGCCGATATCGAAAAATATGTCCACATGTTTAGAGATAGAGATGTCGATAAAATAAAATATGGACATAAGGGCATCATGATCATCTTTAGAATAGCAACATATATTGTCATATAATTTCTTATGCTAAATTAACAATTCATTCACAAGGTGAAGTATGAATTAGAAACTTCATTGAAAACTAACAAACTATGATCTCAGTCATTGAAGCAATTGCAATTTGTCATAACATCGGAAAGAGTCAATATAAGAGATTTTTAGCAAGTCCACATACTCAACTATCATTTAGTCTTTCACAATTGCTAACACTCACGTGATAGGGTACAAAGTTTCAATCGGATACAGAGAAAGATAGGGGATTATAGTTTCGCCTCCCAACCTTTTACCTCAAGGGTAATGTCAACAATAATAATTTATGAAGACCTACATCCGAGTGGATATATATATATATATGGATCTCTCCAACACATAGTGCTTGCCAAAGGAAAAAGTGTAAAAAGGAAAGGTGATGATCACCATGACTCTTGTATAAATGTACAAGATAAGAGTAAAAGATAGGCCCTTTGCAGAGGGAAGCAGAGGTTTTCATGCGCTTTTATGGTTGGATGCATAAAATCTTAATGCAAAAGAACATCACTTTATATTGCCGCTTGTGATAAGGACCTTTATTATGCAGTTCGTCGCTTTTATTTCTTCCAAATCACAAGTTCATACAAAGCTTATTTTCTTCACACAAATAGATCATACATATTTAGAGAGCAATTTTTATTGCTTGCACCGATGACAACTTACTTGAAGGATCTTACTCAATCCATAGGTAGGTATAGTGGACTCTCATGGCAAAACTAGGTTTAGGGATGTTTGGAAGCAAATAGTATCGCTACTTGGTGCAAAGAATTTGGCTATCATGAGAGGGAAAGGCAAGCTCAACATGTTGGATGATCCATGAAAATATAATTGCTATTCATATATAAGAAAACATAACCCATTATTAGTTGTCTTCTTTGTCCAACATCAACTTTTTAGCATGTCATATTTTAATGAGTGCTCACAATTACAAAAGATGTCCAAGATAGTATATTTATGTAAAACCTCTCTCTCTTTATTACTTCCTATTAATTGCAAGAATGACCAAAACTATGTTTGTCAACTCTCGACAAATTTTATTCATCATACTCTTTATATGTGAAGTCATTACTCTCCATAAGATCAATCTATGATATTTTTATTTCTTTTTGTTCTTTCTTTAATTCCCTCAATATCATAGAAAGAAAGCAAAGTCGTCAACTCAAAACTACTCTTTATTATATATAACTCACGGACTCGATTACATAGATAGAGATCAAGACAAACCTCAAAGCTAGATCATACTAAAAACTTTATTATACTAGATCAAGATATAACCAAAATGATCGAACTAATAAAAAAAGATAAAGATGAAGGTGTGATGGTGATACGATACCGGGGCACCTCCCCAAGCTTGGCAGTTACCAAGGGGAGTGCCCATACGCCTGTATTTATGTCGCTTTCTTCGGAGATGGTGATGATGGAGTTGTTGATGAAGTAGGCTTGTTCCTTAGCTTGCGCTTGAGGATAGAATTTTCCTCCCTTAAGTCATCGATCTCCTGCTCAAGACTAGTATCTTTGTAAATGGTTCCTGTTTGTTTTCCTGCAAGAGACGTAAAGGGATAAACTCGATCTTATGTTTCTTTGCTTTGTTAGGGAGACTCGACTTTTTGAAGTCCACGTGCATTTCCCTAGGTTGAGGTAGTGGGACTTCATCTTCATCTGAGGTTGTCTCCTCCTTTCCCTTAGGATCATAGTCTTCTTCTTCCTCCGTGGTCCAACCACAATGCTCCAAATCCCCGTAGACTTTCGGGTCTGCAGCGTAATCAGCCACATAGCTTTCTCCCTTTGAATCCTAGGATGACATATTGCTTTAAATCTGCTGCAGAAACAGCTCAAAACAAAAACAGAGAATTTTGTCGTGGTACGGGTGTCAAAACCTTCGGGAGATTATATAATGAATTTTTACCGGCCATAAGAAGTATCGTGCAAGAAAACGGAGTCCGAAGGGCACACGAGGTGGCCACAAGGACGGGGGGCGCACCCAGGGGGGTAGGGTGCACCCTCCACCCTTGTGGTCGCCTCGTGTTTCTTTCGGACTACTTTTAATTTTCCTATTTTTTTACATATTCCAAAACGGAGAAAAATTATCATTGGAAATGTTTTGGATTCGGTTTACTTATCGTACCACATACCTATTTCTTTTTCAGAGTCTAAAAAGATCTGGAAAGTGCCCTTATGTACTCCTCCAGTGTTACGTTATTAATTATATTGGTCCCAACATTTATGGGATTGCCTGAGATATAATGTGTGATTCTTTGACCATTTACCACCTTCGGATGTGTGCCTTCGGCGTTGTTGATTTTTATGGCACCAGAACGGTAGACCTCCTCGATAATGTAAGGACCTTCCCATTTAGAGAGAAGCTTTCCTGCAAAAAAATCTTAAACGAGAGTTGTATAGCAAAACATGATCACCTACATTAAACTCGCGCTTTTGTATCCTTTTGTCATGCCATCTTTTAACCTTTTATTTAAACAACTTGGCATTCTCATAGGCTTGGGTTCTCCATTCATCAAGTGAGCTAATGTCAAATAAACTCTTCTCACCGGCAAGTTTGAAATCATAATTGAGCTCTTTAATAGCCCAATATGACTTATGTTCTAGTTCGAGAGGCAAGTGACACATTTTTCCATAAACCATTTTATGCGGAGACATACCCATAGGATTCTTATAAGCAGTTCTATAAGCCCATAATGCATCATCAAGTTTCTTAGACCAATTTTTTCTAGATCTATTAACAGTCTTTTGCAAAATCAATTTAATCTCTCTATTGCTCAATTCTACTTGACCACTAGACTGAGGATAATATGGAGATGCAATTCTATGGTTGACATCATATTTCACAAGCATTTTACGGAAAGCACCATGAATAAAATGTGAACCACCATTAGTTATTAAATATCTAGGGACTCCAAACCTCGGAAAAATAACTTCTTTAAGCATCTTAATAGAAGTGTTATGGTCAGCACTACTAGTTCGAATAGCTTCTACCCACTTAGTAACGTAATCAACAGCAACTAAAATATGTGTATACCCATTAGAGGAAGGAAAAGGCCCCATATAATCAAAGCCCAAACATCAAATGGTTCAATAACAAGTGAATAGTTCATAGGCATTTCCTGACATCTACTAATATTACCAATTCTCTATCATTCATCACAAGACAAGACAAACTAATGAGCATTTTTGAAGAGAGTAGGCCAATAAAAACCGGATTGCAATACCTTATGTGCAGTTCTATCTCCAGCGTGGTGTCCTCCGTAAGCCTCGGAGTGGCACTTGCGTAGGATCTGTTCCTGTTCATGCTCAGGTACACAACGTCTAATAACACCATCTACTCCTTCTTTATAAAGGTGTGGGTCATCCCAAAAGTAATGTCTTAAATCATAGAAAAACTTTTTCTT
The DNA here is from genome assembly GCF_002162155.2 of Triticum dicoccoides. Classification (NCBI taxonomy): domain Eukaryota; kingdom Viridiplantae; phylum Streptophyta; class Magnoliopsida; order Poales; family Poaceae; genus Triticum; species Triticum dicoccoides. Next base: position 169,229,675 of record NC_041381.1, read on the forward strand.
TTGCTGGTATGTGAAACTAGGTGGTATAAATTTAGCAACGATATAATTAGCATAATCAATATACCACGGAGTATTACGAGAAGCATTTATGACAGCTAATTGTTCATCAGGAAAGCTATCATCAATAGGCAGCCGGTCATCAAGAACATTTTCCAACCTAGACAAGTTGTGTGCAACGGGGTTCCTAGCTCCCTTTCTATCAACAATATGCAAATCAAATTCTTGTAGCAAGAGAACCCATCTAATAAGTCTAGGTTTAGCATCTTTCTATTCCATAAGATATTTAATAGCATCATGATCAGTGTGAATAGTTACTTTGGAATTGACATATAAGATTTGAACTTATCACAAGAAAAAACAACTGCTAAAAATTATTTTTCAGTAGTAGCATAATTTCTCTAGGCACTGTCTAGAGTTTTACTAGCATATTGGATAACATTCAATTTCTTATCAATTCTTTGCCCTAGGACAGCACCAACAGCATAATCGCTAGCATCACATAATTTCAAAGGGTAAATTCCAATTAGGCGGTTAAACAATAGGTGCAGAAATCAATGCTTTCTTAAGTATTTCAAATGGTTCTACGCAATCATCATCAAAAACAAAAGGAACATCTTTTTGTAAGAGATTGGTGAGAGGCTTAGAAATTTTAGAGAAATCTTTAATAAACCTCCTATAGAAACCAGCATCACCAAGGAAACTTCTTATAGCTTTGATATCTTTAGGATGCAACATCTTTTCAATAGCATCTACTTTAGCTTTATCAACTTCAATATCTCTTTCAGAAATTTTATGCCCCAGGACAATGCCTTCATTAACCATAAAGTGGCACTTTTCTCAATTCAAGACAAGATTAGTTTCTTCACATCGCTGCAAAACTCGATCAAGGTAGCTTAAGCAATCATCAAAAGAAGTTATGTAAACGGAGAAATCATCCATGAAAACCTCAACAATCTTTTCACAAAAATCAGAGAATATAGCAGTCACACATCTTTGAAAGGTAGCAGGTGCATTGCATAAACCAAAAGGCATACGTCTATAAGCAAAGGTACCGAACAGGCAAGTAAAGGTGGTTTTCTCTTGATCATCTTTTGACACAGGTATTTTAGAGAAACCAGAATAACCATCTAGAAAGCAAAATGTGTATGCTTGGATAACCTTTCTAGCATTTGATCAATAAAAGGTAGAAGGTAATGATCTTTTCTAGTAGCATTATTTAATTTGTGAAAATCAATTACCATTCTATAACTTGTAACAATTCTTCGTGGAATCAATTCATTCTTATCATTAGGAACAACAGTAATACCTCCCTTCTTAGGGACACAATGAACATGGCTTACCCATTGACTATTAGCAATAGGATAAATTATACTTCCTCCAAAAGCTTTAGTATTTCATTTTTTACCACTTCTTTCATCTTAGGATTCAACCATCATTGATGATCAACAACTGCTTTAGCATCTTTCTCCAATTTTATTTTGTGCTGACATAGAGTGGGACTAATGCCCTTAAGATCATCAAGAGTATATCCAATAGCAGCACGGTGCTTCTTCGGAGTTTTCAATAATTTCTTTTCTTCATGCTCTGAAAGGTTAGCACTAATAATAATAGGATATATCTTCTTTTCATCAAGATAAGCATATTTCAGAGTATCAGGTAATTGTTTAAGCTCAAACACGGGATCACCCTTGGGTGGAGGAGGATCCCCGAGGATTTCAACAGGCAAATTGGGTTTCAAAATAGGCCCTTGATTAAAGAAGACTTCATCTATTTCCCTTCTTTCATTCATAAACATATTATTTTCATGTTCTAGCAAATATTGTTCTAAAGGATCAGTAGGAGGCACGACAAGAATCTGACGCCCCCGATTCAATCGTACACTAATCATGCACACAAATGTGCACGATCAAGATTAGGGACTCACGAGAAGATATCACAACACAACTCTAAAAGTAAAATAAGTCATACAAGCATCATATTACAAGTTAGGGGCCTTGAGGGCTCGAATACAAGTGCTCGAACATAAATGAGTCAGCGGAAGCAACAATATCTGAGTACAGAGATAAGTTAAACAAGTTGCCATAAGATGGCTAACACAAACTAGGATACAGATCGAAAGAGGCGTAGGCCTCCTACCTGGGATCCTCCTAAACTACTCCTGGTCGTCGGCGGCCTACACGTAGTAGTAGGCACCCTCGGTGTAGTAGGGGTCATCGTCAACGGTGGCGCCTGGCTCCTGGGCTCCAGCATCTGGTTGCCACATCCGAGAAGAATGGAAAGGGGAAAAGAGGGAGCAAAGCAACCATGAGTACTCATCCAAAGTACTCACAAGCAAGGATCTACACTACATATGCATGGGTATCTATGCAAAGGGGAAATATTGGTGGACTGAACTGCAGAATGCCAGAATAAGAGGGGATAGCTAGTCCTCTCGAAGACTACGCTTCTGGCAGCATCCATCTTGCAGCATGTAGAAGAGAGTAGATCTTAAGTTCACCAAGTATCATCGCATAGCATAATCCTACCCGGCGATCCTCTCCTCATCGCCCTGGGAGAGAGCGATCACCGGGTTGTATCTGGCACTTGAAAGGGTGTGTTTTATTAAGTATTTGGTTCTAGTTGTCATAAGGTCGAAGTACAATTCCGGGTCATCCTGTTACCATGGACACAGCTATTCGGATAGATCAACTTCCCTGCAGGGGTGCACCACATTACCCGACACGCTCGATCCCTCTGGTTGGGCACACTTTACTGGGTCATGTCCGGCCTCAGGACATCAACACATTGCAGCTCTACCTAGGCCTAACAGAGAGGTCAGCACACCGGTCTAAATCCTATGCGCGCAGAGGTCTAGGCACATCGCCCATTGCACACCTGCATGTTGGGAAGGCGGCCGGAAGTATACCTAGCCTCCCTAATATAAGAGCAGGTGTTCCAGTCCAATCCGGCGCATGTCACTCAGTTGCTGACGTCTAGAAGGCTTCGTATGATACCACAATGCATGTTGCCCATATCTTGTCCCACGTGGTGGTTAGTGCGTATAAGGTCAACGACCCAACTCAGATCAAATACCAAGATCTTGTTAAGCGTGTTATTATGAAGTAACCACAGACGCCGACCAGGACCAGGCCCACCTATCTCCTAGGTGGTCACAACGTGCCCTATCGCTCCGCCTCGAAGTAGCACTCGGGGGCTGTCGGGAACCCAGGCCCACCACTACCTGGAAGGAGCCACTTGTCCTTTCAGCCCCCATATCCGAATCACTTGCGGGTACTCTACGAGCCGACCCGACTTTAGTCACCAACTATATAGTATGTAAGTATGTATAATATATACCCGTGATCACCTCCGAGTGATCACGACCCAATAGTATAGCATGGCAGATGGACAAGAATGTAGGGCCACTGGTGATAAACTAGCATCATATACTAAGCATTTAGGATTGTAGGTAAGGTATCAACAGTTGTAGCAACAATGATAGGCTATGCAGCAGAATAAGATTAACCGAAAGCAATAACATTCTACACTACTATAATGCAAGCAGTAGAGGGAAGGCATAGGCGATGCGGGGTGTTCAAAGGGGGGGCTTGCCTGGTTGCTCTGGCAAGAAGGAGGGGTCGTCAACTCCGTAGTCGACCGGGGCAGCAGCGGCGTCTGTCTCGTAGTCTACCAGAGAGAAGAGGCGGAAGAAACAATAAATATAATGCAAACATAAGCATGACGATGCATGACAAGACAACGAACGGTGCTAGGTGTGCCCTACCGCGGTAGTAGGTGATACCGGCGAAGGGGGAAACATCCGCGAAAGTATTCCCGGTGTTTCGCGTTTTCGGACAAATGAACCAGAGATGAAATGTTGCACGTTTGCTATGCTAGGGATGTGTGATGGGCGAACGGACTGCTATTCGGATTCATCTCGTCGTTCTGAGCAACTTTCATGTACAAAGTATTTTCATCTGAGCTACAGATTATTTTATATTCATTTTCAAAGTTTTATTTCATTTCCTAAAACTATTTTAATTCGAAAAATGAACTTATTGCATCAGCATGACGTCAGCAGTCAACAGGGGGGTTGACTGGGTCAAACTGACGAGCGGGTCATGTTTGTCATTGTCTCAGGTTAATTAAACATGGTTAATTAACCTAACTAAATGATTAGGTTAATTAAACATCATTAATTAAGTTAATATTTAATTTATTTATTTATTTATTTATTCTTTTTTATACCTTTTTTATACTTTTTTCTTTACAGGGTGTTGGGCCCCTCTGGTCAGTGGCCCAGGGGTCACCCGGGGCGGGCGCGGCTATCGGGCGGGGCGCCCGTGCCCGAGGGGCGTGGCCTGGGCGATGGACATGACCACGGCGGGGCTTGCTAGGCCAGCCGCAGGAAGCGGGTGTAGGGCCGGCCGCGGGGGTGGCCGCGGCCGTAGGCGGGCTGGGCGGCGGCCAACAAGGGGGAGCGGGGTGAGCGGGACATGGCAGGGCGAGGAGGGAAGATTCCTGGCGCGGCAGGGGATGACACGGTCAGCGCCGGCAAGCAGAGGCGAAGCTGGAGGCAGCTGGGCGAGGCGCGGGTACAGGCGGCCAGCGGCGATGCAGGAGCCAGAGCAGTAGCGGGTAGCGGCGGCGCAAGGCAGTGCAGCGGCGCTTGGGGCGGTAGTGGGCGACCATGGCCTCGCCTAGGAGAAGCGGCCGGGCGGAGCCACGGCGATCAGACGCACATGCAGGGGGAGGGCCGCGGTCTAGGGGCGCGGCAAGGTGTGTGGACGTCGTGGGATGGCGAAGGCAGGCGCGATACAGAAGCAGTGCCACTTCCATGGGAGGGAGGCAAGGCGCGGGCGGGCGCGGGGACCATGACGCGGGGCACGGGCGGCGTGCACGTGCGAGACGGAGTGGGCGCGCGTGTGTGTGGGACGAGGCCACGGCCGTGAGCGCGTGCGCGAGGGAGACTGGAGGAGGAGGGGGAGCTCACGGCGGGTCGTAAGGGCACAGGCAGCGGGCCGTGGGGAGGACGACGGGGACGAGGCGACGGCGGAGAGGAGAAAAGGACGACGAGGCGATTATGAAGTAATTCACAACTTTGTAGAACTTGTACGATGTGGCCTCCGTCAAGATCCAAACAAACCAACAAAGTGTACTACATGTGAACCACATGTCCTGAGCAGCACTTACGTGAAACATTCCACTTCTTGTTTGGTGTAATGATTCCACAGGTTCGGTGTAACATGTACTCCTTCTGTTAAGAAATATCAGACCTTTTAGATCACTACTTATAGTGATATAAAAGGTCTTGTATTTCTAGGGAGTAATATATGTTTGTATTTACTATCATCTGGTTCAAACTCCCCATGTCGAACCCTAACAAAATGCAGGAAGAAGCATCCACGAAAGAGCTGCCATCATCATAGGGTTTCTTTCTAACACACCAAAAAAACCTCCATTATGCTCCTAGAAAAGCTTGAATCATTCGGACGCGTTCCCTAACCCTAATCCCTAAACCGGTTGTTAGATAGATCCCCACATAGACAGATGATGATGAAGTTGGATGACATCCTGCTGCTGCCGCCGCAGTGGCAGTGCAATCTACTCTTTTTATGGGGAGGTCCCTCCCCTTCCCCCAATTTCCTTGGCCGGCAAAAAGGGCTACAGGGAAGCCAGCCCCAGCAGCCAGCAGGCCTGCGTGTGCCTGTGCCTGTGTGCTTGCTCGGGTACGCTGCACCTCCGTATCATCTCATCTCACCTCTCCTGCTGCGCAATGCATGCATCATCTCCTCACGTCTCATGATGCTTATGGCTTATTCCTTTCTCAATCTTCTCTTTTCCTTGTCACATGAATCTCACCCGAAACGGCTTATTTCCATTGGATCGGACAAAAACATCTCGGGCTCGTCTGCCTTTTCGGCAGAAGCATTTGAATTCACATGGAATTCCTTTTTGTTTTCCAGCTCGCACTTTCACAAAATAGTGACAGGGAGAAGAAAGAAAAGAAAAGGGAGGAGAGGGTGTGCATGATGCGAGGATAGGGGAGGTGGGCCCGGCTGTCCAGATCCGATTGACCAAATCATTTGGCAGCCCAAATGACCGGAGCGCCCCCGGTGACGTCACCCCTGCCCCGCCCGTCTGCTTTTCTCCCGCTTCGGCCCCCTGACGCGGTGGGCCGGCTCCCTTTTTCAGGCCTGCCTTCCCGAAAACATCATCGACGCGTCCGGCTTTTCCTCTTTTTTTTTCCTCCTCTCGCTCGTACTACTAGATGGTGATGAATGATGCGTGGCCCTCGGCCTCGGGGCGAGGAGGGGAGACGTACAGCAGTATTAGGCTGATGATGCATGCGCGCGCACATGCGGCTTGGTCTTTGCTCCTGCCGTGTCGCCTGTTGCATCGTCTTCCAACCGGCCACCTTGCCAATGTGATTGATAAAACAAAGAAAAAGTTCACCTCTCCATCTAGTAGTATATTTATTTCATCCGGAGGGAAAATGAAGGTCGATCCTAAAATGAGTTGGCCGGTGTGAAATTGAGTAAAAAAGAACAGAGTTGTTCGCGACGGGATTCACAATTCAAATCATGCTGCGGGAGGTTTGTTTGCATGGTCGTACCAGAAAACTTACCCAAACAAATGTTATTCAATGGCTTTTCGCGGCTGCAAGGAGCAGACAACCGTGCTACACACAATCATAACGTGCATATGCGTGCACGCAAGCACACTTACCACATGTTAAAATTGACGATGAGTGCATGAATCTCTTGAGATTTGACTAGTGGTTGGATGGTACCAAGTGTGATTATGCCCTTGACTCGCTAGAGGTCAGGCCTTAGATTTTGACATCCTGTGTCTTTTAAGTCCAAATATCTCATAGTAAGAGCATGTCTACACAGGGCGTCGTGGCGCGGCAGCTCGCCAGCGTGGGGTGCCTGCGTGTGTGATGCGGCAGCGTGGAGGACTTTGTGGCGGTGGCGACTTGGGGCGTCGGCCCTGGAAGGTGGTGGCAGGTGAAGTCTAGGCCTCTCACGACGGCATGGCATGGCGATGTCCCTGTCCATGGCGGATCTGCGCCAGCGATTTTGTGACTTTGGCTCCGGATTGGGTCGGATCAGCGACGGTGATGAGCGCAGGGGATTCCTCTCGGCGGCTCTCGTGGTTTGGCAAGGTGCGGTGGCGGCCCTCCTCCCAGGCTCGAGTGGTGGCACCCGCAGGGAGTGGACGGTGTGTCAGGGCTCCCATGCTGGCAGTGCTGTTGTGGATGGTTGCTGGATCTGGGTGGCCAGATCTGGGGCTTTGAAGGTGGTCTGAACAGTGCACATGTTGTCGGTTGGATATTCATGGGACAGATCCAGGTGAAAACCTGGTCTCCGGCTGGTGGTCGGAGCCGGTGATGGTGTCGCCCTTGGCGTCGTTTCCTTATTGAAGGCATCATCAAGGTGAAGCTCCCAACTCCTTCCGCTACCGCCGGGGGAAACCCAAGATCAGTCGATCCGATGACGGCGGCGCACTTGTGTCCTTCCCTCCTTGAGGAGATCATTCTTGGAGGTGTGCATTGGCTTGAGAGACCAGTGGACGCCTGGACGGTTCCAGCGGTGGAGCGGCTTTCCATGTGACGCATCACCGACGTCAGGTCTCGGCGGCGTGGCGCGACACGGCCTCGGCGACGGATGTGTGATGATGGATGTGCGCAGGGAGGAGGCGTTGCCTGGCGCCGTGGGGGCGTCAACGGCAGGCCTTGCATGGTTGATGCGTTAGTACCTGCTCTGGAGATGGATCAGTGAAAAACGGCGGCGACGACCCCAAACCCAGTATGTGGCTTGGTTGGGGCCTCCGGCTTTAGATGTAGGCATTTGTGCGATGTCTGTTCGGTATTAGGCTCGGACTATCGACACCCCCTCATCAAGTGGATAGGAGTAGCGATAGATGTTGCTAAGATGGTGGCTTCAGACTACCTGATGTACTACTTTGTAAGGTCTTTGTGAATAATTAATAAAATGGTTGCCTGCATCTCCCAGATGCAGACCGGGGGTCATCCTCTTTTTCAAAAAAAAATCAGTTTTACCATCATAGCTACCAAGTAGAGTAAATCCAAAACTTTTCGGTGATGTTCATATCGTGGGAGGAGACGTTTCCGTTGATTACGAGACATCTATGATGACTTCATCAATCTCAAAATGTTGAACTGGCTCAGTACCTCGTAGGTGCTCTTAAAGGTAAGATGTATATGTCTACATTCATATGGTTCAGTGTACACGTGTGTTTATATGAGCATGTGCGATGGTACGGTGGTAAAAAAGAAGCACCATATAGAGTATCCATCTCACAAAGAGGTGGTTCTCTTGTTCCCATCCAACGTTCGGCCAATGATTGACATGAAAATGTACAGGACATTAACGCCGCATTTGGCAATGATCTTGACAATGGCCAAATCCTTGGAGCTATTAAAAAACTCACAGGTTAGGCGAGACACAAGCCAAAAAAACCTTATTGTGCATGATGTCACATGCAGATGATAGGGTTTACATTTTGTTTTTAAAGTTTATGTCCAAGAGCATCCACATCACTAGCTTAGCTTTTTAATCTGAGGGTTCCTTTGATTCAAAGGAATTCTATAGGATTTCTGAAGGATTGAAACCCTTAAGAATTTTTCCTATGTTGGTCCTTTGATTCATAGGATTGGATCCCATAGGAATTTTTCCTATGAAATCTTTTGTACTACATCTCATAGAAAATCTAACATCTACTCTAACCTCTTTTTACAATTTCTTTGCTTTTCCTAGGCCATCAAACACTCCATGCTAATCCTGTAGGATTCATGTGTGCATGCCACTCCAACCCTATATTTTTCCTATTCCTACGTTTTGAAAATCCTGCGAATCAAAGAGGGCCTGAGCGTAACTTCTCATATTCCTTACCACCCATGCTATCCAATCTTTCTCACTTCTAGCTTCTAGGAACATAAATGCTCTTACATCGACAGGTAGGGATATTTTTCAGGTAACAGGACAACGACGGCATCGTACACACAGACTGATAGACACGTCCAGTCACGTTCTTTCTTTCTGACAGTACGAATCATCGTGGCCATCCAGAGTGCAGAGAAGAAGTTCCCGGTTGCCCCTTACGTGTCGACCCAACGATCAGGTTGCACGAAACAGTTGGGAGATGGACGAACATAGTTTGACAAAACCCTATGGATTTGATGTGAGAACCGACGACACGATCCACTATTCAGATGAATCAGTAGAAGCATACTAGCATCCACAGTAGGCAGCAATATCTGGATCTGTACATCCTCACATTCACGTTGATGATACGGATGATGAAGAAATTCTCGTCAAAATAAAAAATCAGTGTCTCGACGTTCAGACTGAGCCTGGGCTGCCAAAATAGTGACCTCTAACCTCATTCATTTGTATTGCAATAGTTACCCTAATGAGAAACCATGCAGAATTTACAACACTTAAAACTAACACTAGAGAGTAAACCTGTGAAATCAACTGATTAGTAGGCAATCTCCAAGTAAATATAAAACCCAACAGATCTCCAAACAAGTATGACGGTCTGAACAACGACTGTGTTAGATTTAGCAGCATGTGCCTGCCTGCTGCCGGAAAAAAACTGCTTCAGAAGTGAACTTGAACTTCGCTGTATGTGATTATTTCATCTCAAGCTCCAATGAATAGTTTTGTCATCTCATGATCTTATCACCCCTCGTGTTACCTTCTGCGTTTCGACTTTGACAGTATTGCTGATAGTCTTTCTTTTGCAGTGGTGAAACCTGTGGGCTGCTTCCGAGAGCCCCTCTTCCTTTTCCTTCTTCCCGTTCTGCCTGCAAGACGCTGGCGGCGTATCTCAGGATCTGCCCAACCCCTGCCCCACTCCGAGGAGGAAGAGAAGGACTTTGGGTTACTAATCGCCAGTAATGTAGCGGCATCAGGGTATGCATATAAGCCTTCCTCGTCTGGTTGTAAACTCAGAAAATTTAATCCAGCTCTTGTCAGCTCTGGATGCTGGATTAGAACACGAGGCTGCAAGAGGGTCCATTAATCAGCTGTGATAAACCCAAACTGATGTCTAGCAAATAAACTAATGAATGACTGTGCCACAACAGCTCAGGGTGGCATAATAAAGTACCAACAAATAAGTAATGCAGTGTTAAACCATAACAAATTCGACATAAATTATGGCACTAACATTTACTATATTCCTTGCATCACATAGGTTTGCCGTGTTTTCAAGATTAGAATTAATGCAGCATAATTCTATCCTGAATTGCGTACTGAAGGGCTGAAAGAAAAATAATAATAGAACAAAGTGCGCAGACAAGCTTGTGAGATGACTGGAAAATGGTACCAGGAGTATTTTCTTAGCCTTTTAGTTCACCTTCAATAGTGTTTTACATACCTGGTAGCATCACTGATATGCTGTAGCCTGTCACCTGGCATCAAGCGTTACACGGTATGGTGGTACTCCCTCCGTCCCAAAATAAGTGTTTCAACTTTGTGCTAACTTTAGTACAAAGTTGTACTAAGGTTGAGACACTTATTTTGGGACGGAGGGGGTATTGATATATGACAGTGAATCTAGAAGTTAAGTTATGTACTCGCTAATGTACTAGTGTGAATCTGTTGTCAGTAAGAGTTCTGCTATCGCTATACCAGTGCGCAGACTTGATCTCAGATACCAGCAAAATGTTTCCTTGTTATGGTCGTGAAATGAATAATTGAAATTAATGGAATCACTACATCTGTAAGCAAAAAGATCTGAAGTACACAAAAGAGAAACCAAATTAGAGGCTTCGAGCTGTAGCCTTTCGGATAAAAATGGTAAACCAAGACGGTGGCACCTGATCTAATTATGGTGAACAAGGACGTACAAAACGAATATTAGTAATCTCTGAGCATCCGCATACTGTGCCACGAAAGGTTAAAAATACCCTTTTCTTGTTACCAGAAGGATAAACATAGATATGGTACTGTGGGTATGGCATATCAGATACCCACCCCAACTTTAACATCCAAAGAATGGAAGACCACCAGGTGGTCTTGTAAAGAATGCGGAAAAGAAGTGCAAATCGAGATTCTGTTTATGCACAATCAGAATATGTCATGCATTCTCCATTACCTTAAGATTCATGAAATAGGTAACGACAAGTTACTGCATCATAGATTTACTGGGCTTACTATGAAATATTACTTTATTTTTTTGCGAGTAACTATGAAATATTATTGGTGGTATTGCATTCAGGTGGTAAATGAACCCAAGTGAACTGAAGTTACTTGACATATCATAAAAGTGATATGCTAGCTTAAGATTCTACTGTGGACTGTGGTTGGTTGGCAATGAAATCCGCCAGCAGCCTATAATTGGTCTCCATTGGTGATTAAATAAAAAGGGCAGCCCGGTGCATGTAACTCCCACTTGCGCAGAGTCCGGGTAAGGGTCCGACTATTGGTGATTAAATAAATAAATAAATTGGCATGTTCTTGTTTCCGAAATTTAACATATTTTGGGTTTAAAATTAGTAACTGGTCATTTGGTAACATGCTAATTTGGGTGATAATCAATGACAAATGACAGGCTACTTTTTAGGATTTTAATATCTGAGCTCATTAGATCTAAAGTGATTGAATGCAATGTGCAGATGGTAGTTCCCTAGAGATGAAGGATAATTTTTTTTGTCAGTAATATTACTAGCTTAGTTAACACTTAAATATGTCGATGGTGTGTAGCACTGTAGCATCCTTGAAATATGTCTGACTTTCACTTGAACAATCAAGAAACTGATTTAACATGACCAGGTAAATCACTTGCCCGCAAGCAAACATGTGTCCAACATCATGTCAAAAAGAACTTTTCGCTATTTACTATTTCAATCTTAGTTTGCCCATCACGTGAATGCAACAAATCTAAAAGTGAGGCACAATGGAGTAACATCAATTTGTTTTTTAGGGAAGGAGTAGGGAGACAACCTCATCATGTAAGCATTGCAACATTCACACCAGTAATAAATTACTACTGCATCAAACTACTGAAATAAATTGCTTACAATTTCAGCTGCTTCCTGTATGTATCCCATGTCCTCTAAAATACGAGCAAGCCCTTGCCACCATATCTTGTCTGTCATGGCAAACCTAGGAATCTAAAACTAAATATTAGTCATGAGAACAGATTTGAGGACTGGAATTTTTTAACTTGTACGAATGGAAGTGAAAAGTGAAAGATAATTTAAGTACTTGTGTTGCGCATGCATGGTGAAGCTTAAGACAAGAAGTCTTTGTTTAGCGCTCCCAGTTTGAAAAAAAAAATAGATGAAGAAATGCATTAGAACACAAACCTTCTCTCTTATATAACTGACTGCCATTCTGAAATCAGGCACCGCCCCAATATTTCGCCTTCCAGATGTATAACAGTCTGTACTGTTGTAGTCCATGCCTTCAGTTGCCTGTCCCTGGATGCATGTTAAAGATTACTCAAAGTACCAACAGTATCAAATGTTCAAAGGTACTAGCAAAATATAAGTCAAAATTACATTGCAAAGACCAAAATCATCCCAATTCCTTGTCCTATACATTTTCCTATACAGGGACATCCCATGGGAAGGTACTGTGGATAAACTATGTAAAGAAAAACAGGGGAAAATATGGACATTCTTGCATCTTACATTTGTAACATGTTGTCACGACCTAGGTTATGGAGGGGATGATCGTGGGTGTTAGGAGGGCAAGGGCGAGAAAGTTTAGGCTTGGGTGCCATGATCCTTTGGGTGATAGATCTGTTCTGGGGGTAAACCCTCCCCTTTTCTCTGTTTATTTCGTTGACAGCTGATTACACCCTAATTGCCTAGCTTTATAGCACAGGCTTTGTCGTTGTTGCTATAGCACAGCTTGGCGGTAGTTTAGGAAAGATATGAACCAGCTCAAACTAGGAAAGATCTACACAGATTCTGAATTAACCCAACTAGACTTGGAAACCAATAAAGACCTATAGGCTGGGTCCAGGATTCCATGGAGTCACACATATGTCTATATATCCACTGCTTAGCCAGGCTAGCTATAGACTAATGTAAATAAATCCCTCCATGAAAGTTCCTTGCCCAACAGAAATAAAAAATGACACCACCGCTGATATGCAAACCAGTTCTAATAATAAAAATAACTCTAGTATCCCTTTAACACTAAGTTTGTAAGTCAAAAGCATCAGAAAAGTAGACCCTGACACTACCACAATGGAATGGGATCATAAGATCTGTGGTAAATCATGCATAATTTGATCCCATTTGTGCTTTTCTTTATTGAAAATGTATCACTAGAGCAAGCAACTTAATACACTTCCTCAACTACTGAATTAGTATGTCATATTCCTTAAGACAGGAGGGTGGTGAGACCACACCTTTCTGTTGAAACAGAATCTCTTGTTTGAACTATCAAGGGAGAATGATCACAAACCTCTAAAGATGGTAAAACAGAAAACAGAAACCTTTATATGCTACTGAGATATTAGAGTGGATACAATTGTAATAGACATCGCATTTATCAGCTGTTCAGCACTAGAGTAGGATATGGACATATGTTAGGTACTCACAGCTTGAGCTTGGAGCACATTCATGAACACAACTGCTTCTTCCTTGAAATCATGCATTTCAGGAGGGCCATTAATACAGACGTCACACCTGAGGTGAAAACCAAGTCAGATAGACACTCACATAACTACTGGTTGAAATAAAGTTAAAATGAGGAATTTAATTCGTGCCACAGACGAAAATGTAAGTTTTAAAGAGATCCTTGTTGAATCACTGACATCTAGGCCTGAGCCCCACATGTCCCTGTCAAGGAAAGTGGTAGTTCTTGGACTTTATTTTTATTAGAAGAATGCCTGATACAAGTAATCTAGGCTGCAGACGGCTTTAACTTCTGTTTAAAGTCAAACTTTCTTAAGTTTGAACAAGTTAACAGAAAAATAACATCTACTGTACCAAATAAATACAATGTTAATACATATATTCTTAATAGATTGATTTGGTATTGTAGATGTTGATGTTTCTTTTCTGTAAACATGGTCAAATTTAATAAGGTTGACTTCATACAAAAGTTAAATGACTTGTCTTTTAGGAACAAGGGAGTAGTATCTTTTATTTCTAAATTATACCATATAGTACTACTAAATACCCACGAAACTGGAAGAAGCATGTGCTTATTTCATTTAAATAAGGGGAAGATGCATGGAGAAAGTAGAAAAGTACATTTCGCATCCGTCGGAACCAAATTCCTCACCAAAGTACTTTACTAGTATTTTGGCTCTACATGTTGAAGTGTTCAAAGCATAGCTGCAATATAGAAAATTTACATAGCGATTAAGTCACGAGAATTAATGAATATACGTTTTAGGCCATCGCCAGGGTTTGAATTTATGGTTCTGAGACATACTGAAAGCAATCCCGTAGCATTCTATATGCTGCCCTTGTCTGTTCGTCGCTTCTTTTGTTAGGAAGCAGTGTCGGTGTTCTCATGGAATTACAATATAAAGCTGCCAATAAATAAACAATGTAAAGAAACAAGTGAAATTGTGCAGAGAGGAATAAAGCAAGCTTCATAACTAAGGATAAAAATAGTGCTTGATACCAAAAGCTTTGGGGTCCAATATGTACTTTATATTAGACAAATACACAACAATGAACTTTTCGCGTGAAGGCCCACTAAAATCTACTGACAGTAATATTGCTTTATAATAATTTAACATCCTTTGCTTTGACAAAAAAAAAGATCCAAGCCAATAAAAAATCAGGATTGGCAGTCGACAGTCGGACCGGCTGAACCACTAGTTGAACAACCAAACTGGTGAATCAATTCATGTCCAGTTCACTCACCATCCCGGATTTTAGAACTGGTTGCAAGTAAGGATATACAATACATATAAATACTCTCTAGTTAGCATATGATTCATCATTTTCTTCATTGCGTCCAGAAACAAGCTAAACAACATTACAGCAAGTATGAAGTATAAGAACTCACTGCAATCTGACAACTTTCCATCTCTACCAGCACGACCAGCTTCTTGATAATACGCTTCCAAACTCTGGATAACAAGGGCCAAGAGAACTTCAGACACAAAGAATAAACACAACCAAAAGTTAACACTTCTGAAAAAAAAAAGTTAACCCAACTTGGATGTATTTGAACTAGCGAAAGAGAGTAATTAAATTAGTCTTTCTGCATGATATTAGATTGTTAGGTCAGTAATCAACCTGGGACTGATTTTTCAGTGTTGTGGTTCACTAACCAATCAGCGGTTGTAAATTTCAAGCTTGGCATGCCGACATGCGACATATATGTTAATACGTATAAGCTCTAAATGACTTGTTCTGCCTAACATCCACACTATCAGAGCTTGTCGCCAAAAAAAAAAGCACTATCAGAGCAGGTCTTTGGATGCATATGACATATGAGCCTTCTAGGTATTTGTTAGTGATAACATTTTTCTGTGTATATCAGAAGTCCAGAACAACAAAGTCATGCATTTTTCACAGAGACATACACACATGTCGACAGCAAAATAGTGTTCAGAAGGTACTACACCACTGGAGGCCAAACTAACCTGCGGTAAACCGTAGTGAATAATTCTTCTGACATTTGATTTGTCGATTCCCATGCCAAATGCTATAGTAGCCACAACAACCTGTATAAAGAGGATTAGGTCATTAGAAATAGGCCACAGAGGACTGAAGGGTTCAGCAAAGTTTGAGAGACTGAAGGAAATTATTTGGTGTGCAGGGAACCAGCATTCACTTTTGGCATAAGTGCATGATAGGGTTTTTGTTAGAGTACGTAATGGGCCTAATGGGCCCATTAGTCTTAGGGTTAATTAGAGATAAGGGTCGTTTGCTTAGGGGTCAAGTAAGCCTTGCTTGAGAGTCAAGTAAACCTCTCTATATAAAGAGAGGAGATGTATCAATCTAATCAAGCAAGAATTAAGAAGGAAATCCCTTCCCTCTTGCACGGCCGTGGGCAAAAAGGCCCCCGGCCGGCCCTCTCGCGCCCTCCTTCTAGCAGCGCCATAACAATTTGGTATCAGTTAGCTTCGGTTCGATCATGTCTTCACCGCCGCCAAGTCCGTCTCTTCCGCTGTCGGTCACCATGTCGCCCCCGACGACCACCACGACCGTCGCCTCGCTCCTGCCCGCGCCGGGATCCTCCATCGCGCCCGCCCCCGCCGTCCTCACCTGGGAAGAGGTGTCCGGGGTGCTGCGGGACCTAACCCAGACGGTCCAAGAGATCCACATGTTCTTGGCCGGGTCCTACAGGCCGCACCCGGCTGCGCCGCCCATCGCCGCCCCCGCGCCGCCGTGGCTGCCGTGGCAGCCGCCGCACCAGGCGGCCTTCGCCGCGCTCGCCGGGCCGCTGCAGCTGCCATACATCGCCACCACCACCCAGCCCTGGCTACAGTGGCAGCCGCCGCTCTTGTCGGCCTCCGCCGCACCCAGTGCTCCGCCGCAGCTGCCGCTGCCGCTGCCCGGCGCGACCCCGCAGCAGCCGCTGCAGCTGCAGCAACCACCGCCGGTCAGCTCCGCCGCCCAGTATGGGATGCCCTACAACGGGACTGCGACGACCTCGTTCCCATCAGCGCCACCGCCATCCCAGGGCGTCCACATCCAGCAGATCAAGTCCCCGCCGTCGCCGTCACCGCTTCTGTCTTGGATCGCTACCCGCCACGTGTCGGCGGCGGTGAGGCTGCAGGCTGCTGCGCGCGGCCTCCTAGCGTGTCGGCGTGTGCGGGAGATGCGTGGTCTACAGTTGCCGCTCCTCCAAGTTGCCCTTCGTTGCGCAAAGGACCTCAATCTCGTCCGCTGCGTCGGGGATCTTGGGCAATGCGGTTTCCCCCACGGGCGGCGGACATGCTGTTTTCCCCGCGGGCAGTGACCTCAAAGTCCGCGACATCAGCGGTTGGGGGGGCGCACCCCTCCTCGTCATTCTCCATCGCAAGCCCTCCACTCTTTCCTGTGCGGTGCAGACCAACAGCCATACACATGCACTCCTTTTGTCCAGGTGGTGTCCATGGGATCCAGGTGGCTGTACACGTGCACGTCCAAAATAAAGCGTCCTAGTCTATTTCAGGTTGAAAATAATAAAACAAGCCGAGATGTAAAAGGCTTGTTTTTAGGTGTTAGGTTTGTGTTGCGTCGAGTCATGGTTATAAGTTGGTTAGGCTGCAGCTCGAGGACAAGCTGCATGTCCAGGTGGGGTGTAGTGTTAGAGTATGTAATGGGCCTAATGGGCCCATTAGTCTTAGGGTTAATTAGAGATAAGGGTCGTTTGCTTAGGGGTCAAGTAAGCCTTGCTTGAGAGTCAAGTAAACCTCTCTATATAAAGAGAGGAGATGTATCAATCTAATCAAGCAAGAATTAAGAAGGAAATCCCTTCCCTCTTGCCCGGCCGTGGGCAAAAAGGCCCCCGGCCAGCCTTCTCGCGCCCTCCTTCTAGCAGCGCCATAACAGTTTTAGAGTTTAAATAGGAAATTTGATGATGTATTGCACACAGAGTTATGAAAACTTGGAAAATTGGGAGACTAGATTCATCCCTGATATGGATAGTGCAAGAAATGATAAAATATTGATAACATGAGAAGGTTTCAGTTAATAATTAAGTAATCCCTCCATTCCTACATATAAGACCTTTTAGAGATTCCATTATGAACTACATACAGATGTATATAGACATATTTTAGAGTGTAGATTCACTCATTTTGCTCCGTATGTAGTCCATAGTGGATTCTCTAAAAGGTCTTATATTTAGGAACGGAGGAAGTATAATACAGAAAAAAAAACGAGGCCAACAGTTATTAACAAGAAACAACTGAGGCACACACCAAGCAGAGCCCAAGGCTTGAACGGGGGTGGAGGACTGGAGGGCTGGGCGTGTGCCGGCCGCACCCCACTAGTTAACTGCTCGATGCCCAGTTCCAAGTATAGTAAAGCATGAGACATGTAATATCAAGATTCAGGAGATTTATCACTTTAGTTGAAGCCATTTTCTCAAGGGCTTGGCATAACACTAAAGAATGTTAATAACATGGGATATATCTAATATATAGTTTTGTTGGGATTTATAAAGTGGCCATTTGTGCTGAACGAGAATTGTAGAGAAAGAAGTGCCATCAAGTATCAATACATTAGAAATTTTGCATCTTATATCAGTTATAAGTCCCAATATGTGAATGGGAACCAAGTCAGACTTATGGAAGTATGAACCGTTATCACTTTGAGATGTACAAAATGGGAAATCCTAAGCCCCTTATCAACGATGCTATCTCAAAATAAATATGCACAACAGCAGTTGGGCACAGAGTAACTGCATCTTTAAATGGAAGAGAGCAACCTTCCATAGCATATTCCAGTCATGTATGAAATTAAAAATATGAAGATATTTATGGTTACCTCTAAGGCATTGCTATGGAACTGCTCGTGCACCTGCCTCAAATGTGATCTAGGCATCTGGAAAGAATTGTCAGATAGCTTCAAAAAAAGGCACAGGTCTACATATATTAAGAGAACAGATAATATGTCTGCAGTCTGCAAACATTTAAGCTGTTCTCTTATACAAAAGTAGCATGTTCCAGTAGGTGGTGCCAACCTTTGCATTATACGCTGCAGCTTTGAGGCCTGATTTGCCCAGATAGTTAGCCAGTTCCACAGTTCCTTTCCTCGTGGGTACATAAACAATTGTAGGACCTTGATCCAAACTTTCTGATGAGCTAGTTTCAACGGATTGAACAGGAAATGCAAAGCTCTCAGGTCGCGAGCTTTCAAGGAACTCTCCACATGAAACTGTAAGAGAAACTCAACTGTCAGTCAGAAGCATACATTAGACTACACAAAGATGAATAAATATCTTCAAAAACACTATTAGCATGTATCCTATGAAGCATCAATAATCATACCGAGGTTAGAAGCTGGGTTTCAAAGAAGATATTACGTTCTTAAAAACTTCTTATACAGCTCCTTCAAAAAATGTGAACTAAGTTCAAAAGTAAGGTCAGCAGTTTGTTTTCTTTAAGTAAATGAAGCAATACAACATCCTCTAAAAAACAAGTAGTCCTATAACTGTTAACAGATGTCTCGTTAATTACCATCAAAATCATCTACTCCTGGATACTGATCCAGCTCATGTTCAGCATTTTCTTTTACGAAAGACTTGGCAAGTTCAGTTTTATCAGAAATTGCATCTTCGTCATCTGATGCACTATCGTCTAGTGACTCGTATGAGCTGCTTTCAGACTCAGGCTCAACTTCATGAAGAATTTTCTGGCTTTTCCCCCTGAAATTCCTTGAAGCGTTGTAAGTCCCTATTAGTTCTTGAAAGTCCTTTCCATATGATGAGGCAGAGGTTTTACTGTGCTTTACCTACAACCAGAAACAGGGGGGTGCATGAGACAATCGGCAGGAAGCTTTAAAAGACTGCAATTCACCTGTGTAGCTCCAACTATCCACCACTCCAAAGGAAAGAATAGTTAAATTACAGGAAATGAAGGTATTTGGATCCTAGTAAGACATTTAAGCTAATGCACATTCAGATGTCCATCTATGGCTATGCACACCAAACCATTTGTTATTAGATATACCAACACAATTTTACATCCCAACCATTCAACTCCTCTTGCATGTATTTTAGTGGTTAATAAGATCAAGGGGATTCCAACTCTACAGCTTGACACACCATACCACAATGTAATCCTCTGGACAGAACATGAAAAAATAAAAAGATTTACTCACATTAAATCGAAGGTTTGGTCGGAAAAAGGACGTCAAGACAACCACTGTATGTCCTGACATTTTCAAGGACTTAAGAATGTCTTCTCGTACTGGGAGAGTTGCAGTAGCAGTCAATGCCATCAAAGGAATATCATGTTCCAAGAACTTCAATTTGCTGGAACAGAAATTTTGTCGAAGCACAGATAGTTTCCTGTAGGCGAGAGATAATTGTTTACTTAAGTACTAGAGCTGTAAAACACTGCAAGAACATAGAAGAGTGTGGTTGGTTCTTAAGTACCAACCCAAATATTATCTCACTGATGTGCAAGTACAAACTAACAAGTAATGATGAAAAACAGTGCTAGATACTGATTTGCACCTTCAATATAGGGTACTGAATACAAGAGCAGACCTATAGTCGGGTCGGAAATCGTGACCCCATTTAGAAACACAATGAACCTCGTCAATGGCAAAAAGTGCAATCCCTGGTTTTTCTGCAAGTTTCTTCAATGGTTCCATCAGTCTGCATGTAAAGAACTTGCCGAGTAAGCATGGCAACCGATGAATCAATTTTAGCAATCAAAAGCAGAATGATTACCTTAAAACTGTCTCGGGGCAAACATAAATAATCTTATACATGCCAGCCATCGCTTTGCCCTCAACACGATTATCTGGTTGCCCTGATCCAAGGAAGCATGCCGATATCCCATGTTTTGCAAGTTTTAGGCACTGGTCGTGCATCAGACTAATCAAGGGTGAGATCACCACCACAACCTTCGTAGTCAAAAGAGCTGGAATCTGAAAGCAAAGGGACTTCCCTGCCAACATGGTCATTTTCACATCATTCATTTTATTACAGGTGCCTCAAACCTTGCATAACAATATAGAGAATGCATAATAATAAACTACCTGATCCAGTTGCTGCTAGAACAAGACAATCCTTGTGAGCAAACCAAGCATCCAAGGCTTCCTTTTGGAAATTCTTCACACAGGAGAATCCAAAATGCTTTTGCAAAATAGCACTAATTTTGTCGGTCCGGTCAAACTCGCCTCTAGGATCATCAACCAAAATCTGATGTTCAGGCTTTGGTTTTAAACAGATAGCAGCAGTTGATGCAGGGTTCATGTTGGCCGCTAAACAAGAATATGAGGTACTTGGCTCCTCGCCACAAGACTCGGTTTTACTGCCAGTGGTTGACGCGATATGATCAGTAATGCTAGACTGCTTCAATTTCCCCCTGGGATTAGCCAGTCTAGCACTCCTGTCAGAAGAGCGTCTTTGTGACCCCCCACCTGACTTTCTTTGTACACTACCAGAACCATTCAGCAGAAACTCCACCACGTCAGCACGGCATGGACCGACAACCCCAATGGCTTCGCTGATCTTGTCGAACTCAAACCCCATCTCAAGCAACTCGGCAATGACATGATCAGCAGATACATCAGTGCCGACAGAATTGGCATCCATGATCAGAACCAGTGAGCTGCGCTTGCAAGCCAAGCTCGGTGCTCACTAGCTGAAGAACAACAGATCCTTGTGGTCGGGGCTCGGCGTTAAGCTGCACGACGGTGGATACCTAGCCCCGAAATCTGCACCGGTACGCCTGGGTTGACCTGTCAATAAAACAGAACGCGGCGGCGATTAATTTCCATGCAATTGCTTGGCGCTGCCCCTAATTCCGGTTTACTTGGGCGAGGGAGAGCAGTCACCGTACGCGGGGTTCTCGGTTCGAACTAAAACCGAATTGGGTGGAGCGGGTAGGGTCGGATCGAACAGGGCGGGACCGGCGAGAAGAAATGGCGAGGATTTACCTGTGGAATCGGGCTCCTCGCTGCAGGATCCCCAATTCGTTCCGCGCCCTCCGCCTCACGCCGCCGCCGCCCTCTGCTCGCAGCTCCGGAGAGGGAGGGGAATGGGATGGCGAGGGTTTTGGTTTCGAATCGCGGGAGAGAGTGCGGCAGAAGCCTGGAGTTTCGTTCGAGGGCCGTGGCTGGCATGTGGGACTGGGACCAACGGGACGGCGCGCGAGCGAGGGAGACACACGATTCCGATTAGAAGCACTTTTCAGGCTCACCCTCAAGCGACCCAACACCAACCGCAAGACTTGTGTATTGTCTGGGCCGGGCTGGGTTTAGGCCAGGCTTGCAAAACATGACCTCAAATGACACGTCTGGGCCTCGCACAGCCGACGCCCAGAAAAGTG
Source organism: Triticum dicoccoides (assembly GCF_002162155.2). Taxonomy (NCBI): domain Eukaryota; kingdom Viridiplantae; phylum Streptophyta; class Magnoliopsida; order Poales; family Poaceae; genus Triticum; species Triticum dicoccoides. Next base: position 169,251,608 of record NC_041381.1, read on the forward strand.
TGAAGTCACATGTAAACCTGAGAATAGTTTGGACTGAGACCATAGTTTCAGATCGGTTTTCCTATTGGTCTCTGTTGGTTTGGATTAAATGGGCTAAGCTCCTGACGTAAACTGATTTGGTTTGGGCTTTCCCTATTAGCGGTTTGGTCTGGTTCGGTCTGGTGAGAGACCAAATGGTCTTAAACCGTTTTAACCCATGGACCGAGAACTAAATCATGGACCAGCTTCCTTCGAGCGGCTAGGTTAGGGTCCCGATCAAAGCAAGCACGCATTTGCAACGTCTTCCCCGTCGTCTCCACTGCTGGTGCCGACGATGCTTCCTGTCGCCTACTACGCTACGGCCACGGCCAGCCGCTCCTCCTCGGCGATATGGGGCCTTGCGCAGTGATGCAATGACATCCCGCGGCAGGACTGCGCGCTCTGCGTGGCCGCGACGGTGCGGATACGGGCTGCACACTCAGCCTTCTCAACACCCAGAAGGCCAGAACGACACCGGCATGGACCTGCCACGTTCAACCGAGCGCAGGGAAGCTCATGTTCATGTCCAACAACGTGACGACAGTGCGAACAAGGGGCCGGCGACGGACACAGCGCAGCTCGTCGGACAGCTGCGACGAACACGGCGCAGCTCGACGGACGGCGGCGGAGCCAAGACAACCATCTGGGGGCTTGGGTGGTGCACCACATCACCAGGAACATCACGGCGGCGAACTGCGGGCTGTGTGTGTTGGAATTTGCTAGTGGGCTTTTGGCCCAAAGCCCAAGTAATTTCTGAAATTCTCTTGGCCCATTCATACACACATGTGAGTGGAGTGAGTGAGGCTAAAGTTTAGTCCCACCTCATAAGTTGAGAGAGAGTTGCACCTCTTTATAAGGTGAGCTCTCCTACCACTTGTATGAGCATGAGAAGAGGAGACCTACACGCGCGCTTCTCCTCCTCGCTTGCCTCGCCACGCCACGCCTCGCCTCGTCACGACGCGCCGCGGGATTGAGCTGAGCCGAGGACAGAGCTATGCATGTTGTCTATATTTTTGCTGCTCGGGGAAAATTAATGAGTCATTAATTAATAATTAACGGACGCGTTAATTACTGAACCGTTTCCGATTCTTTTGGATCGTGACGACTCGGACATGGGGTTTACTCCCACAACCTACCCGGCCCGCACTATATAGTCAGGCAGACGTCTACCCTAGCCGCGGCCGCTTCGTATGGTTTCTCACCACCGTTTCAGATCATTGCGCCGCCAAGCAAGTCTTCTCCATCCCTCCTTTCGGCGTGCACCGGGAGAAGGGACAGCAGGCCTCCGGAACCCCGCCTCTCGTGATCCTGTACGGGAGAAGGGCGATCAGGTTTTTGGGGAGCGCACTCGCGCGACTGCTGGCAGCGACGACTTCGCAAACGACGACTTCTTCCCCGACCTCGGCAACCTCATCCTCGACGACATGGGCGACAACGTCAACGCCGGTGGTGCTGCTCCCGCTGCACCGTATGTGATTCTATCTTTCCTGTTCGAGATCGTGGTAGAATTCATGTTTCTAGTATGTGCCTAGATGTGATCCGTTCATCTACTATGCTAGTTCGGATAATTAGTTCAATCTCTGCTACTGTAGTCATGATTTATCTTCTGTTAATTCGGATTAAATCTCGTAGTAATTTGTTTACATTTTCAACAGTGTGTGGTGCAGGTTGTGGCCGAGTTGCCCAACTACTGCTGAACCGTGTGATATACAACAGTTACATGGCGCCCTACGAGGTATAGCCTTTTTCCCGCTCGACGGCGCCGGCGAGTTGCCCGACGAGGCCGAACACTGCGAACAAGATCGTCTTAATCCGTGATGGATGGAGTGCAGCTAGTCAACTACAATGTTAGTATCTAGCATTATAGCTTGTTCTATGTACATATGTTGTGATGGTTAGTAACATGCAGGAGCAGCTAATCACCCTTCCAACGCCTCTCTTCCCATAGTAATCTGACACAGGCACGCCCTTGGTTTGAAACTTCAGGTTGAAACTGTTTGTGGGGAATGGTTCGGATGGTTTTGGCTCGAAAATACATGCAGTTTGGATTGGTTTGGATTATAGCATTTGCTAGTTAGTCTGGTCTGGTTTGGTTGTTGGACTTATACCTGTATGGATTGGGCTGGGTTTAATCTGGATTACAAACTATTCACAGGTTTAGTCACATGCTATAGCGTGCCCTTATAAATGTCACTCTTAATCTTCTTTTGTGGTGACGTAGATAATTTGCCTTTGCGTTGCAACGGGAGTATAAATATTTATTCTAGTAGGCTATCCATGATTGAACATCTTTTACTTCCTTCGTATCAAAATATAAGACCAGGTTTTCTCAAAAAAAGACGATATAAGACGTTTTTGTAGTTTGTTTAACCTAAAAAAGTCTTATATTTTGATACAGAGATAGTATTACATTCGTCCGCTAAAATCTTCGTAAGTTTTTTGTATGCAGTTGCCATGATTTACCATCCTATTATTAAACACTTACTCCTCCTGTTCCATAATATAGCGCGTATAGATTTTTTTTTAAAGTCAAACTTTTATAAATTTTAACCAAGTTCATTGAGAAAACAATTTATAACTACAAGACCAAAAATATAAAATCTGAAACTACATCTTATGAAAAAATTAATAATATATATTTGGCATTCTAGATGTAAATAGGTTTCTCCACAAACTTGGTCAAAGTTTGTGAGCTTTGACTTTTTAAAAAGTCTATATGCACTACATCATGGAACAGAGGGAGTATTTGATAAGAATTTATTGACTTATCAAAAAAATACTCCCTTTGTAAAAAAAACATAAGATGTTGTAGAGACTTATTTACAGAGGTTGTGTTATTTAGGAGAATTATCAAAGAGGGGAGAGGGAATGCCATCTTATTGTTAAGCACTTATTTGGTAAGAATTTATTAACTTACCAAAGAATAATATTATTCAGGAGAAAATTCAAAGATGAGAGGAAAAAACCAAACATGAGAAGGGAAGGGGAGAAAATTCAAAGATGAGAGGAAAAAACCAAACATGAGAGAGAGAGAGAGAGAGAGAGAGGTTGGACGAAGGAGAGAGTGAAACGGAAACCTTATGTTTTTTAAGTAGTATATATGTAGAGATAGAGATTAATTAGTAGAGCTAAGTGGCTCGCTGGATGCGTGACACTTGTCACAATCTGAGAGTTTTGTGTTTTCTCATTCATTCATTTCTTTTAAATATTTTATCTCTTGAACCATGTGTCCATATCACGAACCGTTTCCAATGTTTATGTTTCTCGTGTCGAGATTTTAGAAACTAAATCACATGTTAGTATGTTTAAACAAACCCTTTCCTCCAAAACACCTCAAAAAGATGAAAAATTTTAAAAACTAAAACCAGAAAGAAAACGAGACCTAGAAAATAATCAAAAGCACAACTGTGATTTTTTTTCTTTTTTTGGAAGCACTGCCATGCTTTCTTACGGAAGCACAAGCACAGTTGTGCTATTCCGTGAAGCAAAACTTGAAGAACCGGGAAATTGAAGAACCGAAAACAACAGAAGGTTTATGATGAAGCCGGATGATCTGGGTCCACCCGGATGATCCGGGAGGAGTCCGGACAATCCGGGTAGAAGTCCGAACGTCCGGACAACTTTTTCTGCTACAGACTTTAGAAAAATGGCCCTAAACACCCACTTGATGGCCTCAGATTGAAAAGTGTTCAACATGAAAGTTGTGTGTCTCGTCGAGACGGTTGATTTTGATATAAAATTCGTCAATATGCGAGGTCGTATGTGGATTCTAGAGTCAAAACTGTGAGCTGCTGTCAGAAAACTGGGCTAGGCCGGATCATCCGGGCCAGAGGTCATGAGACGTCCGAGTTTGGTTAGATTTTGATGATTTTGACGACAAGGCAAGTCCTTTTCTTGTACGGGAAGTCCATACGCCTCTTATATAGATAAGAGGTGATGGTCGATTGAACAACACACAATCGAACAAATCTATCTACACTTTTTACCTTTACTTTTCCTTCTCCCTTGTTCTTCTTCTTCCTCGTTCTTCGTTCGTTCTTCTTCATTGCAGGGCGGCGAACCTCGAGGCCCTATGGGCGGTCAGGCTGACCTAGGACAGCCCATAGTCGCCACGCGCCCTGACGGGGTCCCTCCCGGGCGTGTGGGGTTTCAGGTCTACAAAAGCACCCGCCGGATTGTCTTGCGTACAGCGCTTCCGGACGGGTCTCCTTCGACGTGAGCTGCGGTGCATCACCCTTGGTGTTGGAGGTACACGGTGGCGTGTTCGTGTGTGAACACACTTTTTGGCGACTCCGCTGGGGACGAGGCTTTGAACGGTCTCCAGCCTGTTCTTGCTATGAAGAGATCGTCATCTAGGGTTTGCAATCTACAAAGGTAATATGAATACCCAATTCACATATATAGATGCAAATAATGCATATGTTGTTGCTAGATCATTTAATGAGCATAATGTATCGGCTAGCCCTAATTTCATCAATCATGCATCTAATTACATGCAAGGGCCGATGCAAAATAATCTTCATGCTTCAAATTCTTATGATTTTAGCAACATACAACATATGTATCCTAACTCTCGTGCATTGGCAACCCCACAAATCCATATGCCGATGAACAACATGATGGGTTTAGGTAATCAATTTGAAACACCTCATGTTAAAATTTCCAATAGCATACAACAAAGTGTTTCACCTTTTTATTCATCGACAAGTAACTTGCAGTATGTTAATCCAAACATGTTGGTGGATGGGGGTATTGGCCATACTACTACTAGTTATTCGGCCAATTGCCCTCAAGAACCATATGCTACACCTCATGCTACTAACTTTTTGACACCATATGCAACTGTAGGTATTCATAATTCGGCTTCGTACCTTCATGCTGATAGCCGAATAAGTGAAAATCTTATAGGATCACATGTGTGTTCACCTACTACCGTAGCATACAATGTTTTCCCTGCACAATTACAGAATTTCGGCGACATCTCGTTATCGAAAGAGTCTAAAAGTGTCGGGGGAAATTCTATCCAGATTGGGTCATTAAGAAAAATCTTACGTCTTTTTGGGACGAATGCAATGTTGTTCTACACGAATTAACAAAAGAGGGAAGGCCTATTAATTCTGTTGCAATACAAGCTAGATTATGTCAAAAAGAGAAAGCATTGGGTGTGGGTAGAATTATCAAAAAGAGTGGTGATTCGGATAACCAATCTAATTCGGTTATTGAAAAGACCGAATCAAATATTACGTATGTCGGGTCTATCCTAGAGAAAGAGGATGACAAGGCGCTGGGGAGCTATTCGAAAGGGGAACAAGATATCGTTCAAGTAACACAACCATCATGCTCTCCCAACATATTCGAAGAGGTATTCCTAGCAAGTGATTTACCTATCTTCCGATTTGGTCGCAACTTTATTGTTGATGCTTCTATTAGAAAAATTCTCATAAGCAATCTTGAAAGACCAATGAAGAAGGGTGATTTATTTGTTAGCAATAAAATCATTGCAAAGCATATCGGTCAACACATTGTGCCATTTATAAAGACCGATTGTGACTTATTATTGCAGGCAAAGTTTTCCCCATTGCTTTATCAAAAGTTCATATATAATTGGGTAGCTTTGCTTGTTTCTTACTTGGATTACACTTGGTCTCAATTGAGACATATGTGTTCTAACTATTTTCATTTCAGAATTTTAAAGCCAAGGTTAAATTCTATTGAGAAAACTAATGCTAGTATAATATCTTATCCAAAGACATCGGAGATAGAATGCAAAACACAATGCATAGCCGAATGGGGGTATTCTAAACCATTCCTTTGCTTACCTGGAAAGCCGTTCTCTCACCAAGATCGGCTAGAAAATGAGAAGCATCCCTTCAATTCAAGCATGTGTGATCAAATATTTGATTTGTTGCTGAAAAATAATTACATTAGAGTTCTTGATCACCATGAAAATAATCTATCCGAGGATGAATGTATTGTAAGTTGCATGATTCGTTCGAGCATAGTTTTGAGGATTGCAATATGTTTCGTCAAATAGTAAAATCGGTCATTGAAAAAGGACGATTGAAACTTGTTGAAACACCAAGGGATGACCAGTCTATTCTGATTGGTCCTGATGGCAAACGGTTTTTGTATCGGCTGCTTCAAGCCGATCCATCTAAACATGAGAAGGTAAGGCTCGTGGGTAATGGGATCCAGCTTTCAAGTAAGGAAGTTGTTCAAGAGCACAATGATAATATTCTTGAGGGCGAAAATTCCATCGAGGTTGCACAAAAGACACCAAGTACTGGGGGGCAACAAGAAAATCCAAAGATCGGTGCAAGCACAACCAAAGAGAACAAAGGCCGACGTAAGCACAAAGGTAAAAAGCCGAAAGTCACTTTCGCGCAACTATTGGAAAAATATCAGAAGATAAGTGAGGAGAATAGTGCTTATCGGCCAACTAATGCAAAAGCATCAAGACCACCCCCTTGGTGCAAATCCAAGGATCGATATTCGCAAGAAGAGAATTTGAATGCCACTTGTTCATATCCTTATTTTGGGCCGCCAATGCCAATGTCGTGGATGCCTCCCTATGCTCACGTAAATCCATATCCATCATGGGACAAGTATGATACAAGGGCACATTCTCCATATTATTATAAACCATCTCGCCAGTATTATGCAGCTCCAAGAAGACCAACGTTCAATGAGCAGTCATATGTTCAAGACCGTTCTAAAAAAGAATCAGTCTAGAGCACAAGGAAGAATAAGGAGGTGGTTGAGCAAGTCTACCGTGTCAAAAGAGATGGTCGTAAGAGTGCCACTTCAGATATGATATCAAATGAAAAAGAGCCAATTAAAGTGTTGACATTGGCTACAAAAGGTAATGAGGCAAGTCAATCAAGTGCCAAATCTGAAGGGAAGAAGTTGAGAGTGCACAAGGTAAAACAAGAATTGCCATTATTTCAAACAAAATCGCAGCCGGGGTGCCCACTCGGCTTATCGTATTGGAAAAAGAAGAAGTTGCAAAAGCTTAGTGCACAAGAACTTGAAAAGAGAAACATGGCATGGGTTCCCAAAGGAAATATTCAAAATAAGAATTATGTGCGAGCTTCCTTTACAAGGAGTGCAGCAAATGTGAAGAAGGAAAAGAGTGAAAGCTACGAAGCACCAAACCGAAGGTTTCAACATCTCCGGTCCACACATTATCCATTTTCTTCAACAATGTCGTTGATGCCTATGCCATGGAATTCTTCATCAGGTATGATTGGTTACCCTCAATGGGCTTATTTTAATTCATGGATGCAATATAATTTATTACATCATGAAAGGGTATTACCAAATCATTATATGTTTGATTAGCTTCACTTTTGTTGCTAATCTAAATGTCCGATATATACTTATCGTCCAAAGCACGTACAAAATGGCCGATGGAGTGTTGACATCACGCTTAGAACAAACTTCGTGCAAGTTATTTTTCGGCACACAAGTTTTGCCGAAAACAGGGGGGCATGTGTTGACACCAGATTTTGGCATGGTCAAAAACGTAATTTAGAAGGCCTCAAATGGAAAAGTGAACAAAGTGAGAAAGTACCATATCGTCAAAAGGAGAAACTTTGATATTTGGGCCATAGCCATCCGATTTCATCTCTAAGGCCGAAGTTGTGTTCGAAGTACTGAGATTTTGTAATCAGAACAATATTCGGCTGATTACGCCCCCAAGATGGCCTCTGATGGAAAAGGTTAAAACTGCAAAGTTATTCATCTCGTCGAAATGGACGATTTTGATATAAGAATTGTCCCCATCTGAGGTCGTATGCAAAAGTTACAGGCAAAATCGTGCACTGCAGTAGTGTTTGGCCGGATCATCCGGGCCGGGGTTCGGATCATCCGGGAAATTGAAGCACCGAAAACAACAGAGGTTTATGATGAAGCTGGATGATCTAGGTCCAGTCCCGGATGATCCGGGTGGAGGCCGGACAATCCGGGTAGAAGTCCGGACGTTCGGACAGCTTTTTCTGCTACAGACTTTAGAAAACGGCCCGAAACACCCACTTGATGGCCTCAGATCAAAAAGTGTTCAACATGAAAGTTGTGCATCTCGACGATTTTGATATAAAATTCATCAAAATCCGAGGTCGTATGTGGATTCTAGAGCCAAAACAGTGAGCTGCTGTCAGAAAACTGGGAGTTCCCAACCAAATTTCTCTAGGTCTGTGATTCCCAGCCCACCTAGGGCCTTTGGCCTGCACACCGTCTTCCAGTTTACCAGGGAGTGTCCTCCGGTCGCATTCTCAGAATTGTCGCCTTGCCATATGAAGTTCGAGAGATCTTGCTAAGCTTATGGTTGGCCCACGCCGGAAGAGGAAGCGCAGTGAGGTGATGTGTGGCCATGGCGCATAGCACAGACTTTGCCAAGGAGACCCTTCCCGGCCTCGCAAGGTTCTTTCCCTTCCATCCCGGAAGCACTACAGGAATCCAGTACTTTGCCATCTGCCATGGCGGACGGCAAAGGCAGGGATGGCTGACGGCAAAGCACTTTGCCGTCCGCCGCGGACGGCAAACACAGACGGCAAAGATAGGGTCGGCAAACAGGTCCTTTGCCGTCTGCTTTCCATGGCGGACGTCAAAGAGCCCTTTGCCTACAGTGGCGGACGGCAAAGAAGGCGGACGGCAAAATGTGGCACGTCCTCCATTGTCACTCCGTTAGGCGGCTAACGGCGGCCTTTGTCGTCCACCAGCGGACGGCAAATTAGTGTGCCTCTTTGCCGTCCGCCAGGTGACATCAGCAATACCTCAGCGCCCGTTTTTTTTTGTCGTCCGCCCGGCGGACGGCAAAGGCGAAGTCTTTGCCGTCAGCGAGGCTTTGTCGTCCGCCACTGTCGGCAAATTGGCCAAATGGTCCACCCCAGGAAGCACAGGTGGGTGCCACGTGCCCCCTTTGCCGTCTGCCACCGACGGCAAAGGGGTCTTTGTCGTCTGCCGCGGACGGCAAAGAGCCTGCACTGCCTCTTTTTTTCTGTTTTTCTCATATCCAACAATTATCACAACAAAAATTTCACAGCACATATATATCCATCACATAAATATCCATCACATAGTTCCATCACATCACATATATATCCATCACATATATATCCATCAAAAATTTCACATCACATATATATCCATCACATAGTTCCATCGATCCATACATATTACAATATGCAAAGTTTCTTCATAGCAAGCCAGCAGAATACAAGTGCATCAAAGGAAAAAACAGGAAAAAGCAAGCAATCCATCGTAGGAAGCTGGCTTCCGTGAAGTGAATGAAACCTGCAAAATGACAAATAAGAAAGTTAGAAAAAGAAGACTAGAAGAAGAATTAGACTAGAAGAAAAAGAATAGAAGAAGAAGACTAGAAGAAGAAGTATATGCCATATATTAGCTAACTTAGGTGAAATGTATCGTATATGAGCTAACCTAGGTGAAATGGGTAGTTTATGAGCTATCCTAGGTGAAATGGATCATTTTGGAGCTAAGTTAGGTGAAATGGGTCGTTTATGAGCAAACCTAGGTGAAATGGATCGTTTATGAGCAAACCTAGGTGAAATGGGTCGTTTATGAGCAAACCTAGGTGAAATGAGTCGTTTATGAGCAAACCTAGATGAAATGGGTCGTTTATGAGCTAAGTTAGGTGAAATGAGTCGTTTATGAGCAAACCTAGGTGAAATGGGTCGTTTATGAGCTAACCTAGGTGAAATAGGTTGTTTATGAGCTAACCTAGGTGAAATGGGTCATTTATGAGCTAACCTAGGTCAAATGGGTCGTTTATGAGCTAACCTAGGTGAAATGCCACGTTTTTGAGCTAACTAAGGTAAAATGGATCGTTTTTTAGCTAACTTAGGTGAAATGGGTCATTTTGGAGCTAACCTAGGTGAAATGGGTCATTTTGGAGCTAACCTAGGTGGAATGGGTCATTTTAAAGCTAATGTAGGTAAAATGGATCATTTAGGAGCTAATCTACGTAAAATGGGTCATTTTCGAGCTAACTTGGATAAATTGGATCACTTGTAAGCTAACTAAGGTAAAATGAGTCATTTTAGAGCTAACTTAGGTAGAATGGATGGTTTATGAGGTCAGTAAGCTTATTAAGTCATTTTGGAGGAAAAGGAGCTAACTCTAGGTCATTATGGTAAGCATATTGGAGGAAATAAAGCTAAGTCTAGGTCTTTATGCATTTGTTAAGCAAAACACTAGAGAAACTTACCGTGATCACGGAGGTGTAGGAGCGGGCTGGCTCGCGCCGGTAGCTGGAGAAGGAGCGGGCTGGCTCGCGCCGGTAGCTGGAGAAGGATCGTGCGATGCGTTTCTGGAGTTAAGCTGCACCAAAGATCATTTCCAATGTCTCGTTAGCATTATGACACTCAAATGTTAAGACAAGCAAGTAATGTCCATTCAAATTAAACTCACCATGCTCCCAGGAGCAATCACTGGCATCGGCGGAGCGGTCTGACCGGACTTCTCGCACACAGACTGCACATTTGGTTTTCACAATAGAGTCATACTAGTTAGTAATGAGACTCAAATGTTAAGACTAGCAAGTAATCTGCAGAAGAAACTTACCACAAGGAGCTCGTACATGGCCCTTGCCTGCATGTCATTCCGTGCCCTCTCCTCCTCCAACATCTTTGTCGTCTTCTCCTCCAACTCCCGCTGCCACTCCGCCGCCTCCGCCAAAAGTTTCTCCGTTCTATCTCTCTCACTCTGTATAGCAGCCTGCAACACCACTCACATGACCATTTGTAATCATTGATGGAAGCGCACACAATGTAATGGAGAAAGATAGCTGAGTACGTATAACTAACCTTGATGGCGAGTTGGACTGGCCGTTCACGAGGCCTTATCTCAGGAGCGGAGCTCGACTGGCGCGCCTTGATCTCCGTGAGAGTGCTAGGACAACGGATAAGTCCATCTCCCATGGCTATGGAGCCATGGGACCTCCCGCCACCAGATATCATCAGCAGCTCTGTATCAATGGGACCCTGGCTCGGGTTAAAGTCCTCCCCTTTCCTCACCTTCCCCTGATCTCTATATTGCACGAGCTTCTCGTGGGCGGAGATGTTGGTGAAGTTCTTTGGATCATCAAGGTCAGACGCAGAGAATGCCTTGACTTTCTTGTAAGGGCCAGTGTGGGCCATGGCATACAGGTCGTACACCTCTGGCACCTTATCCGCCTTATTGTAGCGTGCCTGAAAGAGAGAAACAAAGTAAATTAGTAATTAAAGGGCTAAAGCTAGCATGATGAATGAATTGCATGAATCATGAAGCAAACCACATACCTAGTTCCGGCCGTACTGAAATAAGTTGGAGCTGCCTTGGTGGTGTGCACACGTTCCATTTGGGCACGTTTGTCCTTGGCCTCTTTGTGGGTGGCCAGCCATTCTTCTGAGCACCACGCATTGACCAACACCTCCCAACAATCCATCCGATCCGCACACCATCTTGGAGGGGCCTAAGTTAGCAAATAGAAACTTGAGCGCTAAGGCTATGAATTACTAAATGAAGGAAGTAAGTACAAGGCCTTAAGAATTACCTTCATGTACTTCTCCTTACTCAAGAACTTATTGCGGCACTCCTGCTTGGGCTTCTTGATACCACGCCCGGCGTAGTAGTCTCGAACAGCCTGCACCCGAACCTCATGCCGTAAGTTCTGAAGTAGGCGCTTGCACTCCTTGTGGATAACATGATCCGCCTCCTCCTCGTATCCCTCCTCACACCTGTAGAATGTCTGCAATCAAATGAGACAATATTGATTAGTACAATTAATAACTAGCTAGTTGAAGATTTTAAATTGCGTAAAGGAGCAATTACCCAGAACTTTCTGATCACGATGTCTGCCCTCGTCTTGCACAAGACACTGTCGATAATCTCACCCGGCGGGGCCGGGGCAGCCAAGTAGTGCTCCCAAGTCAATCCAACCTCTGGAAGCCGACCCTCACCAGGCAACGTGACAAACCCCGGGAAGTTTTGCCGAATCAGAACTCCAAGGACGGAGTTGGGCCGGCGGACACTTTCATGGTGGTCCCAACCCCTGCAGCATGACAAGGCCAACACATCAGTTATTTGAAGAAACGTGAATGTAGAAGGTACAAAAAGATTAAATGCACTTACTTCTCCCCATCAGGGAAAATCAACCACCTCTGCTCGCGGGTCGCCGGCACGGACGGGAGCCGTGTAGCACCACGCTGGTAGACGTTGCCCCCTCCTCCCCCTCCTCATCAGTCGGCTCCCCGCCATCATCAGCATGGCCACTCGGCTCCCCGCCATCCTCAGGCTGACCCGACCAGGTACCCCATCCAGACGTGTGCTCCTCCGGGGTCTCGTGGGCCCAAGTCTCGTGGGCCGAAGGCCCGTCGACCCGAGGCTCGTGGGCCGAAGACCCGTGGACCGGAGGCTCGTGGACCGGAGTCCGTGCAGCCTCCTCCTCAGACGAGTCCACCCTAGCAGTCATGTGCTCGGGTGAAACAGCTGGGGGCGATGGCGAGGAAGGCGCCGTAAGAGTCACCCTACCTCCTCTCCCGCGACCACGTGCTCCACCTCCTCTCTTCTTCTTACCTCGTCCCCTGCTGGGCACCGCAGTTGACGAAGAAGGGCCCGGCGGTGTCGCCATACTGTCCAGCAGCGCTCAGCGGAGAGGTACGTGTGGAATGGAAGACCTCGCACCACGCGCCAACGAAGAAGGGGCCTCGGCGCGCTCCAGACCAACGCCCACCATCTTTCAACACCTGCCATGACAAAGAATAAACGAAATTAGTACAACATAAAAAAAAGTACCGACATGAATAATAATATGTATATCACTTAAGTGTATCATCATCAAGTACAACATAAAAAAATTGAATACCTGACACTACTAATAATCTCGATCAGTATCATCAATAAATGCATAATCATCATCATCACTATAATCAATGATGGGCTCATAGGGTTCATTGGCATCAACATGTGCAAGGCCACCTTGACGTAATCGCTCAAGCATTGATAGGTCATCCGCAGCAGTAACCTCTTTTTGTTCCGGCTCTTCTTGTTCCTCCTCTGGGGTGATGTCGGATTCATTGTCGCTGTCTACTTCAATGTTTTGGGGTGAAGTATAGCGGTTCTTGAAACGCTTTTTGGAAAGACGTGTCTCTTGGAAGAATTCTCCTTCATATGTGTCTGGGTTAATGTGAGGTTCATAATCCTCTTCCTTTGGGGGAGAAAGTCTAGCACGTGGTGGCACTTCATAAACGACATCCCAACCTTTCAGATTTGGATTAGTTTGGCAGGCCCACGGTAGATAGAATACTTGGGTCGCCTGTTGAGCCATAATATAGACATCAGGAACATCTAAATGAGTGCTTTGGTTGATTTCAACTAGCCCTATATGTTCATGAATCCTTCTAGTCTCCTTCGGCTGAAACCAATAACATTTGAAGACTACGACATTCGGTGGGTTTTCACCATAGAACAGAAGTTCATAAATTGCTTCAACTCTCCCATAATACTCGGTACCTCCTTCGCCGATAGCAGATACACAACAATTTGTAGACTTTCGGTCGGCCATAGATAGCTCTTTGCCATAGGTACGAAAGCGATACCCGTTGATGTCGTACTTGTAAAATGAACGGACCTTATAGTCAAAACCATTAGCGAGTTGTCTCAATTCGGCGTCCATAGACTCTGAATTAGCCTACAAGTTTAATATGAAAGGGGATTGTTGCATTATGCACAAATTAGCAAATGTAATTAAATTGTCTAATAGAAATTACCGTTTGTTCGAACCAAGAGATGAAACCAGGATAGCCACCTCCTTGCTTTGCGAGAAGCTCATACTCTTCGACGGAATCCTTTTGGATCTCCGCTCCATACGAGAATATGGCGACGTATCGACTGTATGACATATCCAGGAATAAGAGTAGTTCAAAGGAAATAGAGGTTGCAAAACAATGTACCGAGAACTTACTCGATGTACGGCCGCACTTCTATCAGGTTGTTGAAGATATACAACGAAATGGTCCGCCATTCTTCGTTATCCAAAGATACTGGATGTGAAACACTAGCTGGTGCGAGATTCCCTTTGAATAGGCTGAGGTTGGATCCACCCTTTTTAGGCTCGTCGGCATTGTACCGAGGCTTCGGATTATGCAAATGATGATTTTTGGCTTCGTAGTGCGCTGTTACGAAGTTTGCCGCCTCCTCTGTGATGAATGCCTCAGCCATCGATGCTTCAATTCTACGTTTATTTTTCTCGAAGCGTCTTCTGCATCCTCTCAGTTGGGTAGCACCAACGATTTTGCACGGGCCCCCCCAAATCTTGCCTCGGCCGGGAGATGCAAAATCAAATGCTGCATTGGATTAAAGAAGCCCGGTGGAAAGATCTTCTCTAACTTGCAGATCAACTCTGGCGCCAACTCTTCCATTTCTTCTAGCACGCCAGGCGATAGTTCTTTCGCACAAAGAACACGGAAGAAATAGCTGAGTTCTGCCAGTACTAGCCATTCATCCTCAGGGATGAAGCCACGCAACATCACCGGCATTACCCGCTCAATCCATATGTGCCAATCATGACTCTTGAGACCAAATATCTTCAGTTTATCAAGATTCGCTCCCATCTTTAGATTCGCTGCATACCCATCGGGGAACATCAACTGCTGTTGCACCCACAAGAGAATTTCCCTCATAGCTGGCCTTCCAAGATTGAACCATGCCTTTGGCTTCGTCCAGTTCTGCTTTCCTTTCGGTTCTTTCATGTTTTGTAACCGCCTATCACATAGCGCCTCCAGATCGACTCTAGCCTTAGTATTATCCTTTGACTTCCCATCTATGCCGAACAATGTACCAAAAAGTGCCTCGGTGATATTCTTCTCAGTGTGCATCACGTCGATGTTGTGTGGGCAAAGGAGGTCTTTGAAGTAAGGCAGATCCCATAAGCATGTTTTGTGAGTCCACGCGTGCTTAGTATTATACCCCTTGAAGTACGCTGGACGTTGTGGATCTGGCTCGAGAGCGTTTAACTGATCCAGGGTCTGTTGGCCTGTCAATGCAGGTGGTGCAGAGTTTTTGACAACTCTACCCCTGATGAAGTTCTTCTTGTCTTTCCTGAACTTATGGCGAGGATCCATGAACTGTCTATGCATGTCGAAGCAAGAAAACTTGCGACCGGCCTGAAGCCAACGAAACTCAAGAGCTCCCTTGCATGTGGGGCACGGGAACCTTCCATGCACACACCAGCCAACGAATAGCGCATACGCCGGCAAGTCATGCGTCGAGTACATGTACCAGACACGCATTATGAAGTTCCATTTGCTAAAGGCGTCGTATGTCTTGAACCCATTATCCCAGGCTTCTTGCAATTCGTCCTTAAGCGGCTGCATGTACACATTCATATTTTTGCCCGGATAGTTGGGTCCTGGAATTATCAACATCAGGAAAATGTTCTTTCTTTGCATAATATGTCCGGGGGGGAGATTGAGTGGAAAGACAAATACGGGCCAACAACTGTATTGGGCTGTTGTCATACCAAACACACTGAACCCATCCTTGCTGATGCCGACTCGAGGATGCCTCGGATCTGCCGCTTTGTCAGCATGTAATTCATCAAAAAATTTCCACGCAACACCATCCGATGTGTGTACCATCATCAGATTCCCATCTGCATCTAGTTCGGTTCGTTTGCCTGTTTTGTGCCATGTCATCTGTCTGGCCGTCTCTTCGACCATGAAAAGACGTTGAAGTCTTGGTACGATTGGCATATACCGAAGAACACTAACGGGGATTTTGGTCTGTGTCTTCTCACCCATACCGTTGTCTACCATAATATACCTGGAAGACTTGCAAATGGGACAATAGTTCAAGTCCGCATAGTCAAGCCTAAATAAGGCACATCCTTTCTCACAGGCATGTATCTTCTCATAGGGCATCTTCAGTGCACGGAGGATTTTGTCCGACTGGTACAGGTTTGCAGGCATTACATGGCCTTTGGGTAGAAAGCGTCCAAATACTGTCATAATTGCGTCATAGCATTCTCTACCCAAGTTGAACTGAGCCTTCAGAGCCATTACTTGTGAGATGGCATCCAACTGACAAAGCTCAGTGTGCTTGTGGAGCGGACGTTTTGAAGACTCCAACATTTCATTGAAAGCATTTGCAGATTCCTCCATCTCCTCGTCCGAATCCCGAGCATCATCATAGCCTTGCACCATGTTTTCCATCCCGGTACCATGCTCGTCGGTGCGACGATGATCCACCTCAGCTCGGTCACGTTGGGCAGACTCACCATGAAATGTCCACACCGTATAATCGGGCGTAAAACCACTCTTCTGCAGGTGTTTGCCCATTTCAGCCTCTGTCTTCTTTTCCCAATTGCCACACCGGAAACAGGGGCACCAGGTTTTCTTTTGGCCATTTGCAAATGCGGCTTGCACAAACCCCTTGGTTTTTGTGAACCATTCAGCGCTCCATTTGTTCTGACCAGTGTGACCAGTATACATCCACGCACGGTCACTCATCTTGACTTTCAGAGCTACTGGACACACAACAATTATATATGTAATTCACCATGTATATATTCATCAGTTTATCTATTTTGTCAATTTTATTACGTCCATGCAACCTACACTCTAATAGGTAATGATAGGTCCTAATCCCACCCGTGTATGTGTAGATTGGGTTCATTTTCCCATGCTATGCTCTGGATCCGGCGCAAAATTTCGGCAGCACCTCCCCGCTGTTCTCCTGATACACGTCTCTGCAATAAACAGAGAGGATGTGTACCCGGAGAACAACAGGGGAGGCACTAACGAAATTTATGCGTTGGATCCGGGGCAAAGCATATGGGAAAACGAACCCAATCTACACATACTCGGGCTGTCCATGGATAGCGTTGGACAATTCGAAAGAATCAAGGTTATAAATATGCAAATGCATGCATATTTATAACTATGACACTTTTGAACGGGAGACACATATTGGTTACGCATACTGATGATTCAAGACACATATATAGCTAGCTATCAAGTTTCATCAGAATAGATCAAATAATTAATGGGGGAGGAGGACTTGTCATTTGTGCTCACCCACGAACGAAGGGGCAGAGCTCGTCAAACGCACGGCGAGGTCGTCGAACACCAAACCTCGCAGCGATGAAACAACTGCACATTTAAAACTACATGATCAACACAATTATATATGATGTTTTTCATAACAAAATCGAAAAATATATGACCTAACTAATAATTCACAAATATATGACCCCGTCGGCCTCTGGAAGCCAAAAAACACCTTTTCGGGAGGTGTCGGTGGTCGGGGTGCCGTGTCGGGGTCGGGGTGCTGTTCCTGGGTCGAGGGGTCGGGGTCAGGTGGTCAGGTTGTCGGGGTGTGGTGTCGGGGTCGGGGTCG
>NC_041381.1:169270399-169286974 GCF_002162155.2 Triticum dicoccoides
AGGGGAGGTGGGGCAAGGGGGCGGCAGTGGGTGGCGGGGGCGGCGGCGGGTGGCGGTGGTCGTCGGGGAGGAGAGGGGGACAGATCGAACAGAGAGAGATGGGCGGGGTGGGGCGCCGTTAGTAACCTAAACATTTGCCGTCCGCCCCACTTTGCCATCCGCCCCACTTGCTCTTTGTCGTCTACTAGCGGACGGCAAATAGGGGGGCCGTTAAGTTTTTTTAAACTAGCTCGTCAGTGGGGCCCCCTCCATCTTTGCCGTCCGCTAGCCGACGACAAAGAACTGGCTGATGGCAAAGAAGTACTTTGCCATCAGCCAGTTCTTTGCCGTCCACTTTTGTGTAGCTGATGGCAAAGAGCTTCTTTGCCGTCCGCTAGCAGACAGCAAAGAGCTGGCAGATGGCAAAGTAGCTGTTTCCAGTAGTGAAGCTTGCCCATTGCTTTGTGGGTTGCAGATGAACCCACTTGAGCCTTGAGGTATGCAGGGGAAGGCCCAAGTACTTAGTTGGGAATGCAGCAATCTTCACAGGGAATCCCGAGAAAATGTGGGCAAGGTCAATCTGCTGGCAGCGAATAGGGAACACCTCCATCTTGGTCACGTTGGTAATGAGACCCGATGCCTCCCCAAAACGGGCAAGTATCCCTGCAATGGCGTCCAATTCTTCCTTCACAGGGTTTGCAAAGATGCCCGCATCATCAGCGTAAAGTGAAATTCTACAGGAAGTCGAACGAGCCTTGATCAGCTGCAGAATCCCGGCGTTGGAGGCAGCCCGAAGCATAAGCTGAAGCGGGTCAATTGCAAGGATGAAAAGCATGGGGGACATAGGGTCACCCTGACGCAGGCCGCAAGCGTGAGCAAAAGGGGGTTCCGGGTTTCCATTTAGCAGAATCCGCGAAGAAGATGAAGCTAAGGACATGCAAATCCAGTCTCGCCAACGTTGACTGAAACCAAGTTGCTCGAGTACCTCCAGTAGTCGAAGGCCTTTGAGATGTCCAGCTTGAGGAAGGGGCCAGGCGTTGACGTGCGATGCAACTCCTTTACCAAGTTCTGCACATGTAGGAAGTTATCATGGATGCACTGTTTCTTCACGAAGGCGCTCTGGCTCTTGGAGACTAGCGTGGGGAGCAGAGGGGCGAGCCGGTTTGCTAACAACTTCGAGAAAATCTTTGAGATGTTGTGGATGAGGCATTGGGCAGTAGTCCCCAATCCTGGTGGCGTCTGCCTTCTTTGGCAGCAGAATTATGTTCGCCGAGTTAATCAGCCCAGCGCAATCACCCTGTATATCTGCCAGTTGTAGGATTACGGCCACGACGTCGGTCTTGATAATCTCCCAACAGGACTTGAAGAAGGCGCCAATG
The DNA here is from genome assembly GCF_002162155.2 of Triticum dicoccoides. Taxonomy (NCBI): domain Eukaryota; kingdom Viridiplantae; phylum Streptophyta; class Magnoliopsida; order Poales; family Poaceae; genus Triticum; species Triticum dicoccoides. The sequence continues at coordinate 169,271,758 of NC_041381.1, forward strand.
AACCCGTCCAGTCCTGGCGCCTTGACCGAAGGCATAGAGGAAACTGCCTCCTTGATCTCTTCTTCATCAAACGGGGCATCCAGCTGGGATAGGTCGTGGCGCTGCATACCGATGTTCTCCCAGGACAGGCGTTTGGATCGCCGTGTCGGCCTTCCGAGGTGTTCTTGGAAGTGGTCGAGGAGGGCCCGCTCCTTGTCTTTAGTTGTAATTGCCAGCCCGACGTCGGTCCTGATGGTCTGAATGAAATTTTTGCGCCTTCTTCCATTAGCTCGGGCATGGAAAAGCTTGGTGGTGGCATCCCCCAAACGGATCCAGTTAAGACGCGAGCTTGTCTCATCTTGACCTTCTGGATGGCGAGAAGGCCAAGGTAGGAAGCCTTGAGTTGTCTCCTCAAAACCCTCTTAGGTTCTGACAGCGGCCGCCCTTCCTCGGCGACGTCCAGACGCCAGATGATCTCCTTTGCCACCGCAATCTGGGTGTTTAGAACACCAACCCTCTCTTTTTGCTGTTTTTCGTAAGACTTTTCATTATTGAATGGGATTGCTGGTGTATCACTTTCCTACACCTGGTTTCTCTTCAAAACTGAATTACTATATGATTAGCACATATCTGTATTATGTAGGATATTGTTATTTGATATTCTAACTAATTATCCTTGTTAGCACTCGTATCACATGAATGTGATGAACTCCATGAGAAATAGCTAGGTGCATTAGGCCCGCGTAAGTCTTATTTGTTTCCGAACATGGTCGCCCTTTAGTACATGTTTGAAGATTCGGGTAATGCACCATGTAAACAATCTACTTATTGGTCTGAACATTTTTATTTTAGGAGTACGGCTTATTGCTTATTATGTCTTGGTAGTACTGATTAGTTGTATTTACTATCAAAATTGTTGTATGGACTAATGTATATGTTGTTATACCAATCAAGTTTTCATACGTGAACCTTGCTTTTACCATGTGTATATGAGATTTCCTCATATCACGGACTAATTTATGGTTATGGTTATGTAAATTTAATATGTTCCATCTGGTAATAAATATACAAATATTCTTATCATTTATTTGTACAAATAGACGGGCGCAACAACGCGCACCATCCATGATCTAGCAGTAGGTAATTAAATCACAAACGTTTTTTTATTAACCGTATGTGTACGTGGCCTTTCGTCCTCCTCTCGCACGTCTTGTCACCCCGCCGCCGCAGACGGCTTACAGCGCAAGCTTGCGCAGCGCGCGGGGGCTTTTTTTGCCAAATGGTGGCGCCAATGAATCGTCGGTGAGCCCGTTCCCGCGCAACCTCGCAGGTTCCGGCGCAAGCTTCCCGCCCGACTCGGTGAAATCCCCCAAAATCCCAATGCTTACCGGCCTGCTATAAAAACCCTCACGGCCGGCGAGTCCCGCGTCACATTTTCCCCTCCATCCCTATAGCTTATCTCGTTTGCTTCTCCCACAATCGTCAATGGCACCTGTCCGTCGTTGTCGCTTGCCACTCCACCGTCATCAGAGGACAGCTCCAGTTGGGAGGCTACACCGCGGCGGTGACGCAGTCCCGGCGTAGTGTAGTGCGCGTGGCATCCCTGTTGGGTGTGCACGGAACACCCACCACACGCTCCGCCGCCGGTGCGCGTAGGCAGCTGTTGTTGGCCGCTGTTGCCGCCACACCACCATCGAAATCCAGGGCCATCGCCCGCTCCACCACCGCGGCCCGAAGGCGGGAGGGGGCCGTCGTGGCCGCCACCCCACAGCCGACCACTGTGGCCATCACCCACTCCACCAAAGCGGCCCGATGGCGGGAGGTGGTGGTCGTGGCCGCCACCCCGTCGTCGGCCGTCGTGGCCGCTAGCCCACCGTCGACCGCCGAGGTCATCACCCGCTCTGCCACCACCGCCCCAAGGCGAGAGGCGGAGGTGGATGCCCGCACGTACATCAGCGATCTTGCGCGCTACACCGAGTTCCTGCGGGAGGACGAGGAGCGTCTCGTCGAGCACGCAAAGAGCCTTGCCGCCGTCGTGGCCACGACAAATGCCACCTCAGAGGCGAGGAATCAGGAGATCTACGAGGAGAACCACCGCTTCGAGATGGGTCGTCTGGAGCGGTAGAGGGCGTTCAGGGTGAGCATCGCTGAAGCTGCATTAGCGATAGGCACCGCATTGCGGTTGCCCAGCTCGTCGGTAGGCTCCTCCTCCGCCGCCTCTTACTGAGCATGTTCGGCAGAGGAGAGGCAGCCGAAAGTAGTACAAATCCCCTCCGCAGTAGTAGTAGTATTTAGGGGCCATTTTATTCAGTTCATCTGACTATAGATGTGGTGGAACTGTACAATGTACTTAAAATTAGCTAGTATATATAGTTGAACTAGCTATTTCAGTACGTGGTTGGCAACAATAGGGGAAAAGTTTGGTCGGTTCAACTGTCGAGTTGAGCTGTTTGTATAAATTAAGAATGACTACTTAATCTATGAATGAAATCTATGCTTAATTACTGAATTTTAGTTGCAAAAATTAGATACTGCTAGTGATTTTTAGGTTCATATTTTGACAAATAGCAGTGTTACAAGGATTGACAAATCTTACCAAATTGTTTGTACGTGGTTGCACATGGGTCATCCAAAACAACCGTTTGCGTTGAAGGGATGCACAAATCATGCGATGCTCTCACTTTGCATACGAGTATTCTATCTAAAACGTTTTCGATCAAGAGCTGCAGAAATCCTGCTCGACACATTTTCTCTAGGCTTCATGGGGAAGCTGTCGGTTTGCATACGGGTGTTCTAACTAAAACGTTTGCGATGAGTGTTTTATATTAAAAAGCGAATTAAACTGCAGCTTGGGCGCCATTAATGGACAGGATGCGAGCAAGGCGGGCGGCCATGGAAGTCAAAGGGCTCGCTTCCCAGTGAGCCTACGCAGCGTACAACTCGCACGCTTCCCGGTGAGCCTACGCACTCGAGGATAGCTTGCACGCCTCTCGGTGAGCCTGCGCACCGGACGACGCTCGCACGCCTCCCATTCAGTAAAGGTCAAGCAGCTGTCCGCACGGCACCTCCTACAGCCATTAAAACCAAGACACGTGGCGTCACGTGAATGGTTAACAGAATTTTGGATTTACTAGAATTTAAAAACCAGGCATCTAAATGTTTTGCCGGCAATCAATGGTGCCCTGGTGTTTGAAATTTTTCCCATTTCTTGCATGGGACCTAAGCATGCACCCAAGGACACATATTTGATTTTTCAACCAATTTATATGCACTAGAGCATGTGCATGTAGTTCAAATTTGAATTATGCACATAAATGCATTGAAAACTCAGTTAATGCATAAAAATGTCCAAACGAACCCCAAAAAATCACAAAAATTCACACAACACTCCTGTTGTTCTATGTTGACACGAAAAAAAATTGAAAGTAATAAGAGGCAATGGATATCGTTTCGTCCCCAGGGACATTCCCTACCGAAAACCATCGTGCTTGTTGTGAGAAGCTCCGGTTTGTGAGAAGCATATACCCAAACCTGCCCCAAATGGGACAAATTTTGTACCACGGCATGTTGATGCCGCTCCATGATAGCATGCCAAGTTTCATGAATTTCAAACGAGTTTTGGATTTACTAGAATTTAAAAACCAGGCATCTCAATGTTTTGTCGGCAATCGACGGTGCCCTCGTGTTTGAAATTCATTCCCATTTATTGCATGGGACCTAAGCATGCACCCAAGGACATAGATTTTTCAACCAATTTATATGCACCGGAGTATGTGCCTGTAGTTCAATTTTGAATTATGCACACAAATGCAATGAAAACTCAGTTAATGCATAAAAATGTCCAAACGAACCCCAAAAAATCACAAAAATTCACACAACACTTCTGTTGTTCTATGTTGACACGAGAAAAAAAATTGGAAGCAATAAGAGGCAATGGATATCGTTTCATCCCCAAAGGTGGGACGTTCCCTACCGAAAACCATCATGCTTGTTCTGAGAAGCTCCGGTTTGTGAGAAGCATATACCCAAACCTGCCCGAAATGGGACAAAATTTGTACCACAGCATGTTGATGCCGCTCCATGATAGCATGCCAAGTTTTATGAATTTCAGACGAGTTTTGGATTTACTAGAATTTAAAAACCAGGCATCTCAATGTTTTGCCGGCAATCAACGGTGCCCTGGTGTTTGAAATTCATTCCCATTTCTTGCAAGGGACCTAAGCATGCACCCAAGGACACATATTTGATTTTTCAACCAGTTTATATGCACTGGAGCATGTGCATGTAGTACAAATTTGAATTATGCACATAAAATGCCTGGAAAACATAGTTAATGCATAAAAATGTCCAAATGAACCCCGAAAATCACAAAAATTAACACAACACTCCTATTGTTCTATGTTGGCACGAGAAAAAAAATTGAAAGCAATAAAAAGTAATGAATATCGTTTCGTCCCCAAAGGTGGGACGTTCCCTATCGAAAACCATCATGCTTGTTGTGAGAAGCTCCGGTTTGTGAGAAGCATATACCAAAACCTGCCCCAAGTGGAACAAAATTTGTAGCATGGCATGTTGATGCCGCTCCATGATAGCATGCCAAGTTTCATGAATCTCAGACGAGTTTTTGATTTACTAGAATTTAAAAACCAGGCATCTCAATGTTTTGCCGGCAATCAACGGTGCCCTGGTGTTTGAAATCCATTGCCATTTCTTGCATGGGACCAAATGATGCACCCAAGGACACATATTTGATTTTTTTCACCAATTTATATGCAATGGAGCATGTGCATGTAGTTCAAAATCGAATTATGCACATTAATGCATTGAAAACTCAGTTAATGCATAAAAATGTCCAAACGAACCTCGAAAAATCACAAAAATTCACACAACACTCCTGTTGTTTTATGTTGACACGAGAAATTTTTTTGAAAGCAATAAGAGGCAATGGATATCATTTCGTCCCCAAAGGTGGGACATTCCCTACCGAAAACCATCATGCCTGTTGTGAGAAGCTTCGGTTTGTGAGAAGCATATACTCAAACCCGCCCCAAATGGGACACAATTTGTACCATGGCATGTTGATGCCACTCCATGATAGCAAGCCAAGTTTCATGAATTTCAGACGAGTTTTGGATTTACTAGAATTTAAAAACCAGGCATCTCAATGTTTTGCTGGCAATCAACAGTGCCCTGGTGTTTGAAATTCATTCTCATTTCTTGCATGGGACCTAAGCATGCACCCAAGGACACAGATTTGATTTTTCAACCAGTTTATATGCACTGGAGCACGTACATGTAGTACAAATTTGAATTATGCACATAAAATGCCTGGAAAACACAGTTAATGCATAAAAAATTCCAAACGAACCCCGAAAAATCAGAAAAAATCACAGAACACTCCTGTTGTTCTATGTTGACACGAGAAAAAATTTGAAAGCAATAAGAGGCAATGGATATCGTTTCATCCCCAAAGGTGGGACGTTCCCTATCGAAAACCATCATGCTTGTTGTGACAAGCTCTGGTTTGTGATAAGCATATACCCAAACCCGCCCCAAATGGAACAAAATTTGTACCACGAAATTTTGATGCCGCTCCATGATAGCATGCCAAGTTTCATGAATTTCAGACGAGTTTTTGATTTACTAGAATTTAAAAACCAGGTATCTCAATGTTTTTCCGGCAATCAACGATGCCCTGGTGTTTGAAATCCATTCCCATTTCTTGCATGGGACCTAAGCATGCACCCAAGGACACACATTTGATTTTTCGACCAATTTATATGCAATGGTGAAGGAAATATGCCCTAGAGGCAATAATAAAGTTATTATTTATTTCCTCATATCATGATAAATGTTTATTATTCATGCTAGAATTGTATTAACCGGAAACATGATACATGTGTGAATACATAGACAAACATAACATCACTAGTATGCCTCTACTTGACTAGCTCATTAATCAAAGATGGTTATGTTTCCTAACCATAGACATGTGTTGTCATTTGATTAACGGGATCACATCATTAGGAGAATGATGTGATTGACATGACCCATTCCGTTAGCCTAGCACTTGATCGTTTAGTATGTTGCTATTGCTTTCTTCATGACTTATACATGTTCCTGTAACTATGAGATTATGCAACTCCCGTTTACCGGAGGAACACTTTGTGTGCTACCAAATGTCACAACATAACTGGGTGATTATAAAGGAGCTCCACAGGTGTCTCCGAAGGTAGATGTTGGGTTGGCGTATTTCGAGATTAGGTTTTGTCACTCCGATTGTCGGGGAGGTATCTCTGGGCCCTCTCGGTAATGCACATCACTATAAGCCTTGCAAGCAATGTAGCTAATGAGTTAGTTACGGAATGATGCATTACGTAACGAGTAAAGAGACTTGCCGGTAACAAGATTGAACTAGGTATTGGATACCCACGATAAAATCTCGGACAAGTAACATACCGATGACAAAGGGAACAAAGTATGTTGTTATGCGGTTTGACTGATAAAGATCTTCGTAGAATATGTAGGAGCCAATATGAGCATCCAGGTTCTGCTATTGGTTATTGACCGAGAATAGTTCTAGGTCATGTCTACATAGTTCTCGAACCCGTAGGGTCCACACGCTTAACGTTACGATGACAGTTTTATTATGGGTTTATAAGTTTTGATGTACCGAAGGTTGTTCGGAATCCCGGATGTGATCACGGACATGACGAAGAGTCTCGAAATGGCCGAGACATAAAGATTGATATATTGGAAGCCTATATTTGGATATCGGAATGGTTCCAGGTGAAATAGGGATTTTACCGGAGCACTGAGGGTTACCGGAACCCTCCCGGGGGTTATTGGGCCTTCATGGGCCCTAAGGGAGAAGAGGAGAGGAGGCAAGAGGTGGGCTGCGCCCCCTCCCCTCCCTAGTCCGAATAGGACAAGGAGAGGGGGGCGGCGCCCCCCTTTCCTTCCCCTCTTCCTCTTCCTTCCCCCTTCTCCTTCTCCAACTAGGAAAGAAGGGAGTCCTACTCCCGGTAGGAGTAGGACTCCCCCTTGGCGCGCCCTCCTTGGCCGGCCGCCCCCTCCCCCTTGGCTCCTTTATATACGGGGCATGGGGGCACCTCTAGACACACAAGTTGATCTTCATTATCGTTCCTTAGCCATATGCAGTGCCCCCCTCCACCATATTCCACCTCGGTCATATCATTGCGGTGCTTACGTGAAGCCCTGCGTCGGTAGAACATCATCATCGTCACCACGCCATCATGCTGACGGAACTCATCCCCGAAACCCTGCTGGATCGGAGTCCGGGGATCGTCATCGAGCCGAACGTGTGCTGAACTCGGAGGTGCCGTACGTTCGGTGCTTGGATCGGTCGGATCGTGAAGACGTACGACTACATCAACCGCGTTGTCATAACGCTTCCGCTTACGGTCTACGAGGGTACATGGACAACACTCTCCCCTCTCGTTGCTATACATCACCATGATCTTGCGTGTGCATAGGAGTTTTTTTGAAATTACTACGTTCCCCAACAGTAGCATCCGAGCCTAGGTTTTATGCGTTGATGTTATATGCACGAGTAGAACACAAGTGAGTTGTGGGCGATACAAGTCATACTGCTTACCAGCATGTCATACTTTGGTTCAGCGGTATTGTTGGATGAAGCGGCCTGGACCGACATTACGCGTACGCTTAAGCAAGACTGGTTTTACCGCCGTGCTTTGCACACAGGTGACTAGCGGGTGTCTATTTCTCCAACTTTAGTTGAACCGAGTGTGGCTACGCCCGGTCCTTGCGAAGGTTAAAACAGCACTAACTTGACAAACTATCGTTGTGGTTTTGATGCGTAGGTAAGAACGGTTCTTGCTCAGCCTGTAGCAGCCACGTAAAATTTGCAACAACAAAGTAGAGGACGTCTAACTTGTTTTTGCAGGGCATGTTGTGATGTGATATGGTCAAGACGTGATGCTATATTTTATTGTATGAGATGATCATGTTTTGTAACCGAAGTTATCGGCAACTGGCAAGAGCCATATGGTTGTCGCTTTATTGTATGAAATGCAAACGCCCTGTAATTGCTTTACTTTATCACTAAGCGGCAATGATAGTCGTAGAAGCAATAGATGGCGTAACGACAATGATGCTACGATGGAGATCAAGGTGTCGAGCCAGTGACGATGGTGATCACGATGGTGCTTCGGAGATGGAGATCACAAGCACAAGATGATGATGGCCATATCATATCACTTATATTGATTGCATGTGATGTTTATCCTTTATGCATCTTATCTTGCTTTGATTGACGGTAGCATTTTAAGATGATCTCTCACTAAAAATTATCAAGAAGTGTTCTCCCTGAGTATGCACCGTTGTGAAAGTTCTTCGTGTTGAGACACCACGTGATGATCGGGTGTGATAGGCTCTATGTTCAAATACAACGGGTGCAAAACAGTTGCACACGTGGAATACTCAGGTTAAACTCGACGAGCTTAGCATATAACAGATATGGCCTCGGAACACGGAGACCGAAAGGTCAAACGTGAATCATATAGTAGATATGATCAACATAGTGATGTTCACCATTGAAACTACTCCATCTCACGTGATGATCGGACATGGTTTAGTTGATTTGGATCACGTGATCACTTAGATGACTAGAGAGATGTCTGTCTAAGTGGGAGTTCTTAAGTAATATGATTAATTGAACTTAAATTTATCATGAACTTAGTACCTGATAGTATTTTGCTTGTCTATGTTTGTTGTAGATAGATGGCTCATGCTGTTGTTCCGTTGAATTTTAATGCGTTCCTTGAGAAAGCAAGTTGAAAGATGATGGTGACAATTACACGGACTGGGTCCGTAACCTGAGGATTATCCTCATTGCTGCACAGAAGAATTACGTCCTGGAAGCACCGTTGGGTGCCAGGCCTGCTGCTGATGCAACTGACGACGTTAAGAACGTCTGGCAGAGCAAAGCTGATGACTACTTGATAGTTCAGTGTGCCATGCTTTACGGCTTAGAACCGGGTCTTCAACGGCGTTTTGAACGTCATGGAGCATATGAGATGTTCCAAGAGTTGAAGTTAATATTTCAAGCAAATGCCCGGATTGAGAGATATGAAGTCTCCAATAAGTTCTATAGCTGCAAGATGGAGGAGAATAGTTCTGTCAGTGAACACATACTCAAAATGTCTGGGTATAATAATCACTTGATTCAACTGGGAGTTAATCTTCCTGATGATAGTGTCATTGACAGAATTCTTCAATCACTGCCACCAAGCTACAAGAGCTTTGTGATGAACTATAATATGCAAGGGATGGACAAGACTATTCCCGAGCTCTTTGTAATGCTAAAAGCCGCAGAGGTAGAAATCAAGAAAGAGCATCAAGTGTTTATGGTCAACAAGACCACCAGTTTCAAGAAAAAAGGCAAAGGGAAGAAGAAGGGAACTTCAAGAAGAACATCAAACAAGTTGTTGCTCAAGAGAAGAAACCCAAGTCTGGACCTAAGCCTGAGACTGAGTGCTTCTACTGCAAGCAGACTGGACACTGGAAGCGGAACTGCCCCAAGTATTTGGCGGATAAGAAGGATGGCAAAGTGAACAAAGGTATATGTGATATACATGTTATTGATGTGTACCTTACTAATGCTTGCAGTAGTACATGGGTATTTGATACTGGTTCTATTGCTAATATTTGCAACTCAAAACAGGGACTACAGATTAAGCGAAGATTGGCTAAGGACGAGGTGACAATGCGCGTGGGAAATGGTTCCAATGTCGATGTGATCGCGGTCGGCACGCTACCTCTACATCTACCATCGGGATTAGTTTTAGACCTAAATAATTGTTATTTCGTGCCAGCGTTGAGCATGAACATTATATCTGGATCTTGTTTGATGTGAGACGGTTATTCATTTAAATCAGAGAGTAATGGTTGTTCTATTTATATGAGTAATATCTTTTATGGTCATGCACCCTTGAAGAGTGGTCTATTTTTATTGAATCTCGATAGTAGTGATACACATATTCATAGTGTTGAAACCAAAAGATGCAGAGTTGATAATGATAGTGCAACTTATTTGTGGCACTGCTGTTTAGGTCATATCGGTATAAAGCGCATGAAGAAAGTCCATACTGATGGACTTTTGGAATCACTTGATTATGAATCACTTGGTACTTGCGAACCGTGCCTCATGGGCAAGATGACTAAAACGCCGTTCTCCGGAACTATGGAGCGAGCAACTGATTTGTTGGAAATCATACATACTGATGTTTGTGGTCCAATGAATATTGAGGCTCGCGGCGGGTATCGTTATTTTCTCACCTTCACAGATGATTTGAGCAGATATGGGTATATCTACTTAATGAAACACAAGTCCGAAACATTTGAAAAGTTCAAAGAATTTCAGAGTGAAGTGGAAAATCATCGTAACAAGAAAATAAAATTTCTATGATTTGATCGTGCAGGAGAATATTTGAGTTACGAGTTTGGCTTACATTTGAAACAATGCGGAATAGTTTCGCAACTCACGCCACCCGGAACACCACAACGAAATGGTGTGTCCGAACGTCGTAATCGTACTTTACTAGATATGGTGCGATCTATGATGTCTCTTACTGATTTACCGCTATCGTTTTGGGGTTATGCTTTAGAGACGGACGCATTCACATTAAATAGGGCACCATCAAAATCCGTTGAGACGACGCCTCATGAACTGTGGTTTGGCATGAAACCAAAGTTGTCGTTTCTTAAAGTTTGTGGTTGCGATGCTTATGTGAAGAAACTTCAACCAGATAAGCTCGAACCCAAATAGGAGAAATGTGTCTTCATAGGATACCCAAAAGAGACTGTTGGGTACACCTTCTATCACAGATCTTAGGGCAAGATTTTCGTTGCTAAATTCGGATCCTTTCTATAAAAGGAGTTCTCTCGAAAGAAGTGAGTGGGAGGAAAGTAGAACTTGATGAGGTAACTGTACCTGCTCCCTTATTGGAAAGTAGTCCATCACAAGAACCGGTTCCTGTGACAACTACACCAATTAGTGAGGAAGCTAATGATATTGATCATGAAACTTCAGATCAAGTTTCTACTGAACCTCGTAGGTCTACCAGAGTAAGATCCACACCAGAGTGGTACGGTAATCCTATTCTGGAAGTCATGTTACTTGACCATGGCGAACCTACGAACTATGAGGAAGCGATGATGAGCCCAGATTCCGCAAAATGGCTAGAAGCCATGAAATCTGAGATGGGATCCATGTATGAGAACAAAGTATGGACTTTGGTTGACTTGCCCGATGATCGGCAAGCCATTGAGAATAAATGGATCTTTAAGAAAAAGACTGACGCTGATGGTAATGTAACTGTCTATAAAGCTCGACTTGTTGCAAAAGGTTTTCGACAAGTTCAAGGGGTTGACTATGATGAGACTTTCTCACCCGTAGCGATGCTTAAGTCTGTCCGAATCATGTTAGCAATTGCTGCATTTTATGATTATGAAATTTGGCAAATGGATGTCAAAACTGCATTCTTGAATGGATTTCTGGAAGAAGAGTTGTATATGATGCAACCAGAAGGTTTTGTCGATCCAAAAGGTGCTAACAAAGTGTGCAAGCTCCAGCGATCCATTTATGGACTGGTGTAAGCATCTCGGAGTTGGAATAAATGCTTTGATAGTGTGATCAAAGCATATGGTTTTATACAGACTTTTGGAGAAGCCTGTATTTACAAGAAAGTGAGTGGGAGCTCTGTAGCATTTCTGATATTATATGTAGATGACATATTATTAACTGGAAATGATATAGAATTTCTGGATAGCATAAAGGGATACTTGAATAAAAGTTTTTCAATGAAAGACCTCGGTGAAGCTGCTTACATATTGGGCATCAAGATCTATAGAGATAGATCAAGACGCTTAATTGGACTTTCACAAAGCACATACCTTGATAATGTTTTGAAAAAGTTCAAAATGGATCAGGCAAAGAAAGGGTTCTTGCCTGTATTACATGGTGTGAAGTTGAGTCAGACTCAATGCCCGACCACAGCAGAAGATAGAGAGAAAATGAAAGATGTTCCCTATGCTTCAGCCATAGGCTCTATCATGTATGCAATGCTGTGTACCAGACCTGACATATGCTTAGCAATAAGCTTGGCAGGGAGGTACCAAAGTAATCCAGGAGTGGATCACTGGACAACGGTCAAGAACATCCTGAAATACCTGAAAAGGACTAAGGATATGTTTCTCGTATATGGAGGTGACAAAGAGCTAGTTGTAAATGATTACGTTGATGCAAGCTTTGACACTGATCCGGACGATTCTAAATCGCAAACTGGATACGTGTTTTTATTAAACGGTGGAGCTGTAAGTTGGTGCAGTTCTAAACAAAGCGTCGTGGCGGGATCTACGTGTGAAGCGGAGTACATAGCTGCTTCGGAAGCAGCAAATGAAGGAGTCTAGATGAAGGAGTTCATTTCCGATCTAGGTGTCATACCTAGTGCATCGGGACCAATGAAGATCTTCTGTGACAATACTGGTGCAATTGCCTTGGCAAAGGAATCCAGATTTCACAAGAGGACCAAGCACATCAAGAGACGCTTCAATTCCATCCGGGGCCAAGTCCAGGTGGGAGACATAGAGATTTGCAAGATACATACGGATCTGAATGTTGCAGACCCGTTGACTAAGCCTCTTCCACGAGCAAAACATGATCAGCACCAAGACTCCATGGGTGTTAAAATCATTACTGTGTAATCTAGATTATTGACTCTAGTGCAAGTGGGAGACTGAAGGAAATATGCCCTAGAGGCAATAATAAAGTTATTATTTATTTCCTCATATCATGATAAATGTTTATTATAGATGCTAGAATTGTATTAACCGGAAACATGATACATGTGTGAATACATAGACAAACATAACGTCACTAGTATGCCTCTACTTGACTAGCTCATTAATCAAAGATGGTTATGTTTCCTAACCATAGACATGTGTTGTCATTTGAATAACGGGATCACATCATTAGGAGAATGATGTGATTGACATGACCCATTCCGTTAGCCTAGCACTTGATCATTTAGTATGTTGCTATTGCTTTCTTCATGACTTATACATGTTCCTGTAACTATGAGATTATGCAACTCCCGTTTACCGGAGGAACACTTTGTGTGCTACCAAACATCACAACGTAACTGGGTGATTATAAAGGAGCTCTACAGGTGTCTCCGAAGGTACATGTTGGGTTGGCGTATTTTGAGATTAGGTTTTGTCACTCCGATTGTCGGGGAGGTATCTCTGGGCCCTCTCGGTAATGCACATCACTATAAGCCTTTCAAGCAATGTAGCTAATGAGTTAGTTACGGAATGATGCATTACGTAACGAGTAAAGAGACTTGCCGGTAACGAGATTGAACTAGGTATTGGATAACGACGATCAAATCTCGGACAAGTAACATACCGACGACAAAGGGAACAAAGTATGTTGTTATGCGGTTTGACCGATAAAGATCTTCGTAGAATATGTAGGAGCCAATATGAGCATCCAGGTTCCGCTATTGGTTATTGATCGAGAATAGTTCTAGGTCATGTCTACATAGTTCTCGAACCCGTAGGGTCCGCACGCTTAACGTTACGATGGCAGTTTTATTATGAGTTTATAAGTTTTGATGTACCGAAGGTTGTTCGGAGTCCCGGATGTGATCACGGACATGACGAAGAGTCTCGAAATGGTCGAGACATAAAGATTGATATATTGGAAGCCTATATTTGGATATCGGAATGGTTCCGGGTGAAATAGGGATTTTACCGGAGCACCGGGGGTTACGGGAACCCTCCCGGGGGTTATTGGGCCTTCATGGGCCCTAAGGGAGAAGAGGAGAGGAGGCAAGAGGTGGGTTGCGCCCCCTCCCCTCCCTAGTCCGAATAGGACAAGGAGAGGGGTCGGCGCCCCCCCTTTTCTTCCCCTCTTCCTCCTCCTTCCCCCTTCTCCTTCTCCAACTAGGAAAGAAGGGAGTCCTACTCCCGGTGGGAGTAGGACTCCCCCTTGGCGCGCCCTCCTTGGCTGGCCGCCCCTCCCCCTTGGCTCCTTTATATACGGGGGCAGGGGGCACCTCTAGACACACAAGTTGATCTTCGTGATCGTTCCTTAGCCGTGTGCGGTGCCCCCCTCCACCATATTCCACCTCGGTCATATCGTTGGGGTGCTTAGGTGAATGTCACGCCCAAGATGCGACCCTATCCTAAAGGAACTCGAAGGTCCCACCAAGGATAGAAGCGCATCTTGAAGACGCTTTTGCAAGGTGGATATCATTACATCAACATTACATAATAGATAGGATACATACATAAGGCACAAATGCCACAAGAATACATCAACATCATATACCAGAACAACATCCGACTATGGATGAAACATAAACAGAAACTCAAACGACATCCACCCTGCTAGCCCAGGCTGCCGACCTGGAACCTATCCCCTGATCGAAGAAGCAGAAGAAGAACTCCAAAACAAACATCGCTCTCACATCATGATCATCGCATAACCTGTACCTGCAACTGTTGTTGTAGTAATCTGTGAGCCACGAGGACTCAGCAATCCCATTACCATGGGTATCAAGACTAGCAAAGCTTAATGGGAAAGGAAGGGGTAAAGTGGTGAGGTTGCAGCAGCGGCTAAGCAAGTATGGTGGCTAACATACGCAAATGAGAGCGAGAAGAGAAGCAAAGGAACGGTCGTCAACTAGTAATGATCAAGAGGTGATCCTGAACTCCTACTTACGTCAAACATAACCCAAAGACCGTGTTCACTTCCCGGACTCCGCCGAGAAGAGACCATCACGGCTACACACACGGTTGATGCGTTTTAATTCGGATCTGGTGTCAAGTTATCTACAACCAGACATTAACAAATTCCCATCTGCCACATAACCGCGGGCACGGCTCTCGAAAGTTTAATACCCTGCAGGGGTGTCCCAACTTAGCCCATGATAAGCTCTCACGATCAACAAAGGATATTCCTTCTCCCAGGAAGACCCGATCAGTCTTGGAATCCCGGTTTACAAGACATTTCAACAATGGTAAAACAAGACCAGCAAAGCCGCCCGATGTGCCGACAAATCCCGATAGGAGCTACACATATCTCGTTCTCAAGGCACACCGGATGAGCAAGACGATGGGTTGGCATAGACCCTGGTTGCCCAAGGGGCATCGGACATCGCTCAGGTTGGACCAACACTCGAAGGAGGAC
>NC_041381.1:169286984-169336800 GCF_002162155.2 Triticum dicoccoides
TCCGGAAACCCAAGGGAAAAAGGGCTAGGTGAGGCAAATGGTAAAACCAAGGTTGGGCCTTGCTGGAGGAGTTTTATTCAAAGCGAACTGTCAGGGGGGTCCCATAAATCACCCTACCGCGTAAGGAACGCAAAATCCGGGAACATAACACCGGTATGACGGAAACTAGGGCGGCAAGAGTGGAACAAAACACCAGGCATAAGGCCGAGTCTTCTACCCTTTACCAAGTATATAGATGCATTAATTAAATAAGAGATATTGTGATATCCCAACCATAATCCTGTCCACCCTGGAGCAATCTTCAACTTCACCTGCAACTAACAACGCTATAAGAGGGGCTGAGCAAAGCGGTAACATAGCCAAACAATGGTTTGCTGGGAAGGGTGTCAAAGGTTAGAGGTTCATGGCAATTTGGGAGGCTTAAGGAACAAGTGATAAGAAGCGCAACATAGCGATAGAACGAAACAACTAGCATAGCAATGATAGTAGTGAGATCCAGGGTAGCGGTCATCTTGCCTGAAATCCCTCAAGGAAGCAGAACGAGTCCATGAAGAAGATGAAGCCACGAAGACGAACCAAGCGTAGACGAACGCATCCTCACGATCGCAACGAAACGGGAACTATCGAGAAGAAGCACACAACATGGTAAACACACCACACATAGACAAGACATGATGCACAACAAGCATGATGCATGACAAGGCTACATGAAGCTACTCATGGCAAGAGATGATGCAAACAAGAACAACACATCAAAGCAAGTTTAAATGAGGCCGGGAACAACATATAACAATTCCGGTAAGTCCTCATATGCATATTTCGAAATTGGTCCAGAACTGAATAAACCTTATGTTCAAGTTGTTAAACAGCAATTTAAGATGCACCAAGATGATCTACACAAAATTCTAGTCAAGTTACATATAAAGTTCATTAGATTCGGAGCTACGGGCTAGAAGATATGAGCAAAACAAGTTAAGCATGGCATTGATGCAAAATGCATACAAACATCAAGCAAACACCTCAAAACAAGGATGCAACATGATAATATGGAACTACATGCAAAATCAAGCAAGTTCCATATAGAACACACTCAAAACGGAGCAACGGTGTAACACATACACTCTATACAAGTTATAGCAACAATCTGTCCAAAACAGCAACTAGGCATCTTACAAGCATCAAAACAACATGCTACAGCGCCCCAACATAAGAACAAAAGGCATGAGCATGAAGTACAGGTAAAGCACTACAAAACATGAACACTGAGCTACCTCCAGAAACAACTAGAACATGCTCAAAATGACATGGAAAGATTGCAAATAATAACAGTTTCAGACTTTAGCAGAAATAACATCAGGTTGCAATGTTTAGAGCTATCAAACAACATGTTACAGAAACTTATCATGGCAAACAAAGGCATGTCATGATACTACTAAATGCATAAACAACAGTCCCTTACTGACCATGAGCCAAAAAAGGCATAGAAAATATGATGGCACCCATGTAAACATGGCAAGTTATATTACAGATTCAAACATGGCAGGAACAACAATAAGTAGGCATGTTGGTGAGCTTGAACCACTCACCACAGAGCAATACATGGCATGGCAAGGCAACCAACAGTAAGAAGGCATGTTTATGAAGCTAATAATGGCAAGAACAAGTTCATAGGATGCATGGATCACTAGTAAACCATCCTGGAAATATTGAACTTAATGTTAACAGGTTGACAGCAACATCATTTAGCAACTTTGGAGCAAGATATGAACATGTTCCAGCAGGCTATAATTGCAACCAAGGGCATGAATGTATAGAGCAAGACATGTAGATCAAAATATGTTTATAGAACATCTCCAGATTATGCACGAAATGACTTGTAGCAGCAGGTTAACATAGCAACAAAATATAACAGAATCTGTCAGGAAAACAGCAACAACAAGTACCCTCCTTAACAAGCTTGATGCACTCAGTACACAACTCACAAAAATACAAGGATTGCACCTCTGGAAAGACGGCATGGCATAGATCAAAACACATGTAGACATCAACCTCATAGGATGCACACATCAATCATGGCAAAAATGACAAAACAACAAGTTATAACAGTTTCAGCAGATTAACATCAACATGCACTCTTCCAACAACATTTCGGGCATCAAGATGAGCTCAAATGAAAATGATGCAATGGAATGAAATGAAGTACACGTCGAGGCAAACAATTTGACATATTACACGTACGAAACGGAGCTACGGATGCAGAGATACAACATGATGAACATGGCATGATAATGCAAAATTATCAGGGACTTAGTCGAATTTTACCTCCGCGAAAGTCAACGCGGGACGGAGGGATCCAGGGGCGCGGGGCACCGTTTGGTTCGAGGGAGTGGTGGATCTGGTCCACCTGACCAGATTCGGGCGGCGGGGAACTCCGGCGAGGAGCGGCCGGCGCCGGCGCGAGGTGCGGCGACCGGAGGCGGCGAATGGATGGGCGGCGGCGGGGCCGGCGAGCTTGGGTAGAGGCCGGCGAGCTCCGAGCGGATCCGGCGGCCGGGCACGGGAGGCGGCGCGACGCGACAGGGCCGGAGGGCGCGGCGGCGAACAGGTGCGGCAGCGGGGCGGCGAGGCGCACCGGTGGGTCGGGTCGCCGGCGGCGGAGGCGGGGCGCGGGCGAGCGGGAGGCGGCGCGGCCGGATGGGCCGGGAGGGCCCGCTGCGGGCCGCGGCAGGCCGGCGGCGCGGGGCGGCGGCGCGAGCCACGTGGCGCCCTGGGATACGTCGGGTGGCGGCGGTGGACACGTCCGGCGGCTGGACGGACATGTCCGGCTGCGAGAGGAGGAAGAAGGCTAGGGTTAGGGTGGAAATCATCCGCGAATTTCGGGGGAGGGTGTGTTTATATAGGTAGAGGGAGCTAGGAGAGTCCAAATGAGGAGCGGTTTTCGGCCACGCGATCGTGATCGAACGACCGAGAGCATGGAGGGGAGTTTGCTGGGTTTTGTGCCACTTTGGAAGGGGTGTTGGGCTGCACACAGAAGAGGCTTTTACGGATACCCGGTTAACCGTTGGAGTATCAAACGACCTCCAAATGGCACGAAACTTGACAGACGGTCTACTGGTGCTATACCAAGGCCACTTGGCAAGGCTCGGTCCATTCCGAGAAAGTTTGACACCCACTCACAACAAGAGACAAAAGGGGAACGCCGGAGGACATAGGAGTGCCGGATTGCGAAACGGACAACAGGGAAAATGCTCGGATGCATGAGATGAACACGTATGCAAAATGAAATTCACATGATGACATGATATGAAATGCATATGATGACATGGCAAAGTGCAACACACAAGCAAATGACATGGCAACGACGGTGAATAACTGGCGGACACCTGGCGCATCGAATCCGGGGCGTTACAACACTCCTCCACTAACAAGAGATCTCGTCCCGAGATCTTAGGACCGAGACGGTAGGGAAAAAGGAATGAGGTGGAACAAGAACTCAAGAGAAGAAGCAAAGAATCAAGAGCACTCGAGAAAATAGAGGAAGGACGAGGATGACGAGAATCGAAAGCTCACGGAAACAAGATAGACTCTGAAACCACTCGTTCTAACCGGAGTGGTTAGAATGAGAAAACAAGCGGATAAGACTGAAAGGATTTAGGTAGCACTCCGGCTAAAAACATGGAGGAATAAAACACGAGCTTGAGAGGAACGAAGAAAATGCAAAACTCCACTTCAAAAGAATACGGAGATTTACTTGCACCTCGAGATGCAAGAACAAAAGATACCAGAACTCATTGAACAAGAATCTCGATGAACTCTTGAAGAATGAATTAAATCATGAAGAACCACCATGAAGAACTCCGGTAACAAAAGGATGATGAGATAGAATGAAGGATGAAAGAATAAGATGAGCCTTGCGATGATTATATGGAGGTACCGACGAAAAGACCGAGGAAATATGAACTCCGGAAAAGAAAAGATGAAAACACTTGGAACTATAATTTATTCACCAAGAACAAACTCCGGAGGAAGGGATTAATCACTTGGATGAAATAAGAATAAGATTTATTGTATGCTCCCCCTTCATCAAATTAAATTGATGACAAGCAATGGATTTTGCATACTACTTATTCTTCTTGAAAAAGGATTGAGAAGTGACATATCTCAAACTTGAGAAGGTCTTCATGAACCACCGGTAGGAGTCGAAAGAACGAATGGATTAAAATGATAATCAAGGAAAAAGAATCTGAAAGAACCACCCTTAGAATTCAGAAATGACTTGCAAAAGAGAAAGAAACAGCGGGAAGAATTAGAAGAACAAATATGCTAGAGGGGATTTAGATGCAAAAGAATAAAGAGATCATGAGCTGATTAAAGAACACTTGAACGAAGCACCGGGATAAATAGAGAACGATAACTGGAATGGTGGCCTCTGGTGAAAAGAAATGGAAAAGACAACTCCTGAAATACTCCGGATGGATGAAAAGAATTCGCATGACTAGAACCAATTTGATAGCATAACATCGAGCTAGGGCCGCAAATCTCCGGGGGAACGGACAAGATTTAGAGGAAGAACTCTTCTTCGATCTTCAAAGCTGAGAATGACGACGAGAAACACCACCGAAATTACTGAGATACTCCGGGAGAATGAAAAAACGAAGAGGTTGAGCCAACAATGAAAAGAATTTGAAAGCGATCTTGGAGAAGGCATGTGACTGATGAAATTCATTCTTACGTCACACTTGAAAAGAATTATGAATAACTCCGGGGGAATTAGAAGAGTCAGGTAAGATCCTGGGAAAAGACCTGCGGGTTAGGGCCCACTGAAGAGAAAAACACCATTGGAAAAAGGGATGTTGAATAGACAGATGATGCACCGGAACAATTGAAATATTTGAATGAGGTGACAACCTCGAATTAATTGGAGCACCGATGAATCTCCTGAGATGTCTTCCAAACTCCGAAATGATTAAATGTTGAGAGGCGAACGAGCAAGGGAAAAACATTTTATGAAAGGAAAAAAATGTGATCAACCCGAAAAAACTTGAATTGAGTCCACCAGAAAAGAAAAGAGGTGAAGAATGACGAACGAGACGAGAATTCACCGGTTGAAATAATTTATGAAAGACTGAAGAGGTTCCGCACGAATGAAATTGATGCTCGAAAGAGACTCAAACTCCGGGAAGAAAAAGGGTGGGAGGGCGGGAAAAAACAAAGGCAACTTGGAAGGGGAAAAAACGATGAATATCTTGAAGAGGAAACACCGGTTGAAATCATAGAGGAAAGAAAGCAAAGACTTCGCATGAGTAGGATGGATACTCGATTATGGACTCCGGCTCTGAGAAGAAGAAGGGAGGGCGGGTGGGAAAAGAAAACAAATGAGGATTGAACTTGGCGAAGAAGAAGAGGCTCGAGTCGAACCTGATGAGAGATGCACCGGATGGAAAGAGCTGAGGAACAACTACCGGAAAACCAACTGCGTGAACCTAAAGAAAAATTTGAATGGGAAGAGGAGTAATTCAAAACACCTACGTCAAGATTCCTCACCAGAGCGACAAAGGGGCTGAGGAGTAAAAAGAATTCCTACTCTCCGATATAACTAGACTCCGATAATAGTTTTCTTCTAGACTCAACAACGGCCAAACTACACGATCAATCAAGGGGGATCCTAGGGTCGGTCGATGCTCTGATACCAACTTGTCACACCCAATATGCGACCCTATCCTAAAGGAACTCGAAGGTCCCACCAAGGATAGAAGCGCATCTTGAAGACGCTTTTGCAAGGTGGATATCATTACATCAACATTACATAATAGATAGGGATACATACATAAGGCACAAATGCCACAAGAATACATCAACATCATATACCAGAACAACATCCGACTACGGATGAAACATAAACAGAAACTCAAACGACATCCACCCTGCTAGCCCAGGCTGCCAACCTGGAACCTATCCCCTGATCGAAGAAGCAGAAGAAGAACTCCAAAACAAACATCGCTCTCACGTCATGATCATCACATAACCTGTACCTGCAACTGTTGTTGTAGTAATCTGTGAGCCACGAGGACTCAGCAATCCAATTACCATGGGTATCAAGACTAGCAAAGCTTAATGGGAAAGGAAGGGGTAAAGTGGTGAGGTTGCAGCAGCGGCTAAGCAAGTATGGTGGCTAACATACGCAAATGAGAGCGAGAAGAGAAGCAAAGGAACGGTCGTCAACTAGTAATGATCAAGAGGTGATCCTGAACTCCTACTTACGTCAAACATAACCCAAAGACCGTGTTCACTTCCCGGACTCCGCCGAGAAGAGACCATCACGGCTACACACACGGTTGATGCGTTTTAATTCAGATCTGGTGTCAAGTTATCTACAACCGGACATTAACAAATTCCCATCTGCCACATAACCGCAGGCACGGCTCTCGAAAGTTTAATACCCTGCAGGGGTGTCCCAACTTAGCCCATGATAAGCTCTCGCGATCAACGAAGGATATTCCTTCTCCCAGGAAGACCCGATCAGTCTTGGAATCCCGGTTTACAAGACATTTCAACAATGGTAAAACAAGACCAGCAAAGCCGCCCGATGTGCCGACAAATCCCGATAGGAGCTGCACATATCTCGTTCTTAGGGCACACCGGATGAGCAAGACGATGGGTTGGCATAGACCCTGGTTGCCCAGGGGGCGCCGGACATCGCTCAGGTTGGACCAACACTCGAAGGAGCACTGGCCCGGGGGGGTAAAATAAAGATGACCCTCGGGCTCCGGAAACCCAAGGGAAAAAGGGCTAGGTGAGGCAAATGGTAAAACCAAGGTTGGGCCTTGCTGGAGGAGTTTTATTCAAAGCGAACTGTCAGGGGGGTCCCATAAATCACCCGACCGCGTAAGGAACGCAAAATCCGGGAACATAACACCGGTATGACGGAAACTAGGGCGGCAAGAGTGGAACAAAATACCAGGCATAAGGCCGAGTCTTCTACCCTTTACCAAGTATATAGATGCATTAATTAAATAAGAGATATTGTGATATCCCAACCATAATCCTGTCCACCCTGGAGCAATCTTCAACTTCACCTGCAACTAACAACGCTATAAGAGGGGCTGAGCAAAGCGGTAACATAGCCAAACAACGGTTTGCTGGGAAGGGTGTCAAAGGTTAGAGGTTCATGGCAATTTGGGAGGCTTAAGGAACAAGTGATATGAAGCGCAGCATAGCGATAGAATGAAACAACTAGCATAGCAATGATAGTAGTGAGATCCAGGGTAGCGGTCATCTTGCCTAAAATCCCGCAAGGAAGTAGAACGAGTCCATGAAGAAGATGAAGCCACGAAGACGAACCAAGCGTAGACGAACGCATCCTCACGATCGCAACGAAACGGGAACTATCGAGAAGAAGCACACAACATGGTAAACACACCACGCATAGACAAGACATGATGCACAACAAGCATGATGCATGACAAGGCTACATGAAGCTACTCATGGCAAGAGATGATGCAAACAAGAACAACACATCAAAGCAAGTTTAAATGAGGCCGGGAACAACATATAACAATTCCGGTAAGTCCTCATATGCATATTTCGAAATTGGTCCAGAACTGAATAAACCTTATGTTCAAGTTGTTAAGCAGCAAGTTAAGATGCACCAAGATGATCTACACGAAATTCTAGTCAAGTTACATATAAAGTTCATTAGATTCGGAGCTACGAGCTAGAAGATATGAGCAAAACAAGTTAAGCATGGCATTGATGCAAAATGCATACAAACATCAAGCAAACACCTCAAAACAAGGATGCAACATGATAATATGGAACTACATGCAAAATCAAGCAAGTTCCATATAGAACACACTCAAAATGGAGCAACGGTGTAACACATACACTCTATACAAGTTATAGCAACAATCTGTCCAAAACAGCAACTAGGCATCTTACAAGCATCAAAAAAACATGCTACAGCGCCCCAACATAAGAACAAAAGGCATGAGCATGAAGTACAGGTAAAGCACTACAAAACATGAACACTGAGCTACCTCCAGAAACAACTAGAACATGCTCAAAATGACATGGAAAGATTGCAAATAATAACAGTTTCAGACTTTAGCAGAAATAACATCAGGTTGCAATGTTTAGAGCTATCAAACAACATGTTACAGAAACTTATCATGGCAAACAAAGGCATGGCATGATACTACTAAATGCATAGAACAACAGTCCCTTACTGACCATGAGCCAAAAAAGGCATAGAAAATATGATGGCACCCATGTAAACATGGCAAGTTATATTACAGATTCAAACATGGCAGGAACAACAATAAGTAGGCATGTTGGTGAGCTTGAACCACTCACCACAGAGCAATACATGGCATGGCAAGGTAACCAACAGTAAGAAGGCATGTTTATGAAGCTAATAATGGCAAGAACAAGTTCATAGGATGCATGGATCACTAGTAAACCATCCTGGAAATATTGAACTTAATGTTAACAGGTTGACAGCAACATCATTTAGCAACTTTGGAGCAAGATATGAACATGTTCCAGCAGGCTATAATTGCAACCAAGGGCATGAATGTATAGAGCAAGACATGTAGATCAAAACATGTTTATAGAACATCTCCAGATTATGCACGAAATGACTTGTAGCAGCAGGTTAACATAGCAACAAAATATAACAGAATCTGTCAGGAAAACAGCAACAACAAGTACCCTCCTTAACAAGCTTGATGCACTCAGTACACAACTCACAAAAATACAAGGATTGCACCTCTGGAAAGACGGCATGGCATAGATCAAAACACATGTAGACATCAACCTCATAGGATGCACACATCAATCATGGCAAAAATGACAAAACAGCAAGTTATAACAGTTTCAGCAGATTAACATCAACATGCACTCTTCCAACAGCATTTCGGGCATCAAGATGAGCTCAAATGAAAATGATGCAATGGAATGAAATGAAGTACACGTCGAGGCGAACAATTTTACATATTACACGCACGAAACGGATCTACGGATACAGAGATACAACATGATGAACATGGCATGATAATGCAAAATTATCAGGGACTTAGTCGAATTTTACCTCTGCGAAAGTCAACGCGGGACGGAGGGATCCAGGGGCGTGGGGCACCGTTTGGTTCGAGGGAGTGGTGGATCTGGTCCACCTGACCAGATCCGGGCGGCGGGGAACTCCGGCGAGGAGCGGCCGGCGCCGGCGCGAGGCGCGGCGACCGGAGGCGGCGAATGGATGGGCGGCGGTGGGGCCGGCGAGCTTGGGTAGAGGCCGGCAAGCTCCGAGCGGATCCGGCGGCGAGGCGCACCGGCGGGTCGGGTCGCCGGCGGCGGGGCGGGGCGCAGGCGAGCGGGAGGCCGCGAGGCGGCGGCGCGGCCGGATGGGCCGGGAGGGCCCGCTGCGGGCCGGCGGCGCGGGGCGGCGGCGCGAGCCACGTGGCGCCCTGGGATACGTCAGGCGGCGGCGGTGGATGCGTCCGGCGGCTGGACGGACATGTACGGCTGCGAGAGGAGGAAGAAGGCTAGGGTTAGGGTGGAAATCATCCGCGAATTTCGGGGGAGGGTGTGTTTATATAGGTAGAGGGAGCTAGGAGAGTCCAAATGAGGAGCGGTTTTCGGCCACGCGATCGTGATCGAACGACCGAGAGCATGGAGGGGAGTTTGCTGGGTTTTGGGCCACTTTGGAAGGGGTGTTGGGCTGCACACAAAAGAGGCTTTTACGGATACCCATTTAACCGTTGGAGTATCAAACGACCTCCAAATGGCACGAAACTTGATAGGCGGTCTACTGGTGCTATACCAAGGCCACTTGGCAAGGCTCGGTCCATTCCGAGAAAGTTTGACACCCACTCACAACAAGAGACAAAAGGGGAACGCCGGAGGACATAGGAGTGCCGGATTGCGAAACGGACAACGGGGAAAATGCTCGGATGCATGAGATGAACACGTATGCAAAATGAAATGCACATGATGACATGATATGAAATGCATATGATGACATGGCAAAGTGCAACACACAAGCAAATGACATGGCAATGACGGTGAATAACTGGTGGACACCTGGCGCATCGAATCCGGGGCGTTACAGTGAAGCCCTGCATCGGTAGAACATCATCATCGTCACCACGCCGTCGTGCTGACGGAACTCATCCCCGAAACCCTGCTGGATCGGAGTCCGGGGATCGTCATCAAGCTGAACATGTGCTGAACTCGGAGGTGCCGTACGTTCGGTGCTTGGATCGGTCGGATCGTGAAGACGTACGACTACATCAACCGCGTTGTCATAACGCTTCCGCTTACGGTCTACGAGGGTACGTGGACAACACTCTCCCCTCTCGTTGCTATACATCACCATGATCTTGCGTGTGCGTAGGAATTTTTTTGAAATTACTACGTTCCCCAACAAATGGAGCATGTGCATGTAGTTCAAAATTGAATTATGCACATTAATGCATTTAAAACTCAGTTAATGCATAAAAATGTCCAAAGAACCTCGAAAAATCACAAAAATTCACACAACACTCCTGTTGTTCTAAGTTGACACCAGAAAAAAAATTTGAAAGCTATAAGAGGCAATGGATATCATTTCGTCCCCAAAGGTGAAACGTTCCCTACCGAAAACCATCATGCTTGTTGTGAGAAGCTCCGGTTTGTGAGAAGCATATACCGAAACCTGCCCCAAATGGGAGTGTACCACAGCTTGTTGATGCCGCTCCATGATAGCATGCCAAGTTTCATGAATTTCAGATGAGTTTTTGGATTTACTAGAATTTAAAAACCAGGCATCTCAATGTTTTGCCGGCAATCAATGGTGCTCTGGTGTTTGAAATCCATTCCCATTTCTTAGATGGGACCTAAGCATGGACCCAAAGACATAGATTTGATTTTTGAACCAATTTATATGCACTGGAGCATGTGCATGTAGTTCAAATTTGAATTATGCACACAAATGCATTGAAAACTCAGTTAATGCATAAAAATGTCAGAACAAACCCCAAAAAATCACAAAAAATCACACAACACTTATGTTGTTCTATGATGAGACGAGGGCAAAATTTGAAAGCAATAAGAGGCAATGGATATCATTTCGTCCCCAAAGGTGGGACGTTCCCTACCGAAAACCATCATGCGGTTTGTGAGAAGCATATACCCAAACCTGCCCCAAATGGGACAAAATTTGTACCACGGCATGTTGATGCCGCTCCATGATAGCATGCCAAGTTTCATGAATTTCAGACGAGTTTTGGATTTACTAGAATTTAAAAACAAGGCATCTCAATGTTTTGCCAGCAATCAACGGTGCCTTGGTGTTCGAAATTCATTTCCATTTCATGCATGGGACCTAGGCATGAACCCAAGGACACATATTTGATTTTTCAACCAATTTATATGCACTGGAGCATGTGCATGTAGTTCAAATTTGAATTATGCACATAAATGCATTGAAAAATCAGTTAATGCATAAAAATGTCCAAACGAACATAAAAAAATCACAAAAATTCACACAAGACTCCTTTTGTTCTATGTTGACACGAGAAACAAATTTGAAAGCAATAAGAGGCAATGGATATCGTTTCATCCCCAAAGGTGGGACTTCCCTACCGAAAGCCATCATGCTTGTTATGAGAAGCCCTGGTTTGTTAGAAGCATATACCGAAACCTGCCCGAAATGGGACAAAATTTGTACCACGACATGTTGATGCCGCTCCATGATAGCATGCCAAGTTTCATGAATTTCAAATGAGTTTTGGATTTACTAGAATTTAAAAACCAGACATATCGATGTTTTGCCGGCAATCAACGGTGCCCTAGTGTTTGAAATTCATTCCCATTTCTTGCATGGGACCTAAGCATGCACCCAAGGACACAGATTTGATTTTTCAACCAGTTTATATGCACTGGAGCATGTGCATGTAGTACAAATTTGAATTAGGCACATAAAATGCCTAGAAAACACAGTTAATGCATAAAAATATCCAAACGAACCCCGAAAAATCACAAAAATTCACACAACCACTACAAAAAAATACACTTCCGTGATGATACGTGTTTGTCACAGTAGGTCGCATTTTTTGTCATGCATGTACATCCATGACAATTTTATGACAGAATCAAGATAGTCATACATGTGCTGTCGTAGAAGTGTTCCATGACATTACCAAAATTATCATCACGGAAGTGTCCACTTCCATGACGATAAATCGCGCATCATAGAAGTGCTTTCGTCAAGGGTGACCGACATGTGGCATCCACCGTAACGGAACACCGTTAAGCTATCGGGTTGGGTTTTGGATCTGATAACCCTTTAACATCCCCGACCAATGGGGATTTTCCACATGTAAAATCATCACTGGCTGGAGGGGACACGTGTTAGGTCCGCGCTGGCACAGGTGTCACTCATCCAATGGGAGACACGCGCCTATGATATGTTGACATGTGGACCGGCCCATCAAGTTTAGAATGGGCCGGCCCAACTAAAGGGCCACAGGATTTTGCGGACCATAATGGGCCGGCCCAGCTAAAGGCCCACGAGATTTTGCGGACCATAATGGGCTGGCCCAACTAAAGGCCCACAAGATTTTGCGGGCCATAATGGGCCGGCCCAGGTAAAGGCCCACAAGATTTTTGTGTGCCATAATGGGCCGGCCCAGGTAAAGGCCCACAAGATTCTTGCGAATCATAATGGGACGGCCTGGCTAAAGGCCCATGAGATTTCGGCGACATTAATGGGCCTACCCAGCTGTAGGCCCACAAGAATTTGAGGACCCTAGTAGGCCGGCCCATTAACTGGCTGCCATGTTTTGGGCTAAATGCCGGCCCATATTTGATCCGGTCCATTAATGGCCTGCCACGTTCCGGGCCTAATAGTGGCCCATATGAGATCCGGCCCGTTAAAAGCCTACCACGTTCTGGGCCAAATTACGGCCCAGATCAGGTCCGGCCCTTTAAGAGGCTATGGGCTCAATTATGGCCCATATCAGATTCGGCCCGTCAACTTGGCACTACGCTTTTGGGCCCACTTGCGAAAGGCCCACTAAGTAATTCGGTCTGATATTAGTTTTGGCCTCTTAAGGGACCGTTTATCATTTCGGCCCTATATTAATTTCGGCATGTTAAATGCCCCTCATATAGTTGGGCCTAACTACGACCTGGTTTGCATCCGGCCTGCTCGCAGCCGATATCTGATTGGGCCAAACAAGGACCGAGACAATTTTGGCCTGTTAAAATCCCGTGATTTGATTCGCACAATCATGGGCCGGGGTTCATTTCGGGATGTTGCCGGTCCGTTAGCTGTTTGGCACGTTTCAGGCCCAACCTACATCGTGATTGCATGACGGCTCGATTATGTACCGTAATTTTATGGTTTGGCCGGTTTACTGCGAAGATAGGATATATATATATATACAGTAAAATAACTGCAGCATCGTGAACAAGAAAAAACCTAGACTATACAATAAAGAAATTATAGCATATTACATCCACTGGGCATCAAAGTTTGCCACTATGATAACAAAGCACAAGCAGACAGCAGATTACATACACTGGGCATCAAAGATCGCCACGAGTGCAAATAAACACACCAACAAAATAATATACAAAACCGACAGCACTTCAATAGAGTTCAAGAAAGGTTAGCCCTGCTGGGGAGCTGCAGCGCAAGCAGCTGAGCAAGATGATGAGACTGCGCTTGTTCAACACTTAAATCTTCCTCACTCTGAAAGATAAACAAGCAGACAGATGACAGGTTTTGCACATAAAAGTATCAGTGCTGACAATTCATCACATTTCTTACTGACGAATAAAGTGACACAGTTTAAAATTGCATTAACACAATATGGTATTGTTCAGGTCAAGACATGGCAGGAAATGACATTGTGAAGGAGTTGGCAGCTTCACGACACCACTGGATTACAGATCAAGAACTCATAAGTATCAATGGTTAGTGTGCTGTCAATTTATCCCATTTCAGATTGGCAAATAAAGAGACGGTTTAAATAATACTCCCTCCGTCCGGAATTACTTGTCATCAAAATGGATGTGTCTAGAACTAAAATACATCTAGATACATCCATTTCAATGACAAGTATTTTTGGACGGAGGGAGTAGTAGAATGATATGACATTGTCCATAGTTAAGACATTGCAGAATATGACATTGTGCTGTAGTGGGTAGGTTCACCACACCACAGGATTACGGATGAAGAACAGAAGCATATATGTAGTGCAAAAGAAGATCACTTGCTCTATATAGTTTAATTTACATGGTATGAATAAGGAACTTGGTTGTACAACTGAAAACTTAAATTGAGAAAGGACAAACTTTTGTTTATGAACTACATAATAAACTTTAAACATGTAATTTGATGCAAACACCAAAAATAAACAGCTGTTGCAGTCATGCCTAACCAAATATATACAACAAAGTTTGAAGGCTTGAGATGGACAAACTTACATTATTGGTGAAGACAGGCTCTATAAAGGCCTTGTCCATGCTGATGGGGGGGGGGCAATTCAAGAAGTTTACCACAGAATCTTCTTCATAAGCATTGCCTTTATTCTACATTTTGTTAAGAGTAAATATAGATGTCATAATATACGAAAAAATGGAGAATATTTAAGATAAGATGAACAGTGATGCTACATAACCAAGTAGCTATAAATGTAAGTGCAGTGATACAGGCAAAAGGTACAGCCAAGAGCAATGCACAGCTAAACTTCTTCAGTACCAACCTTATGGTAAGAGTAAATATAGATCTGATGTGTAGAAAATGGAGGGCAAAGGAAAATAAGCTGCAGAGTGATGGTACATGAACAACTACCTGTCATTATAAGTACACTGATAAAGGACAGCATGTACTTACAAGGGCAATGCAGAGCTAAAAAAACATTGGCATTGGATATATTCTACACTAATGTAACCATTCATACAGATCAGATAATTTGGAGCGAACAATTGATAAGCAAGCTATCATGCATACTGCTGTCACATAATGAACCGGGTATGTATGCAAGTATAGTGATACATGACAACAGGTACTAACAAGAGCAAAGCAGCGCGCAACATATTTGCGATATCCTGTCGTTCTTTTCAAACCGGAATTCTTCTTCGAGCAGATTTCCTGCAAAAAAGATCCGTAAGGCACATGCGGAAAAGTAGAAGTTCAAATTGTCATGTGATTTCATAGACAATACCTCATCCTGGGAACGAGACCAGTGCATAACAAGGTTTTTCCATTCAATGTCTTCTAAATTTAGCACATGAGACTTCACCGGAAATTCATTTATAGACTTGCCACCAAAGTGTGATTTCCTCAGGTAACACCGATACTGCCGCAATGCTTCCTTGAAAAGCACAAGCAAGCTTTGCTTGTCATGACTATCTAGATTGACCCTCGCCTAGTTACAACAATGTAATGTAAATCATTGATGTGTTCAATTAACAGAAAACAGGAAAATTATAACCATGAATAATAGCACTTACACGTAAGTTGGACAGGAAGATGTGAAAATGGTGTTTGTCTTCACAATAATCTTCCCATGATGGGAATATATGCATGTAGTCCCTAACAACATTGAAAGCATTGTCTTTTAAACTGGGAATAAATGGAATGGGGTTCCAATCTGCAGGAATTGGCCGTCTCTGCAGTTGGGATAGGTCTTCGGCCGGTGGACTTGTTGTACTTTTTGCTGGAGTGGGATTTTTCTGTGGTACAGCTGGTGCTATGGCAAATGAAATCGGTATACCTTTTGCTGGAGTGCAGGTCCTGTGTGGTGGGGCTGGTGGTGTGGCCAGTGAAGTATGGGTACAGTCTGCTGGAGTCAGTCCTACGTTTTGTGTCACTGTTGTACAACCAATATAAGTGGGGTGCTGTCTGATTTCTCTGGCACCACCACGTTTTTCAAGGACTTTGCTGGTGCTCCTTCAGGTTCGGCAATCACCCTCTTCCTTTTTGATGTCTGATGCACACGAACAACATTTGAGTGGAAAAACATGGTATGATGATAGATGTAATATGTATTGATAATGGATTGGCATGGCATCTCGACATATATGATGAGTAAACTAAGCAGATGGCGGTGCAACAAAGTAGAAGAAATGCAAGACAACATATGCAAGATACCCACAATCAATAAAACATTGCCAAATTAGAACATGCACCTTGATGGGTGAACAGGACATGCCATCTGCCTTTGACTCCTCGAGGTTAGAATAGTCATTAAGATCATATTCTGAACAAGAGTCAACAGGTGGGGAGCGTATGCATTTCATTGCATCCAGAATGGCACTCAATGCCTTGGTGCCAATTTTGCAAGTCATTGCAGTGTTTAGCTTCAAGAATGGACTGCTGCTAGTGCGACACAAATCAGCTACACAGATCATAGTGTAGATATCACGGGAAAACCTTAAGCATCAGAGTAAAA
The DNA here is from genome assembly GCF_002162155.2 of Triticum dicoccoides. Lineage (NCBI taxonomy): Eukaryota > Viridiplantae > Streptophyta > Magnoliopsida > Poales > Poaceae > Triticum > Triticum dicoccoides. The sequence continues at coordinate 169,303,424 of NC_041381.1, forward strand.
TCAGCAAAGTGGAACTTGCTGGAATATATGTGCTAGTATTGTCGATACGACTAGAAAGGCTTCGGATACCAGCTCTCTTCAAGTGAAGGTGCGGTACTGTTAATATCAGTGTAACTCTCAAAGGCGACACAGCTCCATGCATTTCCTTGCTATTCTTATAGGATTCAAGTGGGCAGGCCACTACAAATCCTATTCCTATGTTTACAAGATCCTGCGAATCAAAGAGGCTCAAAGTGTCCATCACAACCGACTGTATAGACCTCTACACTGCAAATGTCCCTGCTCATCTTCAGTACAAGGAACATACTATACTACTAGCATACTCCCTCCGTTCCAAAATATAAGTCTTGGTAGAGATTTCCACTATGGATCACATACAGATGTATCCAGATACATTTTAGAGTGTAGATTCACTCATTTTGCTCCATATGTAGTCCATGGTGGAATCTATACAAAGACTTGTATTTAGGAACGGAGAGAGTACATATTAAAGAAGAACGGAAGAGGAACATGGCAAAGAAGAGCAACCAGATTTTGGATAATAAAATGTTGGTTGCGCAGTGCCCACACAAGATGAACCAGAGCGCATTAAGAATGCAACTCCCAGCTGTCTCTCGACCATTTCAGGCAGTTGGATGAAGATCCTACGTCTCCTAACCCTTCTTCTTCCTCGTCTCTTAATTCTTCCCATACAGAACACCGCACAGGCCGCCGGCCGGACCACCGGCCCCCACCGCCTGTGTTCCTCCGCCACCCCCACCCCCACCTGCGTCTAGTTTTCTTCATTCGGCGAGGCCCCACAACCACCCGAGCCCCTTGGATCGCACCGGTGAACTCCGGCGAGCTCTGAAAAATTGACTGACCCAATTTTGAAATTTAGTCTACTGTGATTTAACTAGTGTGGAATATAAAAGGGGAAAACCATAAGCATTGGGAGTATAGTGTTGAGCATGCCATGGCGGATCGGAAGGTGCAAACCAGACAAAGGCAACTTTGCAACCAAGACAAGAAATCAGAGTAAAGCGGTGGCGATCTATTTTCTTGCTGCCATAAATAAGTTGAGCAGATACGAAAGAGTACCGCCTCTGGTGTGGCGCCGTGTGCGCATCTGCTGAGAATTTGACGGTGCTGCGGTAGCGATGGCTGTCGGTGGTGTGGAAGCAGATCTAGGAGGGTAGACGGTGGCAGCAGGGCGCGGTGGACGAGACGGTCGTAGGAGCGGCGCCGACAAGGTGGATGACGGCGGGGATGAAGCGAGAGGACGGGATGCAAGGATCCCGGTCCGAAGGCGTGGATGAGAGAGGTCGATCTCTTGTAATGGACGGCGGCGTCGGGGTATCAGCTCCGGCATGGTGGAGGAGGACGGCGGTGGATGGGGTGGCGGACGGCGGCGGGCGGAGGAGGGTGGGGTGGAGAGGGTGTTTTGGCGCCCACGGAGTACGAATGGGGAAAAGGGAGGTAGAGAGGAAGGGGGGAACCATGTATTCAGGGCGCGCTTGTCTCAAATGCGAGGAAATTTACAAACTTAGCCCCCGTTTCAAATTTCTACTACATCACAGCAACATTAGTCGGTTGGGGATAGGACGGTAATCTCGCATACACCGAATATTTGCCGGCGAGAGTTTGTTGCGCCCACCGTGTATGAATATGAATTGGGGAGGGAGTCGATTTCGGCCGAGGGCACACTGTGTTTTGGCGCCCACCGTGTATGAATCCGGGTGAGAGGCGGTTACGTCACGTTTGGGTGAAATTACAAACCTACCCCTATCGAAACCTATAGAAATCCAGCAGATAGGCTTTGCGTGGCAGGGATAGGCAATAGTGATTTCCATCTCGCAGATTTTGGTTTCGGGCGGGGTTACTGCGACTTTCCCCGCTTCGTTCAAATTTTGCACAGTGCACATTTACCGTGCCAACTCAATTCAAATCCCGTTTGTATTCTACTATTTTTTTTCGGGCGGGATCCATTTTCAATTGGAATTACATTCTATATACATCATTTTTTTATATATACTTTCAAAAGCAGAACAAAGAATTCTGCTCCTTTATATGTATAATATGATCTACAAATACAACGATCTCGAAATCTTAATGTTGAATTTGAATTTTTTTAACCAAATTATGTTGTACTAAAATGTATGGATTAGTAATATCTACATATTAAATAACATAGATGTGCGTGAATTCATATGAGTATGCATGTTTGATAGATCAATTTTGGTTCGAGTATGGATTACATGTATCATCATCTCAAATTCAAATATTTGAATCCCTTTTTGTTCACTCCTTTCATGCCCATCTCTCTCGCATGCATGCTCCTTCAGGTAGCTATCACTCTCTTTTCTCCAGCTCACCTGCACGCTCACTTCATGTTTCTCCTATCCTCGCAAACATGGTCTCTCGACGTCTCCCTTGAGAAGTGTCACACTCTCCCTATCATTATACATTACACGGTTTTCATTATCTCTCACGTCTCTACTGTTCTCTGGTATCACTCGGTACCTAAGCTTTCTTTTTTACTGCCACACAGACAATCTCCACTCGTCTTTCACTTTGTCTTTCTCTCTATGGGATTCTCTCACACACCCTATATGTCTCTACATATGACTCATACCACTAAAATTACTCTCTCTCTCTCCTGTAGACACACCATTTGTTGTGGTCTCCTTTTCGTCTCCATCCCAGACTGACATTATTCATTTGTTTACCGATCAGACAACCCCGACTACCGTCTCCTCTCTCTCTCTCACAGACACACACACACAACTCCTGCTTCCACTCCCCTTCCCGACTACCGTCTCTCTCACACACACACAAAACTCTCGCTTTTGCACCCCGACTCGTATTTTTCTCACGAACATTTATCGACTAGCTAGCCTCTAGATAGGTTTATACACCCGCACACTCGTGCTTCCACCATCGCATACATGTCTCTCTCCCGCTCCTTGTATCTATGTAGCTTTTTCTTCCCTTCTTGAGACACGCCCTCTCGATCGTGCACACACACACTATCGCCTCATTTTAAGCAGATACCTATCGCACACACACTACTTGTGTCTTTGTCACACATGCACTCCGTCCTCCTCCACTCTCCCTCTCTCTCACACACACATGGGCTTTTTGCAACAACTAGCAAGATGCCCATGCGTTGCACGGAACATCAAGATGCATTTGTATGAGTAGTTTATCTTGTGGGGGAAAAGGATGAACGAGGGAAGGCCTTATTTGCAAATGTGGAGAGGGGTGTGGGTATCTTTTTGCAAAATTGCCATAGTTTCCTTCCTATCCGTCAGATATAGATCGGACGGCCTATATTGCAGGATGGCAGGCACACGATCATCACCGACAATGCTTTTTATAAGAGTAGGGATAAAAAATAGAGTTGGTGATGATGGTGGGCCTGCCATCCTGCAATGTAGGTCGTCCGATTTATATCTGACGGATAGGAAGGAAAATATGGCAATTTACCTGCACTCTTCACCACATTTGCAGATAAGGCCTTCCCTCGTTCATCCTTTTCTCCCACAAGATCTTGATGTTCCGTGCAATGCACGGGCATCTTGCTAGTAAGAGTAGAAATTAGACATATACCACTTCTCGAATCTTGAAATCAACAACATTCCTCCTTTATCTCATCAAAACCGCCAAAGGAATATATTTTGAGTGAAACATAACATATTTTTAGTGATATACGTATTTCAAAACTAGACTTTTTTTTCTATCAAATCGGTGAATATGTATTAATCTACTTTGATCGTGTGGCAACGCATTGGCACATTGCTAGTAGTTATTATAATTTTTTGGACACCAGACAAACGGTGGAGTACATATACAAAGAGAAGAGGCGCACGCGCGCAGTCGACCTCTCGCTGTCTCGCACACATGAGTGTTACGTAAAGGCGACGTTAACAAATAAACCCTAAAACCCTAGGCGCACGATTGCTGCATTCGCGGGTACCAGGTACGTGGTGGAGCACCTTTGTAGGAGTTGATGGTCGGGACCACAGGTGAACGACTTGGAGCGCGGTGGCTCGCCAGTTGCCACAGATCGAGTAGCCACGTTTAAAATATCGTTTTTTTAGCGGGGTTAAGAGTTCCAATTTTCAATGGCACATTATAAGTATGGAGCGAAAATGGAATTCATAGTACTACGTACCTCCTTGGCATATGGTTGTATGGGTTTATGTTGCGAGATGTTGAACCTGGTAGTTCTAGGGCAAATACTATGGTTTAGATTTAGATGCTGGTTTTCAGTAATCGGAAGGGGAAACTCTTCTTTGATTAAAAAAAACTACTACCTCCATTCTGGTTTACTAGTCCCCATCGTACTTTGGGTCAAAGTTTGTCCACGAAATTTACTTGTAAAATGTGAATGGAAAACGAGATTTTGTTATACCCAAACAAAAAAGGACTGGAGGGAGTGATTGCTCTGACACGGATGCGACCTCTCATAGCGCAGGCATTGAACCGGCGCGCTGGCCAAGAGGGCCGCACTCGCTGCAGGCCCGGCTGAGCACGCCTCCTCGCCGCGTGCAACCAGCTTAAGACTGCCCCGCCTGCCTTCATTGAATTCGCGCGTGTGCCGGCAACATGTCCTTCCGCGAGCCGGCAGGCATTTTAGAACAGAAAACATGACTAAAGTATAATTAATTTATGCATGGTCTTGACTTGTTGTGCTCGCACTAGTAGCAGGAACTAGTAGAGGTTTTTCTTTATTTATAACTCTCCTCACATTTTTTTTGGCTTTGAAGTGAATCATCGTTGTGGACATTACGTATGAATGCGCAGATATCTGTGAACATGAGTTTGATGTGGAAGTTGAACTTGGAATGTCGGGCTTGCGCGTGAACTATACCATGTCCAATGCTTCGTCTGTTATTGTTTGGAAAGTAATTGCTGTTATTACATGACCCAAAAAAACATTTTGTGCCACATCAGTAGATGCACAAACATCATAACAGGCATGCTGACTGGATGAACATTTGAACCTAGCTATTATGAAGGAAATTTTGTATTCGCAATAGTTTTAGATAGCAGGAGACGCCTAGCCTGCTCTGCCTCTGCTAGCTTATTTCTGGCTTCTTCCATCTCTTCTTTGGCTTGGGTGAAGAGAGCATCTGATTGCTCTTTTCGCTTCTTCAGGAACTCAGCTACATTCTCAAGGGCTGCTGCACGCTTTCTTTCAGCCTTTACTAATGCCACGAGGACACGAACAGCTGACGACTCCACCTGGCTTGTGTGTAATCCAACATCATCCGGGAATTTGCACCTTGTGTCTAATCCAACATCATTAAGGAACTGGCACCTTGTGTGTAATCCAGCCTCATTTTAGAAACACGATCTCGAGGTTGACCATACTTCCCTCCTCGCAGGAACTGCATCCTGACATGAAGTTACTTCTTTTTTAGATCAATACTCAGAGAAACCTAGATCCATTTAGTAGAAGCCAGATAAACAGAACTCGGAGAAGTGAATTCAAAAGGAAAAGAAATATAAAAACAGACTACAAGGTGAGAACACCCACTTCCTACATCAAGTTAAAAACGAAAGCATTAGGACGATTAAGACTCTTCTTATTACACATCGAAGAACACCACGCTTAAGAGAAACAGAAACTACAACATATACACATCGAAGAACACAAGGCTAAACGAAAGTAATTGAAAGGGTGTTACTTACCAAAGCTCATTTTATAGGTTCGGTGCAGCTCCTCTTTAACTTGCCACGCTCCTTGAAGATGTCCCGAATATCCCGTGTTTGGTCTTCATTGCTCCTCTGGATGTTCACACTCGTGGTTTTAAAATCTTAACATGGCAAGAAAAATACTACTAGTAATACTCGTGCATCTTGTGGGCAACATTAAAGCACTCGTCTGCCATGCTAGAGCATCTCCAACAGAATCACAACGCGCGGCGCTTTAAAAAAGCATTTACAGTGCTGAGATCAAGAAGTAGATACTAGAGAGTAGAGGATAGTTCTCAGCATAGATAGATAAAAAAAGATAATTCAACTACTCCTCGTCGTCCGACTCCTCCTCGGTGATGTCCTCCTCCGACGTTTGACTGGAGGCGTGAAGATACCGATCATCGTCGGATTGCCAGGGCGACGCTGCTCCTAGCCTCATGTTGAATTGAGCGTCCACTTTTTGCCTACGCTTGTCCTCGCGATAGGCGGATCGCTCCGCCCTCCTCTTATCCCTCTCCGCCATCCTTTGCGCGTAGAACTCGCGCTTGTTGATGATGTCCTGCGGGAAGTGTTGGCGCCACAGCGCCATGGCTTCCTCGTCCATCTCGGCGATGCCGAGACGGTACTCCCGCCTCCGGCTGTCGCGACGATCCTCGTTGGTGCTAAGCCGCGGCAGAGGCGCGAGCTCCTGCGCCCGCTCCCGCGTTGGCACGTCGGGGAAGTTCAATGTTCTATGAGGCCACCGGAGGTGCCACGCCGCCGCGTCATACGCGCGGGCGGCCTCGTTGGCGGTGTTGAAATTGCCGAGGCTGAGGCGCATCCCGCGGAACAGGATCTCGGTGGAGAAGCTGTCGGAGGGGCGCGCGCGGACGCCGCGGTATCCCCAAGTTTCCCGGCGACGCGGCGGCATGGTGGCACGGCGGCGGCAAGGCAAAAAAGAGCAGGGAGAGAGCGGTGGCGAGGCACAGGGTGGTGGCAAGGCACAGAGCGGTGGGAGGGCGTTGGATTTTATAAAGCGCGCCGGACGCTTCGCGCCAAAACTAGCACACGCCCGGCCGCTTTTTCCCCCGCGCGCATGATCCTTTCCCGACGTCTCTGCTATCTCTACTCTCTTCTCTATGGTTATATTTATTTTATATTTAATATTGAATATTTATCTCTACTTCCTTTACTGTCTACTTTTTTTTCTCTATACTTTTTTTCTTGCAATATAGGCCGTCCGATTTATATCTGACAGATAGGAAGGAAACAAATGGGAATTTTGCAAAAAGATACCCTTACCCCTCTCCAGATTTGCAAATAAGGCCTTCCCTGGTTCATCCTTTCCTCCCACAAGATAAACTACTCATACAAATGCATCTTGATGCGTGCAACGCATGGGCATCTTGCTAGTTCTAAAAACCTTTCCATCATTTGCCACACTACAGGTTGCAGATGAAAAACCTACCCAAGCACAACGCGATACAGGAGCGACCCACAATTACAAGCTGATATTATGTTGGACAATGGAGGCTATAACCAATTACTTTTACGGGAACAATAGCACCCGGGAAAATTGAAGGGTAGGTATGAACAAAATTGGAACTGCACATGTACTGCTAAGTGATTCAATACACACATTACCAATCGAGGAGAACGATGGTCGCGGCGGCCTCTGTGAGTCATGGTCGGCAACGGGAGTCAGTTCATTGTCCACGACGGTGGTACTTCTGCGCTTGGCATCAGCTTCTGGGAAGCAGATCTGAGACCGTGGAAGACGATACCGGGGAAGAGGCTCCGTCTACGATGACGACGGTGGACCGGCTCCAGTGCAGCATACGAGGTCATCGATGAGGCAGATGCGCTGCGGTGGATGAGTGCCCCGATGTAAAGGGGAGGAGCACGAAGGCTGCGGTGCCGTGGAGAAGTCTATTTTGCGGTGGGGATAGAATGGGGAGTTTCAGGTGTACTACTCTGGGTGTCGGGGTGGGGTTGGCTGGGTAGGGTGAACCTGAAGTTACGAAAACAGCCCCCTACTAAGCGTCGTCCATAGGCCTATTTCGAAGGCTATGATGGTAACTTCCCACTGCTCGAATCAGGGTCACGGGAGATTTTCCCACCGACCTCAAAATTTTGTGACACTGGACTCCCCGTGTGGCGTGTTGAGTGATTCGGCTAAGCAACTAGTAGCGAGTAGTAGTAGTAAACTCTGCATATTAGGTTTGACCAAAGTCAAACTTCCTAAAGTATGACCAAGTTTATATAAAAATATAAACATTTACCATAACAAATATGTATGATGTGGAAGTACATTCAATAATGAATCTAATGGTATTTATTTGTTATTGTATATGTTAATATTTTTTGTTATAAGCTTTCTGAGAGTTTACAAAACTTGACTTTAACCAATGCTAATACGCGGACTTAAATAAAAACGGAGGGAGTACTCATTTGTTTTCTTAGTTTGTAGTGAACTAATCATTTGTTGAAATTGTGAAATAAATATATTAGGCTATTGACTTCGAAGGTAATGGTCTATACAATTCAATAGTTACAATCATTGTCGAATCCCAAGATGTATACAAGTTCTATAGTACTTCAACATGCATTTCATAGTTATTACTTTGTAGGATGCAACAAAAACAACCAAAACTCTACATCAGCCATTATAGAAGCAACATTTTGACATATCCCATTGTGTGAATGAAACGTGTAGAGAGAGATTTTGAAGATGGAGAAGATAGGGCGGGAAAGATTGTATGTATGTGGACGAGAGAGCAGGAGACAAACCTAACGAGACAGAGAGATAGAGAGAAAGAGAAAGAGAGAGGAAGAAGTTAGGTCTGTGAGAAAGATGGAGACATGTAATATACGTGAGATGTGTGTGCATCCGGATTCTGTATACGTGGAAGGAGAAGAGACAACATGTTTGATGAGAGAGCTAGAAAAACATGGATGAGAGGGGAAGGATCTCATGGGTTGAGGGATTGACAATTTTGTGCGGGGGAGAGAGGGATTGGTAATTTTGTGCAAGAGAGAGAGAGGGTGGGGGGAGGAGTCAGTCAGCCGTCGTCACATCACCCTGCTTCCAAATGACCCCGCATTCTCTAGCGCGATGTGGTCGCCGTCTTCGATCTGCTCGATGCCCTCTTTGAAGATTGAGGTGTTGTGCATGTTGGGGTGCAAAGAAGCACAAGCGAGAGTGGTCGCCGTATAACCTTGGATGGGAATGAATTGTGTGCTCGGGGGAGTGTGTGTGTGTGGGTTGTGCTGCGTGCGTGTGTGTGTGTGTGTGTGTGTCAGATATTGAGCGAAAACAAACCTAAGGAGAGCAATGGGTATTCACGAAGAGATTGTGCGGGCCTTGAGGTGGGCAGGGGCCGACTGAGGGTGTCAAAATGTGCGCGTTGATGCACGTGTTGCATGCGATCGTGCGAGGGACGGACGAATCGAGAGAGATGGTTGTTGTGTTAAGAATTCTCCTCTCTCTCTCTCTGTGTCTCTGTCTCTCTCTGTCTCTCTCTCTCTCTCTCTCACACACACACACAAGTAAACTAGAAGTCCGTTCTCTCATGTATACACAACGTATCGGCATCTGTGTATGTCTCACTCATGCATGATCATTTGCACATTCACACCTCTCTATGTATGTATCACACGCACACCGTCTCCATATTGCCCTTCTGCCACAACACACATATGGACACATACACACGTTCTCTCTCAGTCACACACACAAAATAAGTATTAAAAAAACTAGGGTGCACCTAAAACGTCCAAATCCAAATAAACACAAACTGGAGCTAAATTCAAATATATGGACATATTGCAGCGTCAAGAACTTTCCCAGGAAAAAAAACTTGAGTAATATTCGAGGATTGTTTTCACACACACAAAAAGGTTCGGTGGATGCCCTTCGAGCGTGACACGGTGACGCACCGTTCGATCGACCGTGCGACCGCGGTTCACGCGCTTGCACAGGATTCCGTATCGTGGCTGTGGTACTAACTTCAAAAAGAACTTTAATAAAAGCGCTGCCTAAGTCTAATGTTTACGTGTACTACTACGGTTTTCTTTTAAGTTTGACCAACCTTATATAAAACTAAAGTAAGCTCCCATACGCGCACTCATCAATATGCCGCCGCCGCCGTTGCGCATGCCGGCGCCCGCCTGCTCCAGCCAACAATTTCTCGCCCATCACCGCCGTGTCGCCGCCATCCCTGTGCCATGAAGCCGAAGGCTCGCCCGCTCACGTCGTCTACAGTCCCTCCTCGCCATGCCGCCGCGTTGCCAAGCACGCGAGCAGCTGGTGGAGCCGCGTCTATGCATGCAGTGTACGAAGAGGAAGACGAGCGCGTGCTCCAGCACGCCGGCGAGGAGGAACTAGCGTGTCATTGTCGTCTCCGTCCGTGCGGAGGAGGCGCGCATGGTGGCTGTCGCGGCGGAAGCCGGTCGCGTGCGCGTCGAGCCTGCAAACCGGGTGCGGACGCAGAATCTACCTTCGAGACCTTGAATGCCACGTGGATCCTGCAATCTGAAGGAGCAATTTGGGTCAGTCGACTCATGTGAGCCGTTCGATGCAACATGGATGTCTAGAAGGGCTTCTTCCACCTCTTCTGTCGTCTTCTTCCTTCGCTCCGTTGAACTTCTTTCACAAATCGACTGACCCAAATTATACTACTAGTACGAACATATTAAGTACAGTAGGAACACGAAGATACGAGCAGTAGTACCAACTGCAAGAAGAACAGTAGTAAGACATAGTACTAGTACTACTCTACGTACTAAAGAGTTAAAATAACGAGAAAGAACATAAACATAGTTCTACTGGGGCCTTAGCACAACACACCCTTGAAAATGAACTAAGCAACTAGTCCGCTTGACACTGCAGTAGAACCAGCATGAGTGACAGCACTGCCACCTACTCAGAGTCCAAGTCCACGTCCTCGACTTCGTCCTCGTCCCTCTTCCTCTTCCTCTTCATCGACGCTTCTTTGCTTGAACCAGACACTGGGCTCTGCTTCTTCATCCAACCCATGTATATATTTAAACAAAGGTAGGCATCCATTGCTGCGTACAGGATTTGATCTTCATCTAATGTCTTCGACTCCCATGCATGATGAAACTCGTGATGAGGTTTCTTCAGTTTAACGTACGAAGGATCAATCATGGCTGCTGCCATGGTCAGCATTGAAGGTTGCAAGGAGGACACCAGGCTTGCCTTCTGGAGATCGAAGGGCTGGCCTACAACGAGACCTATCCGACGCAGGACATCTCTGTCATTCTTAAAGCCAACAGTAACGAATTTAACTCTTTTGTCCTTGAGGAAGTTCTTAAAATCCTGGCACTCAACATCGGCATGGCATATGTGGTAGACCAAGCAAACGTTATGTACGCAAACCTGGATCACGGCGGGCTTCTTCCTCTCTTCGTCCTTTAGATCCTTCTCTCGTCCTAGGACTGTGGTGTACTCAACATCTAGCCCAGCGACCCACTCATCCGTTGAACTGTTGAACATGCGTAGGAAGCGAGCAAGCCATGCTTTCACCGTTGCAGATCCACTGTGTAGATGATGATGAACTGATTGTCGGTGATGGCTCTAACCTGGTACTTAGCAGCGACCATGGAGATTTGGGAGGCCATGGATTTTGGAGGAGGGTTAGGAGAAGTTGAACTGTTGTACCCCGCAAAAACTGGGAGCGAACTAATGTGAAAGGACGGGACGACTGGGAGCGAACTGTTGTGAGGTAGAAGACGGGGGCGAGTAGGGCACGGCGTGGGGTTGCTGGCTTGCCCGGTGGATAAACAGCTGCAAGCCCCCAAAGAGTTCTCGAGAACTATGCGGGACCCACTAGATGTCATGTCTACTAGACCCATATCGTAGGCCTGACGGTATAGCTTCTGCCTGTTTGCACGCCATGTCGGTGCGTGGATGTAACTTCACTTAATTCCATTAACCATCACGCCTCCCAGGACCTTCGCCTCCCTCGCATGGTCGCGCCCTTTGAGACTTCGACTGGCTATAAATGAGCAATTTTTTTTGCCTACTCCGCATGCATGATACTCCCTCTGGTCCTTTTTACTCCCGTCAACCATTTGCAAAGTGTTTGACCAAATATATACTTTTTTTGAACACCACCTTATATTAATTAACCAGCCACACCAGTACACTCATTCGATACAATATTCACCACACAGGGCGGTACGTTATTTACAAGAATACCATCTAATCTATTGTCAAAGCTATACTTAGCGATTAAGTGTGCCACCTTATTGGCCGAGCGGCTAATATTTGACAATTGAAGATTGTTGATCAACTTCGAGATGCTCAACGCTTTCATCTTCAGGTCACGCATAGTAGACCTGTCATAGTCCCCCGATGCAAGAGACGCTACCACAAAAGCGCAATTAGTCTCTAAAATTACAGGATTATGAAGAGAAATACCTATGTAGAGACCGGCAATGCAAGCCCTAAGCTCCGCTTCCTCCATGCTTTGACAGGCATCAATGAAATCCCACGACCAAATTTATACTAAAAATATCAATATCTACAATACTGATTATAATGAGTATAAGACTATGTTTTATAATGAGTGTAAAAATATTGATTTGACATTGTGAATGTTGATACTCCCTTCGTCTAGGTGAGTAAGTCATCTTAGGCTGTGCACCATGACCAAGGAGGAGGGGAAAACGAGAGACATTAATGTTTATTTGCTAATTAAATAGTATTGCATGCAATGAACTAACCACTGCATGTCATGTTTGATAGTCTCAGGTCATTAAAAGCATGCACACCCTCATCTCTTATTGGTTGATATGTCAAGAAACAAGAAACGAGGTAGAAGTTAATGCACCGCGCCTACGTGTTTTGGGATTATTTGGTTTTCATAAGATGACTTACACACCTAGCTATTAGAGTACCACTACCTCCCTTCTAGTTTAAAGGGCTCGACTCAAAAATTTCACCTACTCTTAGCAAGATAGTAGAGGCGGTGGAATAGTTTTTGAAGTCTGCAAAAGTACTCAACTAATGCTGTCGTTCTTCACAAAAAAATGTGTTTACCAATGCATGCATGAACACTAGTTACTCTAACCCCCCTCTCTTCTTTAATTCTTTGCCACATCAGCATGTTTGCTATTCCCGTGTGCATGATACCAGCTAAGATACCACCATTATGGCCAGCCTTAATCATTGCATGCAATAATTTAGTGCACCTTGAAATATGAACATGTGTGGGGCGTGTATGTTTTTAATGACTTGAGACTATACCTAGCCCGGCATGCAAGATGACTTATTATGCACCGTTCCCCATACCTGTAGGAAGCCCGTTCGTCTCCAAATCTTTTCCTCTCCATGTGTGGAAACAATATGCCTGCCAAACTCTCCTTCTCCCTCCGGCGGTCCCACCACTCCACCCCGTGTGAAAAAAATCTGCATGCATGACCCTCCTCCCCCATGCTCGTCCAATCCATTGTGACCAGCAATATTTCCACCCCTTCGCTCCCCTGTAATTTACTCCAACAAATATGCCCATGTAGCTTTTACTTAACTTCAGGTTCATTGGGTCACTGACATACGGGCCCAGCAGTGTACTGGCCCACATGTCAGTGACACAACCGGACCTGCAGTTAAGTCAGTTCAGCTTAGTCCATATCTTACATAGGTGTGCCATTGCTCGCTATAAATACCGCGCCTCCCACGACATCGCTATCTCCTCCCCCACATTCACGTTCATCGCTATCTCCTCCCCCTCCCTCTCACGTCGACCACCATGGCATCGCCCCTCCCAAGCCCTAGGAGCCCCTCGCTGCACCGCGCGGACGGTCACGCGTCGCTGTTCCGTTCCTCACCGCCACTAGTCGAGGAGGACGCGTCGGCGTTCCGCTCCTCGCCGCTACGCGACGCGTCGCCGTTCCATTCCTCGCCGCAACTAGTCGAGGAGGACGCGTCGGTGTTCCGCTCCTCGCCGCGACGCGACGCGTCGCCGTTCCGTTCCTCGCCGCCACTAGTCGAGGAGGACACGTTGGTGTTCCGCTCCTCGCCGCGATGCGTCGAGGTGGACGCGTCAGCGTTCCCAATCTCGCCAGCACGCGCGTCGGAGGATGCGTCGGCTCCCCGCTACGAGGAGAACGCCGCCCCGCCCGCCGAGGCCCCCCGGCCTTGAGCAGCTTTGGCAAGAAATGGATGTCGCCTTGTGGGAGGCTTTGCCTCTAGCAGAGCGCGCCAAAATAGAGGCGGAGAAGAAGGCCGAGGAAGAGAAGCACACCGCGCAACAAGCTTTTTGGGAGATCTATGTCGCGTGCGAGAGAGTCAAGCAATTGGTTCTTTGGCAGAAGGCTCGTGCGAGGGCCGTGAGGGTGGCGGAGGACGCCCGTGCCGACGCCCTGAGTGCAGTCGGGCCCAAGCGCCTCATCTACGCTTGGCGGTACGTAGACCGGGTGCACGCTTCCAGCCAGGAGGAGTACCTGTTGGCGCCGGATCACCACACCGGTGAGATCGCGCTCGCCCGCCGGCAAGCCGCCAATCAGCACCTTGCGAGTTGCGAGGCTGAGGAAGAGGCGTTGTGTCGGCGCACTGGGAAACGGCCGCGCACCAGGGCACTCGTGGCGTGCCGCAAGCGCTCCTGCGAGCGCCATGGATTTTAGGAGGAGTATAATTTTTGTTTCGTAAGGCGATCTCATTAGTTTTGGGACGCAAATGATAAATCCCAAACGTTCAGGAATTTTTAGCGTCCTTAATTAAGTATGTAAAAGGGAAAGTTTGGAAATGTTGTGTATTATTACGCATTTTGCAAGTACGTGCATATAGCACAAACTTTACTATATACTATTGGACTACACGTCTCTCTCGATATATGCTTGCAGACTTTTCTACTCCCTCCGTCCAGGTCAATAAGTCATCTTTGGTTGTGCACGGTGACCAAGAAGGAGGGAAGATTTGTACACCTAGACGGAGGGAGTACTACTATTACTTATGTACGTGCAAATGCACGTTTTAACATTACGATGCGGTTTTTGTAAAAGTAGAAAAACAACACTAGTCAAGCTTGTGAAACGATTCCAACGTGAGTACTACTACTAGTAGGAGTACGAGGGGCCAGTTCATTTAGGCTTCTAGATTAGTGATCCCATAACTACTACCTCCGTCCTGGTTTATTGGTCCCCATTGTAATCTGTGTCAAATTTTGATCATAAATTTAACTAATGAAATGTTAGTGCATGTCACATGCACTACTCCATTCGTCTAGGTGAGTAAGTCATCTTAGGCTGTGCACCATGACCAAGGAGGAGGAGAAAATGAGAAACGTTAATGTTTATTTGCTAATTAATAGTATTGCATGCAATGAACTAACCACTGCATGTCGTGTTTGATATCTCAAGTCATTAAAAGCATGCACACTCTTTATCTCTTATTGGTTGATATGTCAAGAAACAAGAAATGAGGTAGAAGTTAATGCACCGCGCCTAAGTGTTTTGGGATTATTTGGTTTTCGTAAGATGACTTACACACCTAGATGCACCGCGCCTAAGTGTTTTGAGTAACATTTTATCAGTTAAATCTTTGGTCAAAATTTAGCACAAATTACAATGGTGAGGAATAAACCAGGATGGAGTAGTAGTTTAGAAGCTCAAATAAATGAGTGAGGTGCCTTATTGTTACTCTCCACTGTGACTAGTCTTGTGGGAAAAGCTGGGGAAGCCGCCAAAAGAACTGGCCCTAGGAGTAGTAGCTAGGGATCGAGTGTGGGAGATGAACCGGAGAAAGTAAATGCAGAGAGATGAAATGCAAAAAAGACGGAGCGATGTGATGGTTGCTTGTCCGTTTATTTTACCAGGCCACTTATTACTGGGAGTGGTTGGGTTTTGTGATATGACGGCTTTACTGCCGCGCCACGAGTGAGAGGTGAGACTCCCGTGCAGCGCCGCCCTCTACACTTGTACTACATCGGTCGTGGTTTATTAGTCCCCCATTGAATTTGACTGAAGATTTAACTGACAAAATGTTAGTGCATGTCAACAAAAACTATATCGTTGAATTCGTATTTGAACATAGTTTTGAATGATATAATTTTAGGTGACATGCATCAGTATTTATCGTACTATATATAATGTTAGTTCAATTTTTGGTCGTACTAATCTATAGTAGTAAGGTGTCCGTGCGTTGCACCGAAGAGTGAAATGCATTGATTGGGGACTTGTTTATTTTGACAAAGGATGTGGGGGTCATCTCATGTGTAACGGGTATCGATAGGTTTCTTCGGATATTATCTCATCTCTAGAGCTCACAAACATCCGGGTGAAATAGATAAAAAGGTATCTTTTGCAAACAAAAGCGTTCAACTGTTCAACCTGCATCCAAAACTTGTGAAGAAATAACACTTATTGTGCTTTGCAAGAAATGATATTTAAGAATTAGTTTTGAGTATCGATTGTTATACATGTTGGCTACAGATGACATGGCACTTTCTTATAGTCAACAGTTGGCTATACTATTAAGTAATATTAACCATGCCCTTATACACCTAGACGGAGGGATTAAAATTCAGGATGACTTGCAAGGGGGCAGAGGAGATGTAAGAGATGGTTCATCGTAAGTCTTTCACCAGTACTATAGTAAAAATTCATACATGGAAGATTCTAGACTAAACCATAAACGGATACACTTTTATTCATGCGCGATACTCCAATAGAGCAAGATCCTGCATGGAAGTCTCCACATGCTTAGACAACGGATTACATTGAGCGAAGACTAATGATCAACATTTAACTTGATAATGCGTATTTTTTTTAGAAGAACAGGGAGGCTCCTCCCCGGTTCCATTATCAAATTAAACCCAAAGTGTCTTACATCAGCTCACTGAGAGGAGCAGTTCAAAGGAAGGACTGTGGTGAAAGCCACTCAAGTTTAATGACAAGCTTACAGAATCAAAAGCGGCAAAGACACGGGCCATAAGCGCCCACACACACACTACATGTTTCCTAAGTGCACTTGATAATGCGTATGTCCAGGTGAACCTCCTTGGAGTCCCCGTGCACCGAGTCGGCGGGTAAATGATGGAACAGATGCCATGGGTTTTCCAAGTCCACATTGGTGGGATAGTCCCAGCTCCTCAGAGTCCAAGTCTGTCCGATGAGGCCGGTTTTGCCGCACGCGCCCGGAGGGGTAGTAACATTTACCACGCACCCGTACATCTGCCTCGTGTCAGTGTCAGCGTCTGTCGGTGTCAAAATCGGCGCATCTCGGGTAGGGGGTCCCGATCTGTGCGTCAAGGCTGATGGTAACAGGAAGCAAGGGACACAAATGTTTACCCAGGTTCGGGCCCTCTCGATGGAGGTAAAACCCTACTTCCTGCTTGATTAATATTGATGATATGGGTGGTACAAGAGTAGATCTACAACGAGATCATAGAGGCTAAACCCTAAGAGCTAGCCTATGATGGTATGATTGTAATTGTGATCGGCCTTCTAAGGACAAACCTCTCCGGTTTATATAGACACCGGGGAGGGCTAGGGTTTACATGGAGTCGGTTACAAGAAAGGAAACACAATATCTGGATCGCCAAGCTTGCCTTCCATGCAAAGGAGAGTCCCATCCAGACACGGGCCGAAGTCTTGAGTCTTGTATCTTCACGCTTCAATAGTCCGGACGTTGTACACAGTCCGGCTGTCCGGATACCCCCTAATCCAGGACTCCCTCAGTAGCCCCTGAACCAGGCTTCAATGACGATGAGTCCGGCGCGCAGTATTGTCTTCGGCATTGCAAGGCGGGTTCCTTCTCCGAATACTCCAAAGCAATTATCGAACACTCAAATCGTGTCCGGATTCACAAGATGATCTTTACACACCGCTGTAGAGAGAATGATATTTCACAAATGCAATCTGCTGACAACTTTTTCTAATGACGTGACATGTTATTACGGTTGGATCATTATTCGAGCCATTTTCCCACAACCAGCTACAACGCATATTACAAGGCGGTTTCTGTGACACGTCTTGTCAAAGCAGAGATCGTGTCCCCTTATTATGGGATTCTCATCACTACGGGTATGGGTAATCCCACCATGCCATTAATCATGGCGCTTGGGAAACGAGCGATTCCCAATGGTCAAGTGGGAGGCGCACCGCTTTCGGTGCCTCTATAAAGGGATAAGATTTCCCCATTTTCACCCACGACTTCTTCCTCCTTTGCCCATTCTTGCCCCCTCGAGCTCCAGCGCCCAAACCCAAGTCTTCTCCGCACAGCTAAACATGTCCGGAGCAGGAGGCAAGTGGGTGGCTTCCACCGTCAAGGAGAAGCACATCACAAATCTTCGGGCGGCCAGATACTTGGCCGTGGACATAGCGCACCGTCTACCAGACGCCGGGCAGGTCGTTCCGACCCCAAGACCCCACGAGAGGGTCGTATTCGTCGCCCACTTCGTCCGTGGACTGGGATTTCCACTCCATCCCTTCATCCGTGGGCTCATGTTCTACTACGGGCTAGATTTCCATGATCTAGCCCCGAACTTCGTCCTCAACATCTTGGCGTTCATCGTCGTATGCGAGGCCTTCCTCCGCATCCAGCCTCACTTCGGCCTATGGCTGCAAACCTTCTGCGTGAAGCCAAAGGTTGTAAGCGGCCAACAAGCGGAGTGCGGAGGGGCCATGGTAGGCAGGATGCCTAACATCACATGGCTCGACGACTCCTTTGCGGAGACCGTAAAAGGATGGCAATCGGGGTGGTTCTACATCACCGAGCCGCATGGCGCCAACTGGGCAGCGGCCCCCTAGTTCCGATCCGGAGCCCCCATGCGGCTCACCTCCTGGGAGAAGAAGGGCCTGTCTTGGGGTGATTCCAGGGAGCTGGCCGGACTCCAGACATGCATGAAAAGCATGAAGGACAAGAACATCAAGCTTGTCAACGTGATCCAGGTCATGCTCGTTCGCCGGATCCTGCCCTGCCAGAGGCGGGCAGTCAATCTGTGGGAGTTCGTCCCAACCGAACACCAGATGCTCCAGAAGCTCTACGACATGACGCACAAAGGCGCATGGAAGGTGCTGTTCAAGGCCTCCGAAGTACCTCCTCCCACGTCCGAGGACCGCAGGCTTCACGCCGCGCGGGCTCCTAGGCCGGTGAGTTCTCAGACTGACACTAGACCCAGTTCTTCCTAATATATTCATGGGAGTGCCTTAAGTGGTTGCACATATTTGCTTCAGGATTACATGGAGACAGCGGAGCAGATTTATTGTCCGGCTCCGCTGCCAGAAGGCCCAGCTGATGCTCTCCTGATGGAGATGCTGGTCCCAGCACCGTACAAGGTGCCGGAGAAGAAGGCCGAGAAAAAGGCTCCGGGGACCCGAAAGGGTCTCCGGCGTAAGGTTGTGCCAGAAGCCTCGTCCAAAGACGACGAGGCGGACTCCTCCCACGAAGGGGAGGAGGAAGAAGAAGAAGACGCCCCATCTGGAAAGGATGAGGGGTCTCGGGAGGCGGACCAAGGGGCCGGAAAAGGCCCCTAGCGCAAGGCCGTCATACCCCTGTCGTCGGATGACAACGAGACAGATTCCTCCTGCGGAGGCGGGGGGGGGGGGATCGAGAAGAAATTCCACCTCCCCGTACTGGGGAGGGGAAGAAGAGAAAAGCCCCCCGGAGGGGGAGTCTGAGGCGTCCAAGAAGGGAAAGGTGCCCCTTCCGGACTATTCCGCCACGGCCGCTCATAGTGAGGAGGGGTGGCTGCCCAGGGGGAAGCCCCTAGTGCGATCGTAAGTGTCCGCATTCTATCATGATTTCACTTCATAGTTTTTGCATTTTATGATGCCGAACATATGTGCAGTCCGACCAGGGATCACCCCGAAGTGTCTTCCTCCGGGGCGCTGAGTGATTCGGAGATCAACTCGCTTCTGACAGCCACTACTCCTCAACACGCGGATGACATGGAGGTGTTGCCCCGAAGGCTCCCATAGTGGGGGGAGGTGACTCTGGAGACGCCCCGAGGCGGGGTCCCAGACGTCGGACACGCGGGGTTCAAGATCCCCGTGGATCGTGTCGACGAGAGCCATGGCCAGCCGGGCTCTCAGCCGAACACAATTCTAGAACCTTCGATAGTTCCGGACTCAGGCAGGCGACCCCTCATTAGGGAGGGCGAGCCGTCTGTATCAAGGACTTCCGTTGTGCATGAGGCGCCGGACTGTCTGCTGGAAGCGCTTCGCGGCGCTTCCATGGATTAAGAGCACCGTACTCTCATGAGTACGATGATTCGGAAGGTTTTGTCCGCCAAAAACAAACTAACCGAAGCTTGCACCAGCCTCCTGACAGGCTTTGAGGTAAGTAATAAATATGTGCAAAATTACCACCCGATAGGTAGTAGCCCCTGATACTCTGTTTGGTGTTCGGAAAGAAAAGCCAAATGGAGGGTCAATTATAATCCGCAGGAGTCTAATAATAATTATTATTGTGAGTAAGTAGGCTGTGCTGCTTGTTGCTGCTGCCCGTAGTGCCGAGGTTGCCGAACTGAAGCGGGACCTGGAGCAGGTGCAAGGAGAGCTCGCCCTCACGAAGAGGCAGCTCGAAGAGAACAAGGGTAAGTGATTCCCGCTCTTATGCATTTAAGGATAGGCAGAATTGGTGAGTTTAACACCTAAGTGTCGTGACTGTGTAACAGGGGCCACCGCCGAAGTGGCGTCCCTGAAGAAGGCGCTATCCGAGGCCGAAGACAAGGCGGCCTCGGAATGTAAGGAGCACGAAAAGCAAAGTGCTAGGGTGGGCGAGGTACAACAAGAGCTCCGGGACCTCGGCAGGAAGTGCGAGTCCGTGGAGCATGAGCTGAAGGTGAAAGAGGCCGAGCTTGCGAAGGCCCTTGTAAATTTGAAAGCCGCCAAGGCCGAAGCCGGGAAAGCACAGCAGGAGATCCAAGAGGCCAAAAAGATAGCAGCGGGTAAGAAGTTCTTTATGCAAAGCAAACATGTGGAGGAGGCGTTTCTTTTACTTACTCGAATTCAGAGCTCTCCAGGGGCATTTGTAGATCTGCCACGCAGCGTATCAGACGCTGCGGAGTTCTACCGTGCCCAGGAGGGGAGCTCAACGGAGAAGCTATTCTGGTCCCAGTATGATGGGGCCGAACATCCGATGCCTCTGAGCGACCAACTAAAGCAGTTGGTCGAACTCCATAGGGCGGCCGAGCTGGCTATGAAGGGCTTCATAGTCCGGATGTGGCCGGGTGAGCTCCTGCCTAGTAGCTACTTTGGCCTGATCAAGCGGGTGGTGGATGCCTGTCCGCGGCTTGAGGTGATCAAGCGATCCGTTTGCATCAAAGGTGCCTGCCGGGCCTTTGCCCGCGTCAAGGTGCATTGGGGCAAGCTGGATGCGGAGAAGCTGGACAAGGACGGGCCGTTGGAGGGCAAGGTGCACTGCCATCCTGAGCTGTACTATGATGGAGTTATGAAGGGTGTTCGTCTCATGCCTGATGAATGTACCAAGGATACCGTTTTTGAATGAATTCACTTCTGTCATGTTTGTAATTTAAGGACGAAGTTACTTGCGCTATGTAGCACTTATGTTATTTAAAATATTACCTTCTGTGCGGCTGTTTATAAAATCCTGAAAGTAGGCCAGTCGTCGGCTTCCGCTCCCACGTGACTAGCACTGAGGTTTTCATGGAAAACCCGGACACTGTTTATCCAAATGTTTGGTCCCTTAAGGAGGTGTCCGACGCAGCGAACGAGGCAATCGGACTATGCGGCTTTATAACTTTCACTTAGCCATAGAAGTCTACAATTTTAAATTTCAGCAAAGCCCCTAGAATCTGGAAGGCCGAATTGGGGTGCTATATACGCCTAGATCGGACAAAGCCGATTTATCTCCTAAAGCGGAAAATCCTTAAGGATTTTAGTACGTCTCGAACAGCGACCAGCTCTCGCCACATCAGGCCGGTCAGTTTTCGGCTTTCTCTACTGAGGTGCTCGTCCGGAAGAACCGGGACACAATCGCAGTAGTTCTCCCTGCGCTACCTTAGCCGATATAACGGAACGTAAGGCACCAAAACAAGGGAGCCGGGCTATCCCAACTGTAGACCCAAGACATGATTCGGAGCTGATGCATATAGTGCTAGTTCGGGGTGTCGCACTGTTGAAAGTGTTCGGACTTTATTTGCCATATTACAGGGCGCCATGAGAAGCCCCTGGCAAACTGACCATACCAAGGTGTACGGGTGCAATACCAAATAAACATTTATAAGAGAAGAAAATGCTCAAATAAGGATAATAAGCTGACTCTATATACAATCTCCCATTGACGAAAAATACGTTTAAGCATATGTTTACAATGGGTGCATTAAGCAGAGATGGAAATAGGACTATTTGACATGTCCTATCCAGGGGCAGGCTGTGTACAGATAGATAAAGCAGGTATAATGGTCGTAAATAGATTCCACCTGGGTATTTCCTTCTGTGCACAACGTCGGTTGCCTCCTTGGATGTCTCTCCCATATGAGTCCGGCAATTCGGCTCTTCTGAGGATGCTGCACTAACGCGGTGTCCTGAAATGTAAGAGAAAAAGAGTATGAAGGTATTTGGCGGTTACCCGCACTATTGACTGAGTCGTAGATGTGCCTCCGCCTATGCCCATGGTATCTTGAGTGCGTAATTGTGTACGCGTGGCACGAATGCTACTTTGAAGGGGCTTGAGCGGAGGCCGGATTGCTAATCACGCTCTTCATGATCCTGTTGTGGGGTGCTTCGGACTCGCTTGACTGTGGATTGAACTTGGGGGCGACTGGCTCCATCGCATAGATGTCCCGTAGTGCCCGCTTCCGTTCCCGCTTGGGGATATGGGTGGCGTAGATCATGTTTACTGTTTTCACCTGGGGGGGGGGATTTCTTTTGTCCCCCCGTGTTCGTACACCGGGGCTCTTCGTCATCGTCGCTGTGCAGCCCCTTGTCCTTGTTTTCGGCGTTTATCTTGCCGGCCTGTTTGAACACCCAGCAGTCTCTATTGGTGTGGTTGGCTAGCTTGTCCGGTGTGCCATGAATTTGGCACGAGCGCTCCAGTATGCGGTCCAGACTGGACGGTCCCTGATTATTTCTTTTGAACAGCCTTTTCCGCTATCCGGACTTAGATCTGCTGAATCCGGCGTTGACTGCCGTGTCTTCAGTGCTGTCATCATTGTTCCGTCTCTTATGTCTGTTGCGCCGTGGCTTGCCGTTAGCATCGCGGCCGTCCGAGGTGCCGGAATGTGGCGTGGTGCCGCTGCGAGCCAACCAGCTATCCTCACCCGCACAAAAACGGGTCATTAGGGTTGTGAGAGCTGCCATAGACTTGGGTTTTTCCTGGCTGAGGTGTCGAGCGAGCCACTCGTCACGGATATTATGCTTAAAAGCCGCCAGGGCTTCAGCATCCGGACAGTCAACTATTTGGTTCTTTTTGGTGAGGAACCAAGTCCAGAATTTCCAGGATGACTCTCCGGGCTGTTGAGTAATGTGGCTCAGGTCATCAGCGTCCGGTGGTCGCACATATGTGCCCTGGAAGTTATCAAGGAATGCGTCTTCCAGGTTTTCCCAACTGCCAGTGGAATTTGCTGGCAGGCTGTATAACCAGTGCCGGGCTGGTCCTTTGAGCTTAAGGGGGAGATACTTGATGGCGTGTAGATCATCTCCGCGGGCCATGTGAATGTGGAGAAGAAAATCTTCGATCCATACTGCAGGGTCAGTTGTGCCATCATATGATTCGATGTTTACGGGTTTGAACCCTTCTGGGAATTCATGATCCATCACTTCGTCAGTGAAGCAGAGGGGGTGTGCGGCGCCTCTGTGCCGGGCTATGTGGCTACGCATGTCAGATTGGTCTGGGTTGATGTGTTCGGCCCGGCCGGACTTGTTGATGATGTATCCGGTGCGACGGTCATCGTCGCACGCTGGGGCGCGCCCCCGCGATCCGTAGATCGATCTTGGATGTCCTGCTTTGTTTTTCAGAACATTTTGCAGGTCTTGCCTGTTGCCCTGAGCCGTAGTGTATTGGCGTGGGGGTGCGGGCTGGTATCCGGGCTGATATCCCATTTTATCCCAGCCACGGGGTGGCCGGTCAGCCGTTTGGCGTTCGAGTCCGTATTCCTCGGCTGCCAGGACTTCAATCCGTCTATCTATGAGCAGATCTTGATTAGCTTGGAGTTGCTGCTTCTTCTTCTTCAGGCTCCTCGCAGTGGCTATTAGCCTGCGCTTGATGCGCTCCTGCTCTACGGGATGCTCAGGCACGCCGAATTCGTCGTCGCCGAGGCTAATCTCGTCTTCGGAGGGGGGCATGCAGTTGTCCTCCTCCAGGTATACGTCTGTCGCCTCTTCTTCTGGGCTGATCTACTCATCTTCCTGTTCGGCCTGCTCGAAGGCGGGCTGGTCAGGGTCATATTCTTCTTCGGCGCCATCCGGATTATTTTTGTCTCCGGGGTCGGTATTGCTGTGGCGGGGCTTGGAGCAGCACCGATGATGCCCATGCTTTGCTTTTCTTCCCGAGGGGTTGCCTCATCGCCATTAGTTTCCTTCGGAGTGTCCACCATATATATATCGTATGAAGAGTGGTCGTCCACCACCCTGTGAGCGGTGGCTCCTGTAATTCTCCTACATCGTCGTCCATACCGTCGATGTCTTCGGAGTCGAAGTCAAGCACGTCGGTTAGATCATCGATCGTGGCAATGAAGTGGGTGGTGGGTGGGCAACGAATTCCGTCGTCATCTGCTTCCCACTCAAGCCGGACGCAGTTCGGCCCAGAGTCTCCTGACAAAGAGAGAGACTTCAATAAGTTCAGCATGTCGCCAAAGGGCGAGTGCTGAAAGACGTCCGCCACGGTGAACTCCATCACCGCAGCCCAACCAGGTTCAGCGGGCTCAGGGACGCGCGGACTGGAACCTACAACTGGATATGAATCCGGGGGTCCGGAGTCACAGGCTCCCTCAGAAGTGAGGCATGTGTTCGGCTCCATCACTGATGAGGGTATGGCCTACAGGGCGGGGTCCAGCCCTTCGTCCTTAGGCAACGCAACTTGCCCCGGATTTAGATCCGGGGCTTCTGCCGTGGTGATATCCCGAGCATCGTCTGACAGAGGCCTAAGCCATGCTCATCGTGATTGTTCGGCGATCCTGTTGCTGGCTCGAATCCGTCGAAGATCAAGTCTCCGCGAATATCCATTGTGTAGTTCAAGTTTCCGAACCTGACGTGGTGGCCGGGGGCATAGCTATCGATCTGCTCCAGGTGGCCAAGCGAATTGGCCCGCAACACAAAGCCGTCGAACACGAAGATCTGTCCGGGGAGGAAAGTCTCTCCCTGGACAGCGTCATTGGTGATGATTAAAGGGGCCATCGAGCCTAATAGCGACGGCGCAGAGGAACTCTCAATGAAAGCACCAATGTCGGTGTCAAAACTGGCATTTCTCGGGTAGGGGGTCCTGATCTGTGCGTCAAGGCTGATGGTAACAGGAAGCAAGGGACACAGATGTTTACCCAGGTTCAGGCCCTCTCGATGGAGGTAAAACCCTACTTCCTGCTTGATTAATATTGATGATATGGATGGTACAAGAGTAGATCTATCACGAGATTGTAGAGGCTAAACCCTAAGAGCTAGCCTATGATGGTATGATTGTAATTGTGATCAGGCTTCTAAGGACCAACCTCTCCGGTTTATATAGACACCGGGGAGGGCTAGGGTTTACATGGAGTCGGTTACAAGAAAGGAAACACAATATCCGGATCGCCAAGCTTGCCTTCCACGCAAAGGAGAGTCCCATCCGGACACGGGCCGAAGTATTGAGTATTGTATCTTCACGCTTCAATAGTCCAGACATTGTACACAGTCCGGCTATCCGGATACCCCCTAATCTAGGACTCCCTTAGCGTCAGCGGCGACGCCCCTGACACACATTACAGAGATGGGGCGGCGGCCTAAGCGGGCCTCGCCGGTGCCCACGATCAAGATGAAGACGCTGCCGTCCTCCTCCGAGACTAGCAGGCGGCGGTGATCCTCCAGCGACTCCGGCATGGTGAACCGGTAGCACGTGTCGTACTTGATGTTCTCCGCCAAGGACCAGCAGTGACCGCTGCACGCATCCGTGAGGTGATGCACCATGTCCGCCGGCGAGCCACAAAACGGCATCGGGCACTCATAGCAGTGGATGAAGGGCTTCTTGGAGGCATCGACCAGGCCGTCCATGAAACGGGAGTGGCTGTAGGGGATGTTGCGCCAGTTGAATATGTGAGAAAGTTACTATGAGATTTAATCCGAATAAGCACAAAATAAATCATGACGGCTATAACAGAGATGAAACTAATCATGTGGACTAGCATCGTAGTAGGATACAGAGTAGAAACATGAACTCTACCACGATTTCGAACAGGAAGGATAGAAACACATACGGTGCAACGGGAGCAGCACTGTTGGTGTTGAGGTTGTCGCCCATGTCGTTGAGGAAGAGGTTGCCAAGGTCAGGGAAGAAGTCGTCGTCGGTGAAGTCGTGGCTATCAGCAGTCGCGAGAGTGCGCTCCCCAGATTTCAACTGCGCCCGCCAAATGGAGCACAGGAGGGAGTGGCTGTAGGGGACACTGCGGCCGCCGAATGGAGCGTAGGAGTAGCACACGAAGCAGTAGATGGTGTCCTTACTAGTACTCCCTAGTCTCTATCTATCTATATCTATATATATCTACTCTTATAGAAAACCGATTTGGTGATGATGGTATGCCTGCCATCTTGTAATATAGACCGTCCGATCTATATCTGACGGATAGAAAGCCAACTATGACAATTTTACAAAAGATACCCGCACCTCTCTCCACATTTACAGATAAGGCCTTGCCTCGTTCATCCTTATCTCCCACAACCTCGTGCTCCTCCCTATGTCTCTATCTCTACTACTTCTTTTTTATAACAAATCGAATAGTGCTGCACAGTCCGCTCCACGCCCGGCTGGACACGCCTCCTCGCCTCCATCATCACCAACTGAGTCTTTTATAGGAGTAGGAGTAGAGAAAAAACCGAGTTGGTGATGATGGTGTGCCATGCAATGCACGAGCATCTTGCTATTTTTTTGCATATAAGTCCAAACACCACATAGACATGGTCTTTGAGCACGGTTCGTAGTCGTTCCACGCTCGGGCATTAAAGTTTGTAACTATTTTAGATTAGAATATACTACTCCTCCGGTGCTAGTAGTAGAGCAGAGTCCTACTCTACTACTCTACTCTAGCAAGCTAGGGCATAGTACTGTAGTAGGTACTGTAGGGAGTACCAGTACTGTGATCACTCAAGCAAGTTGTCTGGCATCGATATGACCCTACACTGCTGGTATGTGTCTCGTAAGTCAAGCGGCATGCTGTAGTCATCATCACCTGTCCACTTCCCGCAGCACATATTCGCTTCTCCATCTTTGTCCACACATAATCTCGTCCAAGCTTCCATCTCCGCTAAGGCGCCTCCCCCCCTCGTCTGAAACCCAAGCACTAACAATGGTAGAACCGAGCAGCGTCCGCCGAAAGAGTGGCTGGAATTCGCTCCCCACAGAGGTAATCAAGCTCATTGTTTCGCGTGTGGACAATCTCAGTACCATGCCGCTCGCCGCATGCTCGTCGGGGCTGTACCGTTTACTCAAAGCCCTCAGGCCGGAGCTTTTTAAGGCAGCTCCTTGCTTGCTGATGCCGCCTGATCTACAGAAACGGCATGTCACGCAGCATAACGATCGTAGGGTGGCGAGCATTAACCCCCTTCACTGCGATTCGATCCCCGTCAGCCTCAGCTACATTAACGGTATGTACTGGGTCGGCATGAACACGTCTTGGATGGTGCTTGTCGACGGTCGCGGCAGCTGGATGCTCGTGGAGATCTACACCCAGCGATTGATCCCCCTTCCTTCGATTAACACTGCACTGCTTTGGCACCGCGGCCCAGAATACTCGAAATCTTATAGTAGCCAACATGATACCAAGTTTGATTTGCTCAAGGTTGTAATCTGCCAAGTGCCCACAAGATCTGCGAATTATAAAGATTTCAGGCTAATTGCGTTCTTTAACCGCGGTCTCGCCTATCTGACAGGTCACTGCGGTAAGTGGATAAATCTGCACGTCCATCGCAGGATCATACATCCTCCATGGTTCTCTGATGCCATTGAACACAAGGGCTTCATTTACGCTGTCGACTCCTTCTATGGCTGGACGTATTGCTGTCCTACTCCAGTCATCGCTACAAACGGCTGTTACAACAGTATGTTACTTTCCTATGATATCATGATGGCTTGCTTATATTACTGTCAACATTTACTGAAAAACTATTCATGCTCATAATATGCTGTTCTTAAGATTGACTAAATCAAGAGCCCTTTTTTATTTGACTCCAACTTGATATGATGTTGTAGGCCGCCTGGTGTCCCTACCCTTCCTAATCCCAGAACCTTTCAAAGAAAAGCGGCATGGCAATTGCAGGTGGTTCCTGGCTCGATCAGACGATGGCTAAAGATGATGATCGTTCGCACGTACCGGACGTGTTGTTTCGCGGAATACAATCATAGTCACTGCAAGGTCTTTGAGCAGGATCCCAGCTTCTCTGGGCCTTCAGGAATTTTTGACTGGAGGCTGGTAAGTAGCCTTGGTACGCGCTCTCTGTTTGTCGGACTGAATTATCTGATTAACCAGGACATAACCGACGGCAAGGATCATGATGGCAGCGCAGTTTCGTTCATCAGGCAAAACTATGTGTACACAGCGTACCATGCGTCTCTGCATGCACCATACCCTGATATGTGCCGCCACGTTCTGCAGCCCAAAGTAGGAGAGAGGGTCGCAAGTATCAGACTTCGACTTGCTGGCTGGAGTTTCCCCCGTCAGGCACCCATCTAGTTCAAGCCGTGAGCCAATCTCCATAGCTTAATAAATAGTAACGTCTAACTAAGCCAGTTAGTTAGATGCGTACACTTGGTGTAGTAGGATCTTTATTTAGTTTGATGCATACACTTGTTTTTTTTCGGTAGCCCTTTTGTAATGATGGCTGATGTTTGGTTTGGAAGAGAGAGCTGCGTCTTCACTCTTCTGGCCTGCTTACTGCTTCTGTTGCACCCCCAGCCCTGGTTGCTGCTGCTGCTGCTTTCAATGTACAATCAGTAGTATATTTCGTCTGTTGGTTGAATAAATGTGTTGTTTTGGAAGTTGTTGCACGATTCGATCCTTTAGTGCCCCGTACCGTACGTAGCTCATACTATTTTTCGTACGGAACACATTTTCCACTTGTTGATAACATGCAGCCCACTGATGAAGGCCCAATAGAGAAGCCCATAATTAACTGGAAGGGAGGCTCTCACATGAATCCGGCCCAGGTACATGCTCATGGTACCCTAAACATAAATAAGTAAATAAATAAATAAAGCTAAATGCTCATGCACCAGTTCTTTGGGAAAATAGGTAGCCCAATATTTCTTTTTTGAAGAATACCCAAGCTAGGCCTATTTGTTTTCTCCGAATTACTGGGCTGCAAATCTTTCAAGATGAGGAGGGATGCATTCCGTCCTGGCCAAAGAGTATGGTCAATGTCTGTTAAAAGTAATATCAAAAGGGGTTGAAAATTCCAAAAAATTTATAGCAAATGGGATATAAGTTTTTTTTGAATTTTGTTCTTCACTGATATCTTATACGTATTTCATTGGATTTAACATGACATAGTACTAATTTATTTTTAAATTTTTTTTAGTATGGCTATTAATTTTTGGATTAAGAATATTTTGTTCCCCAGCAAAAATTTGCGAATTTTCAAAATTTACCACATATTTGGTTAATTTTTTGACCTTGGTACTGACCAGAAAATGGCCGGCAATTCTAAAAATGGAAAACGGGCTGCAATAAATTCCATATGAATTAGAAAATGAGTAAAAATTATAATAATAATAGCAAATGGGATGTACATGCCACAAATTTCGAGGCTGACTTATTTACGCAAGGCTTTGTCAGTGAACACACGATTCTTGCAGCAGTGACTATTGGATGTCCATCCAACGACGGACGTGCTTCTTCAATCTCTGATCTTCCTGCTCCAGCCGCCTAAACTAGCGCCGGCGAGACTGCCTACTCCCTCCTCTTGTGGCCCGCTGTGATGCCGCGCAGGCTTCCCCGGCCCACCCTACTCCCTCTGCTGGCCTGGCCGCACGCAATCAACTGCCTCCTTATTACGCGAAAAAATGATTCCTCCCACTGACATCTGGGGCACACCGGTTGGGAGGCTGACCTGTGGGCCTACTACATTGACGCGTACGCAGGGCTTGTCAACTTAGTCAACAAACGCTTCTAGCAGCAGTAACCGTTGGATTTGAATCGAACGGTCCTGCCGCTTCTTCAATCACTGCTCTTCTTGCACCAGCCGCCCAAACCAGCGCCGGGGAGACCACCTGCTCCTGCCTCCAGTGGTCGGCTGTGCTGCCGTTGAGGCCTCATCGCCCCCTAGTACTCCCACCACTAGCCAGGCCCTGCGGTGACGGCAGCCTCACACCGCAGCCGAACCAGTGAACCCTCGCACTCCTCTACGCGTGGGCATCCACTGCTGCGTCTTCCCCCGCTCCGCGTCGTCCCCTTCCTAGGCCTCACCGTCATCCACCGCCTTGGTGCTCTCAGCGCGGCGTGGTCAATGTGGTCAACGATATTCCATCGAAAGAGTACTGTACGTGGAGAGGCTGATAGCTGGGTCCACGGCCACAGCCCAATTTTTTTGTGATTTGCCAAGTAAGTCGCTTTGTTAGGCCTGTTGGGCTGCAAATCTTTCAAGACGAGGAGAGCTTTCATTCGGCTGGCCGAGAAAATGGCCCATCAGTAATGAGAAATGGGCTGTACATTTTTAAAACACATCAAACCGGCAATTAGTTTCAAATATCTTTTTTTTCATTTCGAGATTTTAAATTACATTAATTTTTATGCATGGAGAATTTGCTGGATTTTATATTGATATACATTTATTTTTAAAATCAGTTTGAATGTGAGTCGAAATTTCGGGATTAAAAACAGTTCGGACCGCACCGAAATATGCAAAATTTCGTATAATTTTTTAACCGTGGCCACAATATGGGCTGTAATGCTAACAAAAATAATATGGGCTCCAAAAAAAACCTTAAGAATTAGCAAATGGGCTGTAATGCTAACAAAAAGAATATGGGCTCCAAAAAAACCCTTAAGAATTAGCAAATGGGCTGTAAATTATTAGAAATAATGGCAGATGGGTTGTATGCTGTTTTCCACAGATTTGAGGCTTTCCTAAAAAAAAGGTTGACGCACAAGCAGTGACTGTTGGATGTCCATCCAACGGCCGTCGTGCTTCTTCAATCTCTGCTCTTCCTGCTCCAGCCGCTCAAACAAGCGTCGACGGGACTGCCTGCTCCCTCCTTCCCGCGACCGGCTGTGCTGCTGCGCAGGCCTCACCGCCCCACCGTACTCCCATCGCTGGCCTAGCCATCCCTCTACTCACTCACACCTGCTGTTATTCTCCGGCGACGGCAGACGAACCAGTAAACCCTCATACAATCGTACTCCCCTCCGTGTGGGAAACAACTGCCGAGTCTTCCCTGCCTCCGTGTCGTTCCCTTCCTAGGCCTCGCCGTCATCCACCGCCCTGGTTCTCTCGGCGCGGCCAGGTCAACGTGATCAACGACCGACATGCATCTGAAGTGGACTGTACGTGGAGAGGCCGATAGCTGGGTCCACGGCCACACGCAAGGAAATGTCTCCTTATTACACACAAAATAATGATTCCTCCAGCTGACATCAGGGACCCACCAAAAGGGCCTTTGTATTTCGCGAAAAAAACATTACC
Organism: Triticum dicoccoides; assembly: GCF_002162155.2. Classification (NCBI taxonomy): domain Eukaryota; kingdom Viridiplantae; phylum Streptophyta; class Magnoliopsida; order Poales; family Poaceae; genus Triticum; species Triticum dicoccoides. Next base: position 169,334,876 of record NC_041381.1, read on the forward strand.
GCCGCTGACAGCTCGGACCCATCAGCTATATCTTCGCACGCAAGGAAGTGCCTTCTTATTACGCACAAAAAAATGAATACTCCCCCTGTTAGCTGGGATCCAGTATAGTGGCAGGCTGACTTGTGGGCCTACTAAGTTGACAGGGACGGAGGGCTTTGTCAACTTAGTCAATATGCACGATTCTAGCTCCAGTGACCGTACGATGTCCATCCAACGGCCGTAATGCTTCTTCAACATCTGGTCTTGTTGCTCCAGCCACCCAAACCAGCGCCGGTCGTGCCTCGTGCTCCTGCCTCCCGTGGCCGGCTGCGATGCGGCGGAGGCCTCACCGCCCCCTACTACTCCCACCGCTGGCCAGGCCATCCCTCTACTAACCCACACCCCCTGTTATTCTGCGGCGACGGCAGCCTCACACCGCAGCAAACCAGTGAACCCTCGTACTCCTCTACGCGTGGGCATCCACTGCCGCGTCTTCCCCGGCTCTGCATCGTCCCCTTCCTAGGCCTTGCCGTCGTCCACCGCCCTGGTGCTCTCGGCGCGGCGTGGTCAACGTGGTCAAGGAACGGCTTCCATCGGACGTGGACTGTACGTGGAGAGGCTGACAGCTGGGTCCACGGCCGCAACAAGGAAGTGCCTCCTTATTACGTGCAAAATAATTATTCCTCCACCTGACAGCGGGGACCCACCGGACGGGCCACCATATTTCGCGAAAAAACGTTTCCCCCCTGACTGCTGGGACCCACCAGCTACACCTTCGCACGCAAGGAAGTGCGTCCGGGCAAAAAAAAACGATTCGCCCCCCTGACTGCTGGGACCCACCAGCTACATCTTCGCACACAAGGAAGTGCGTCCGGGCAAAAAAAACGATTCGCCCCCTGACTGCTGGGACCCACCAGCTACATCTTCGCAGGCAAGGAAGTGCCTGACAGTCGGGACCCACCAGGTCGAAGCGTACGTAGCGTTGTCATTCTGGTCGCGAACGTGTACGTATATATATACTGGTGGATGTAGAGGCGCGCACGTGTCGTAGTAGAGGCGCGCATGTAGCATGTACACGTACGTACAACGGCAAGGGTGGAAGAAAGAAAATACGGCCACGTACATACATACGGGCAGGGTCTCGAACGCCTACTTGCGCATACGTACATGGCTGGGTCGGAACGGAGAAACAACATCGTCGTCGTGTTCATGGGGAGGCAAAGGAATGCGTCGTGTTCATCGGGAGGCAACGAAATACTCGTGTTCATCGGGAGGCAATAGAACGCGTGGGAGCCAATCGGCTGGGTCGAAACGGAATGCGTGGTCGTGTTCATCGGGAGGGCTTGGACGGAACAGGCGATGGAAACGAGGCCTGGCGTACCGCACAACGGAGGAAACAGCCTTGTGTTTGACCGGCCACGTTCGAAACGGGATCCTGTTCATCGGGAGGGGTCTGGCGTACCACACAACGGAGGAAACGGACCTCCTACGGTCGAAACGGGGGTCCTATTGATCGGGAGGGGTGTGGCGTACCACAAAACGGAGGAAACGGACCTCCTACGGTCGAAACGGGGGTCCTGTTGATCGGGAGGGGTGTGGCGTACCGCAAAACGGATGAAACGGACCTGTGTTGGAGCGCTACGGTCGAAACGAGGGTCCTGTTCATCGGGAGGGGTGTGGCGTACCGCAAAACTGGACTCCACGGGATACTGTTCATCTCACCGTCGACCTCTTCCAGCCTCCACGGGCTACCGTCGACCTCCTCCAGCCTCCACGGGCTCCTGTTCATCCAGCCTCCACCGCGCGCTACTCCACCGGCTACTGTTCAACCACCCCTCCACGGGCACCCCTCCATCGTCTACTATTCATCCAGCCCTCCACACCACGGGGTCCTGTTCAACCACCCCTCCACGGCCACCCCTCCACCATCTACTGTTCATCCAGCC